>NC_064620.1:313975285-314294570 GCF_023898315.1 Schistocerca nitens
CGAACTGCTACTTAAAAATTGGTAGCCAGAACAAAAACTTGTTTTTAAATGTAGTTGCATTAATACTAGCCACAAATACATATCCTGTACACTGACTCGTTCGACGTCGTTGCGATGAAAGAATCGTTCAAATGATCAATGGAACATGTATCTAAGTAACTAATTAATGAGGCGTCCAGAATCTTCACAACAAGAGCAGAATTCATGGCACTGCTCATCGAATTTCAGCCATTGAACTGAATCTTTTGATGGTGAATTATTGTTCTTATTATTACAATCCTGACGGAGAAAAGTATGCAGGTTTTCTGTCGACATACTTGGGATTTTTTACAATCCTCTTCTTCGCGGAATCTAAATCGGATAGTTTTCTCTTCCGTTTCTTCCTTCTTTTTTTCTCGAAATTGTAATTCCAGTCGCTTTTTGTACAGGGACCTAGATGCTATTTCTGATTTCTTCCCTTTCGTCTATTTTTGTTCATATGTTTTCTTGAGGAATGAATTTCTTTGTGGAAGAAAAGGTACTTGGTCCTTGGTTGCGGTTAAAATTGCTCGCGACCCTAGGAGCTTGACTGTGGCTGCATCGGTAAAACAGTTACTCTAGTCTGCAACATCGATGGCAGATCATCTTTCTCGATGAAAATGGGACAATCTGTTGGATAAATGCCGCAAATCGACAACTCCTTGTAGCTATGTACGGCGATATCTGAGCCAACTTTACTTATCACAAGCTCACTCGCCACTTGTCGATTAGATTCCCCAACTTTCAGGCGCTCCTTTCAGCTTCCAGCATTTGTGGAGTTCATTCCGTTCAGTTTTTCAGCATTTGAAGTTCCATCAGTAAAGCAGGGCCCAATGATGCGGTTCTTGAAAAGACCGCACCACACCTTGACAGACGAAAGTCGAAGTTTATCCACTTCTCTGATGCACCGTAAATTTCCAGCTGACCAGTAGTGTGTATGGTGAAGCGTAGTTTATAATCGACATTTCATTCGTAAATAAAATTCTGCATAGAAACGCCGCATTTTGGAATGCAGTATACGCAGAAAATTACTTTCCTTAACGTATTCTATACAGCACAGTTCCAGTTTTCTCAAGTATTTTGCAAACACAGATCGTGTAGGCTCGCCACAGTCGAAGTATCTTCCAGCGTGTAACCGCACTGCTGCTCCAGCTAAGATTGGTGACATTCTCCGTAAACGAAAGCCACTTTCGACAATCGTATACAGTGTGAAAGTCTGCACAGGTTCACGAGCACGTTATCTACTCTAAAACAGATTTTCTTCAAACGTACAGGCTAACACTAACTTGCTTCAAAGCGTCCAAGTTAACATACGAATAGTACATGATTTGTATACTGTCTTATACTTACAAGGGAACCTCCCCATCACACCCCCCTCAGATTTAGTTATAAGTTGGCACAGTGGATAGGCCTTGAAAAACTGAACACAGATCAATCGAGAAAACAGGAAGAAGTTGTGTGAAACTATGAAAAATAAGCAAAATATACAAACTGAGTATTCCATGTGTAAGATAAGCAACATATAGGACACAGTGAGCAAAGGAGCGCCGTGGTACCGTGGTTAGTGTGAGTAGCTGCGGATCGAGGGGTCCTTGGTTCAAGTCTTCCCTCGAGTGAATATTTTACTTTCTTTATTTTCGCAAAGTTGTTATCTGTCCGTTCGTTCATTGACGTCTCTGTTCACTGTAATAAGTTTAGTGTCTGTGTTTTGCGACCGCACCGCAAAACCGTGCGATTAGTAGACGAAAGGACGTGCCTCTCCAATGGGAACCGAAAACATTTGATCGCAAGGTCGTAGGTCAACCGATTCCTCACAGGAAAACACGTCTGATATATTCTATACGCCACTGGTGACGGCATGTGCGTCACACGACAGGAATATGTTGTCGACACACCTAATTTGTATACTTGGCGAATGGGTAAAAGGATTCTTCTACCTAGCCCGATTTAGGTTTTCTTCTGGATGTGATAACCACTCCCAAAAAAGTGATGAAAACGTAAGAGTTTGTCACGTAAACTGAAAATAAAAAATTAAAATTTTCACTCGAGGATAAGGCTTGAACCCACGACCCCTCGTCCCGCAGCTGCTCACGCTAACCACGGGACCACGGCACTCTTGAGCATACAGTAGCCTTGATGTTGACTATCATACGCATGGACTACTCAGTTGGTATATTTTGCTTATTTTTTTCATAGTTCTACACAACTTCTTCCTGTTTTCTCGATTGATCTGTGTTCAGTTTTTCAAGGCCTATCCACTGTGCCAACTTATAACGAAATCTGAGGGGGATGCGATGGGGAGGTTCCCTTGTTAGTACAGTTGGAAAGCTGCTTGAGAGACTTTCCGCTGACGGGGGAGGTAGGTGGCCAACGGTTTTCGGCGCTGCTGTCTCTTAACTATTTGATCGACTTCCATACGTGTTATGTTATTGAAATTCTCTTCGAAAGCTACTTCAAAAGTCAATGAAAAACTGTAGAGTTAAACTTAAAAAACAAAACGAATCCGGTGGAATAGCTGTTACTAATTACTTCCGCATGCCAGATAATAACCCATACTGACCGCTATAACTTCGCAATAACCGGATCAATACACTGTCTGATCAGAAGTATCCAGACAACCACGAGATGTCACTGGACGCCAACCCGCCATTATAAAAGGACGCCGGGAGTAATGTGTTACCAGTAGAGAAGCCGTAATAGCAGAATGGTCGATAAGATGAGCTAAGTGTCTTTGAACGTGATCCAGTCATAGGATACACTCAAGTAACAAATCCATTTGGGACATTTCAACTCTTCTAAGGCTGATCAGGCAGAATGTTAGTGATGTGATTGTGAAGTGGAAACCGAGGCCACACCTCGTGTACAGACAGCCAAGGACCGTCGAGCATTATGGAGGACGTTTGTAAACAATCGTATGAAATATGTCGAATGTACTACTCGTAAGTTCCGAAGTGCTACCAGTAGCCTAAGTAGCTAATGACTGTGTGCTGTGTACAGCGAGTAAAATGAAGAAGCTGTGGGTGGTCGAGTAGCCAAACATTTCTGCAGACAGTGCTAAGCTATACCTAAGGTGATGTAAACAGCGACACCGTTGGACGATGGATGATTGCAAACGAGTGATTTGTAGTGACGAATCACGCTGTACCCAGGTGCAGTCTGATGGAACGGACTGGGTTTGGCGAATGCATGTAGAACGTTTTACGCCGTCAGGTGTATTGCCAACAGTGCAGTAAGGAGGATGTAGTGTTATTGTATGGATGTATTTTTCTTAGTTAAGGTGTGGTCCCCTATTGTTCTTAAGAAAACGCTAAATGCGAAAGGATACGAGCACATTATACGACGCTGTGTACTGCGTGCAGTAGAGGAACCTTTCTCTGTACCAGTACGACAATGCACTGCTTCATAAGGCAACATCTATAAGGGAATGGTTTATTGACGACAACATTCCTGAAATGGCTTGTCCAGAGTTACGACCTGAGCCCAATGGAACACCTTTGGGATGAGTTAGAATGTCGAATTCGTTCCTGACCACAGGCTACAACATTACTACATTTGAAACGTCCCCTTTGAACAGTTATAGAAGACTGTGCTTAAACTGGCACACAAGATTTTTTAGCGCAACGCAATCTGACTTTCAATTATCCCTACAAAAGAATGGCCCTGACTAACATTAACCTATACCTTTTACAAATCACTTACCTCACAAAAATCTTCGTTACTCGAACTACTGCAATACAGCGAGCGCTACTACTACCAGCTAAATAAAAGATTAAAACTACGGAAGGCACTAACTACTGATAGGCATAGCAAATGAAAGATTTTAATACAGAACAAACAATGTATTTACCTTAATAGTGTTGAAAAATCAACAGGGAAGCATTATCGATCGGTCGGTCGGCAACAGCTCGCCTCAGGAATCCGAAATGACAGAACACAATATTGCAAATACTGTAGACTCAGGTTTTGGGTCCTCACCGTTTTCTCAAATGAGTCAAGACACATTTTCTGCTTGTCAAAACGTAAATGTTGCCGGTGAAAATGTACTGCCAAAAAGCATAGAGAAACACATTCCAGACATTGATACATTATTATTGCAATTAATGCAACAAATGGAAAAAATCAGAGACATACACATCAACAGTTAGACACAATGGAACAAAATCAGAGACACACACAGCAAAAGCTTCAAAAGTTAGACACCACACTTGAACAAACACGTGAAGATTTAACTACTCAGTTACATAGCATTGAATCGAAATGTCAAAAAACCTGTAATGACGTTAAAACACAAATTTGTGAGCATTTTCAACCTCTTTTTTTCGCGGCATAAAAATGCATTACAGAATCACGAAGCAGTCATAAAAGAACTGCAATTTATTGTTCATGAAAATCATGAGACCTTGCAAGCTAAAATTGACTCAGTTGCATCTACCGATACGGTTACGCAACTTGCAAAAACTCAGGGAAACTTGAAGGACACAGTAAATACGATTTCAACACAAATGGACACTCTGAAACTTGGTTCAGAAAAACACACAGAGGAAATAATTTCACTATCGGATAAAGTACCCGAACTTTCAGATCAGTTCACTAACTTATCTACAAAGGTAGATGATGATCTGAATGACACAAGACCTGTGGCTTTAACTGACACTGAAGAGTATGAACAAATTAGAAAATTCAAACAAAATCAAAATCAAATCAACACACAGTACAAAAGAGAAATCCGGGAAGTACAAGATCAGTTGGCACAAGTAATACAAGAATTACATATTTCAGAGGACACTCGCGCTCCAGTACGGGAAGATGCGACTCGCCGACATGATGATTTTGACTATAAGCTGTTCATTACAACACGTAAATTTAAAACATTTAAGAATTCTGGCAACGACATTCATCCACAAGCGTGGCTCCAACAATTCTCTCATTGTTTTCCTCCCAACTGGTCATTAGAGCACAGATTAGAATTTATGTGTGGCTACTTAGAGAATGAACCAGCTGAAAGAATGCGATCGGTCATTCACGATTGTCACAGTGAAGGAGAATTTTACCATGCCTTCCTCTCAGCATATTGGTCTCAAGCTACACAAGACCGAGTAAAACATAGCATCATGATGATGAAACACTTTGAACAATTTGAATTTTCCAGTCTTGTCAAATATTTTGAAGACATGTTGCATAAGAATTAATATCTTTCAAACCCATACAGCCCTTCAGAACTCATCCGCATTTGCTTAATCAAATTACCTGAACATTTACGACATATTATTTTGGCAGGACGTTGCAAAGACGACATTGAAGCTTTTCAGGGACTCTTACAAGAATTATAAATTGACACAGACAGTCGCGGGATGCGAAAACAGGAAAACAATCACCACAGGTCACATCCGTCACAATTCCGTGACGACAGAAACAATAACTGGACACGACAAGTCTATTCTTACAACGCAAATCGTGACCAAAACAGACACCACCCATATGACAACCACTGGCAGAGTAATAATAGTTACAGAGAAAGATCGCATTTCCGTAGTAATGAATATGACAGAGATTACCATAGAAACAGACAATATGGGAACAAAAAAAGGGTCAACAGAAAGGTCCGATCTTACTCGTCGGCTTTGACCCGTGACGTAAGCGTGTTGTGGTGTGTGACGTCATTACGGCGCGGAAAACCTAATACATGGTTTGATGTACTCTTGTTTAAAGAACATGTATACGTAATATGAAGCAATTTGATGAACATATTGATCTGTAGCGTAGCCCACTTGAGGTTAGGTTGGGAGTTTTTTTTTTGGAATGCGGCCGCGGCAGCGGCCGCCTATGATTCGAAAATATTGATTTGACACTAATGAAGCCTGTGGGGGGATGGGGGGGCACTGCAGACTCCCCCCACCGCATAACGACATATTTAGTTTCTCCCCACCCAAAAACCCCCAATTTCCCACGCTTGTCCCGTTACAGTCATTAGGCTTTTTGTGAAACTTGTGTATTTCAGTGTTTACAATACGTATTCGATGTTTTTATATCCGCCATATTGGAATTGTTGTTTATGGTCGTTTCCGCGGTATTTGTGACGTCATGGGTCAAAGCCGACGGGTAAGATCGGACGCTTCTGTATTTCCCAAAAACAATTACTATCAAGGGAGAATAACTTCAGACGCAACAGTTCAGCGCGCAGTTACGATTCTGGGAGAAATTCTCCACCACATGACCGACAAACAAGAAACTATGTAAACTACCGACAAAACGACAGACCTGAATTCCATCAGAACCGGCGGGATTCAAACAGAGCAGGGCACTCTCGACAAGGTGAATTTGTAGAAGTTAGGTCTCCTAATCCCAATAACGACGCACGCCAACTAAGAGACAGACAATGACTCGCACCGCAGGCAGCCTCGTGCGCCGGCTGGCTCAGGGAAAAATTACATAGACGCTAACCTTGAGAAAAAGTTTAGCATTCTTTACCGATGTACCATATACCACATGATAATTCCACTGAAGCTGAAACTCTGCGTACTAGGAAGAGTAAAGGTTTACACCATATTTCACATGTAAAACCGTTTATTGATAGATAATCTGCTTTTTAACTTAGTCTTTGCTATAAAACTTTTCACTTCACATTTCTAGTATGCATTGTCAGACTTAGAAACAGTTACCATGCAACAATGTTCGAAGTTAAATATCCAATCAAGAACCAAGAGAACTTATTTAAACAGAAATTACGAATGCATTGTTATAGTGAACAGACGTCACAGTGTTATTGTGTGTGTACATTCTTGCTTGTTAGTTGCACGATTACGTAACGACATACTTAGAACATTTACCAGTACTGCTAATGAGATTTTAATGCAACATTTTGGTTTACTTGAAAATACAGTCTGGATTTAAAGTACTTTCTGTGAGATACCAGATGACACAGTGGTTAGTTTATGTGACAGCTACACGATTTTATCACGACGCTACTAATGAGTGACAATTTACAATGTTGCTTTTTCAGTGTTTCTGTTTTATATCTGCACAGTTTTTCTGTATTATTCTGGAAAGTAAAACATGTGGTATAGCTACAATGAGACAGCCTTTTCCGTAGCACAACAATACGTTAATTATAGTACTTTCTTGATCACGGTAAGGTACGTAATAACTACGATATCTATGCGCAAAGAATTTCACTTTCGTTTATGATGAGGTAAGTACATTGACTTCTGCAGAACTTAGCTTTCGGAGGACGATAACTACGACACTTCCACAGAGATTATCTTACAACAATATGAACAGTTTAGCGCAACAGTACACAGATTTGAGTGATTAATTTTGTACTTAAAACATTTATTTTTAAAGATATTTGAAGTACAATGATACAAAGTTTTTCCGTGATACATTTCATTCCATTGCAATAACCTCTAACACCTGAGGGTATACTTACATTAATCCTCAGGGGGGTACACGCTTACTTTGTTTACCATGTGTTTGGCAAGCACAAGGAGCTCTAGCTAATATGGTATTTGCTTATACAACTTTACTCATTGGTACCATATTTCTCTAACACAAAATCACACAGCTATCTGATTATTTAACAGAGAAACAAATATATTTTTACTACGTCAGTGACACATGTTTACGCAATTACACCATTGGATAACTTCACACTTATGAAATTGTATTTTGTCTGTACTTTGCGAACTGTTCATATTTTTTCGGAACCATTGTGATACTATGAGAACTTTGAATGACGTATTTGGTAAGGGAGCATGATTTTAAAGTACGTTTGAGGTAGATGACACTATTGAAATGAGCAGAGAATTTTTTTTAGTTTATTGCAGAAAGCTACGACGTTTTTGAGATTTGACTGAGGTGTTATGATGTTATTTTTACGACGACGATGTGTATTATGCTGTTGAGGTATGTTTATGATCAATAAGATGATGATACCGTATATGAGGAATTGATTATGCTACGTATTTATTATGATGAAATACTGAAGAAGTGTCGACGAATACGTATATGAATAATGAGAGTGGTTAGGGACTCGGATTTGTGGAGAAGGATGTTGGAAACCAAGAATCGTACTTTAAGAGTTATGCAATGTGTGTAAATGCGTGAATGTATCACAACGCCGGCGAAAATTTTTTGGACACTGTTATATTTACAGGATTTTGTTTCTACACATTTGTAACGCAAATTCTCGACCTGTGAAATTTCTATATGAGACTGTCACTGCTGTCGTAAATATTTCGGTAAGAAAGTTAAGTGACCATCACGTAATGTGTCGTGGATGCCCAACTGTACCACCTGCCTGGAAAAAAGCCAGTAGTGTGTGCCTTTCAGAGGCACAGGTGGAAAAAAAGAGGCCATTATCCTCGCTATTGGCATTTCTTTGTAGAAAGCATCGCAAATACGACACACTCATTACTTGGAAACATGATTACTCGAACTTTGTGCTACTTACTGGAATGCTTATGAATTGATGGGAAATATTCGTACATCTGCACACCTGATTATGACAAGTGTCTTTCTACGAGAATTGAGAGAATTTCTACTGACTCATGAAATGCCACATAGCTGTTGAATGATGTTTTTATGCTTTGGTTTGCATAACTGCTTATTTCATTTGATATCGGTTTTCCAGCTGTGTTGCAGCATTGGTTTTATAAAATAAACTTAAATGCATTTGCTAATGTGAACACTTTCTGTCAACACATCTATTAAATAATTATTTTATGATCCACATTCTTCGAAAAAGGAGCACTTGGAAAGGAAAGAACAATAAGAAGGGATTAATAACAGTTACTGCATACATAATTTTCTTTTCAACTACTTGGTAATATTTTTGGTAGAATAACTTCTTGTGGTGCACCACTTTAATGACATAGATATTAAGATGTGAATAGACATTTCCCTTATCTGCATTGTTGTCTTTAGTGTACTATTTTTTCTGCTTAAGCTTTGTCACGTTTAGATATAAGTTATTGCATTTCCTGCTGCTGTTTACCAGGCATAGTGCTACTAAATTTCACTTTGTATTACTCTGTTAAGCCAGTTTTACTACTGATTTATTTTTCTTGTTTGCTGCTCATTGCCTTATATTAGTTGCAATATTGCTGCTTGCTTTGCCAATTTTCATTTTTTTGTCATTGCTCTTTGTGTTAATTGTTCTGTGCTGCTGCATTGCCTCGTCCCTTAGTATGTATGAGCTCAGTAGATTTAAGTTAGCTTAAGATGGGGTAGGCAATATAAGAGAACAAGTTGTGATGAATTGGAAGAAATGCATTGAGAAGCTATAAGAAAATGGTTTGGCCAAAAAAGTATTTTGAAAGAGGATATGAAACAAAAAAGTAGGGTATAGGGACAACAGGTTTAGGTAGGATTTTCTTGGAAATAAATGATGAGGTAAGATAATGGAAAATAAATAATGAGGTAATAAATGTATTGTTGTTGTTGTGGTCTTCAGTCCTGAGACTGGTTTGATGCAGCTCTCCATGCTACTCTATCCTGTGCAAGCTTCTTCATCTCCCAGTACCTACTGCAACCTACATCCTTCTGAATCTGCTTAGTGTATTGATCTCTTGGTCTCCCTCTACGATTTTTACCCTCCACGCTGCCCTCCAATGCTAAATTTGTGATCCCTTGATGCCTCAAAACATGTCCTACCAACCGATCCCTTCTTCAAATGGTTCAAATGGCTCTGAGCACTATGGGACTCAACTGCTGTGGTTATCAGTCCCCTAGAACTTAGAACTACTTAAACCTAACTAACCTAAGGACATCACACACATCCATGCCCGAGGCAGGATTCGAACCTGCGACCGTAGCAGTCCCACGGTTCCGGATTGCGCGCCTAGAACCGCGAGACCACCGCGGCCGGCGATCCCTTCTTCTAGTCAAGTTGTGCCACAAACTTCTCTTCTCCCCAATCCTATTCAATACCTCCTCATTAGTTACGTGATCTGCCCACCTTATCTTCAGCATTCTTCTGTAGCACCACATTTCGAAAGCTTCTATTCTCTTCTTGTCCAAACTGGTTATCGTCCATGTTTCACTTCCATACATGGCTACACTCCATACAAATACTTTCAGAAACGACTTCCTGACACTTAAATCTATACTCGATGTTAACAAATTTCTCTTCTTCAGAAACGATTTCCTTGCCATTGCCAGTCTACATTTTATATCCACTCTACTTCGACCATCATCAGTTATTTTACTCCCTAAATAGCAAAACTCCTTTACTACTTTAAGTGTCTCATTTCCTAATCTAATCCCCTCAGCATCACCCGATTTAATCTGACTACATTCCATTATCCTCGTTTTGCTTTTGTTGATGTTCATCTTATATCCTCCTTTCAAGACACTGTCCATTCCGTTCAACTGCTCTTCCAAGTCCTTTGCTGTCTCTGACAGAATTACAATGTCATCGGCGAACCTCAAAGTTTTTACTTCTTTTCCATGAATTTTAATACCTACTCCGAATTTTTCTTTTGTTTCCTTTACTGCTTGCTCAACATACAGATTGAATAACATCGGGGAGAGGCTACAACCCTGTCTCACTCCTTTCCCAACCACTGCTTCCCTTTCATGCCCCTCGACTCTTATAACTGCCATCTGGTTTCTGTACAAATTGTAAATAGCCTTTCGCTCCCTGTATTTTACCCCTGCCACCTTCAGAATTTGAAAGAGAGTATTCCAGTTAACGTTGTCAAAAGCTTTCTCTAAGTCTACAAATGCTAGAAACGTAGGTTTGCCTTTTCTTAATCTTTCTTCTAAGATAAGTCGTAAGGTTAGTATTGCCTCACGTGTTCCAACATTTCTACGGAATCCAAACTGATCTTCCCCGAGGTCCGCTTCTACCAGTTTTTCCATTCGTCTGTAAAGAATTCGCGTTAGTATTTTGCAGCTGTGACTTATTAAACTGATAGTTCGGTAATTTTCACATCTGTCAACACCTGCTTTCTTTGGTATTGGAATTATTATATTCTTCTTGAAGTCTGTGGGTATTTCGCCTGTCTCATACATCTTGCTCACCAGATGGTAGAGTTTTGTCATGACGGGCTCTCCCAAGGCCATCAGTAGTTCTAATGGAATGTTGTCTACTCCCGGGGCCTTGTTTCGACTCAGGTCTTTCAGTGCTCTGTCAAACTCTTCACGCAGTATCTTATCTCCCATTTCATCTTCATCTACATCCTCTTCCATTTCCATAATACTGTCCTCAAGTACATCGCCCTTGTATAAACCCTCTATATACTCCTTCCACCTTTCTGCCTTCCCTTCTTTGCTTAGAACTGGGTTGCCATCTGAGCTCTTGATATTCATAAAATGGTTCTCTTCTCTCCAAAGGTCTCTTTAATTTTCCTGTAGGCAGTATCTATCTTACCCCTAGAGAGACAAGCCTCTACATCCTTACATTTGTCCTCTAGCCATCCCTGCTTAGCCATTTTGCACTTCCTGTCGATCTCATTTTTGAGACGTTTGTATTCCCTTTTGCCTGCTTCATTTACTGCATTTTTATATTTTCTCCTTTCATCAATTAAATTCAATATTTCTTCTGTTACCCAAGGATTTCTATTAGCCCTCGTCTTTTTACCTACTTGATCCTCTGCTGCCTTCACTACTTCATCCCTCAGAGCTACCCATTCTTCTTCTACTGTATTTCTATCCCCCATTCTTGTCAATTGTTCCCTTATGCTCTCCCTGAAACTCTCTACAACCTCTGGTTCTTTCAGTTTATCCAGGTCCCATCTCCTTAAATTCCCACCTTTTTGCAGTTTCTTCAGTTTCAATCTGCAGTTCATAACCAATAGATTGTGGTCAGAATCCACATCTGCCCCTGGAAACGTCTTACAATTTAAAACCTGGTTCCCAAATCTCTGTCTTACCATTATATAATCTATCTGATACCTATTAGTATCTCCAGGATTCTTTCAGGTATACAACCTTCTTTTATGATTCTTGAACCAAGTGTTAGCTATGATTAAGTTATGCTCTGTGCAAAATTCTACAAGGCGGCTTCCTCTTTCATTTCTTCCCCCCACTCCATATTCACCTACTATGCTTCCTTCTCTCCCTTTTCCTACTGACGAATTCCAGTCACCCATGACTATTAAATTTTCGTCTCCCTTCACTACCTGAATAATTTCTTTTATCTCGTCATACATTTCATCAATTTCTTCATCATCTGCAGAGCTAGTTGGCATATAAACTTGTACTACTGTAGTAGGCATGGGCTTTGTGTCTATCTTGGCCACAATAATGCGTTCACTATGCTGTTTGTAGTAGCTAACCCGCACTCCTATTTTTTTATTCATTATTAAACCTACTCCTGCATTACCCCTATTTGATTTTGTATTTATAACCCTGTAATCACCTGACCAAAAGTCTTGTTCCTCCTGCCACCGAACTTCACTAATTCCCACTATATCTAACTTTAACCTATCCATTTCCCTTTTTAAATTTTCTAACCTACCTGCCCGATTAAGGGATCTGACATTCCACGCTCCGATCCGTAGAATGCCAGTTTTCTTTCTCCTGATAACGACGTCCTCTTGTTTAGTCCCCGCCCGGAGATCCGAATGGGGGACTATTTTACCTCCGGAATATTTTACCCAAGAGGACGCCATCATCATTTAATCATACAGTAAAGCTGCATGTCCTCGGGAAAAATTACGGCTGTAGTTTCCCCTTGCTTTCAGCCGTTCGCAGTACCAGCACAGCAAGGCCGTTTTGGTTAATGTTACAAGGCCAGATCAGTCAATCATCCAGACTGTTGCCCCTGCAACTACTGAAAAGGCTGCTGCCCCTCTTCAGGAAACACATGTAATAAATGTGTGAACATATAAATACAGAAAGCATGCTTCGATAGAATTTTTTTGGTGGAAACAAATGTTGAAATAAGAGGAAAGATATATGGTATGAAGTTTTGGGGAGGATGGCAGTACCAAATGTCACACTGAAAACAAACCATGTTCTGTATTTTTGTGTTATTACACTATGTGAATTTGTGTTTTTCCTGTCTTAATGTGTTTAGGTAATAAGAGTTGTAGAATTTTTTGATAATATGTTATTTTCTTTGTAAAGATGTTTAGACATTATTTATTCTGTTCTGTTTTGATGCTCATGTGTGAAGTTGATGTTTCGAAAGTTATTCTGATCTTTTATGTATGTACTCATGTTATAATTCCTGTACCACTGATGTACATGTTATTTCGATTCTTTTGTAAAGCTTGGACTACAAATGTTATCTGTATTGTTACGTTCTTTAATGATGTATTTTGTACCTTTGTAATTGTATTATTATGTTATAAAATTGATAAAATTGTAATTGACACCAGTTCATCATATTATTAACTTGTAAGTTCCATTTCACTGCACACGTTTTTGTTGGTCATAGTACACGCGGAATATGTGAGAAAAAAAGGGGACTGTTAGTGTTTGCACGTGTGTTGATAATTCAGCAAGGGACTGGTTAACAGCATTGCTGGTTCTAAGGACATGCCAAAAAATTTGTGAGCGCACAAGCGGTGGTTTATGGACTTGTTATATTGTCCACAAGACTCTTCGATGGTGATTGTGCAACTGCACAGTCGCAACAGATGGCTGCTGGCCGTCTCTACCAGGACTACAGTGGGTCTGCATCTTTGATGGCCCACCAATTTCTACAAGGACTGCAGTGGGTCTGCACCTTTGATGACCCACCAATACCATTATTTCTACAAGGACTGCAGTGGGTCTGCATCTTTGATGGCTTACCAATACCATTATTTCTACAAGACTGCAGTGGGTCTGCACCTCTGGTGGCCCACGAATACCGTAATCTCTACCAGGACTACAGTGGGTCTGCTCTGTGATGACCTACCTACCAATATTCTTCAAGAGTCAGCACTGTCTTTCCGTTGGAAGGACAACACTACTTCTTCAAGCCAGCATGGAAATCCACTACTCCCGTGTGCATTTTCTTTTACTGCTAAGACTTTGAAAAAAAAAAAAAACCTGCAGTTTTACTGTGGTGAATGATCAGGACTGTCTTTATGGACTGTGAGAAAATTTTAGCTTTTGACCAACATTGTATCAATAAGTGTGTGCATTTGTTATCTTTGTTATTGTAATTATGAAAAGTTTTATCATATCATTATTGGCCACTGCCCATAACAATTTGTAAAATTTTTTGTGGGGAGCATGGGGGCTATGTAAGTAGGCTGTTTATGTTTTCTTATTGGCAACGTTACGTAGCGCTCTGTATGAAAATCACTGGCTGTGCTGTGAGCAGTCTGTGGCTGGTTTGCATTGTTGTCTGCCATTGTGGTGTTGGGCAGATGGATGTTAACAGCGCGTAGTGTTGCGCAGTTGGAGGTGAGCCGCCAGCAGTGGTGGATGTGGGGAGAGAAATGGTGGAGTTTTGAAATTTGTAAGACTGGATGTCATGAACTGCTATATATATTATGACTTTTGAACATTATTAAGGTAAATACATTGTTTGTTCTCTATCAAAATCTTTCATTTGCTAACTATGCCTATCAGTAGTTAGTGCCTTCAGTAGTTTGAATCTTTTATTTAGCTGGCAGTAGTGGCGCTCGCTGTATTCATGTGGTGGAGAATTTCTCCCGGAATCGTAACTGCGCGGAGGACCGTTGCGTCTCAAGTTATTCTGTCTCCCGTGATAATAATTATTTTGGTTCCCATATTGTCTGTTTCTCTGATTGTCTCTGTGATAGTCACTACCATGGAGAGGTGATGTTTCCCTGTAATTATTAGTACTCTGCCAACGGTTGTCATACGGGTGGTGTCTGGTTTGGTCACGATTTGTGTTGTGAGAATAGCCTTGTCGTGTCCAGTTATTATTTCTTTCATCGAGGAATTGCGACGGATGTGACCTGTAATTGTTGTGTTCCTGTTTTCGCGTTCCGCGATTGTCAATGTAAATTTCTAATTCTTGTAAGAGTCCTTGAAAAGCTTCAATGTCGTCTTTGCAACGTCCTGCCAAAATAATATGTCGTAAATGTTCAGGTAATTTGATTAAGCAAATGCGAATGAGTTCTGAGGGGCTGTATGGGTTTGACAGGTACTGATTCTTGTGCAACATGTCTTCAAAATATTTCACAAGACTGGAGAATTCAGATTTATCGAAATGTTTCATCATTATGATGCTATGTTTTACTCGGTCTTGTGTCGCTTGAGACCAATATGCCGAGAGGAAGGCATGATAAAATTCTCCTTCACTGTGACAATCGTGAATGACCGATCATGGTTCATTCTCTAAGTAGCCACACATAAATTCTAATCTGTGCTGCAATGACCAGTTGGGAGGAAAACAATGAGAGAATTGATGAAGCCACGCCTGTGGATAAATGTCGTTGCCAGATTTCTTAAATGTTTTGAATTTGCGTGTAGTAATGAACAGCTTATAGTCAAAATCATCGTTTCGGCGAGTCGCATGTCGGTCATTGTTACGTCATGTCGGCGGTTCCATCTCAAAATTCGGTGCGCCTTGCCAATTTCTTTCATAATTTCCGAAATGCCGTGTGTTATTATTTTGTGGCTTTTCCGTATTTCTAAGTCCCTCTTCCCGTGTTAGAGCGCGAGTGTGCCAACTGATCTTGTACTTCCCGGATTTCTCTTTTGTGTTGCGTGTTAATTTGATTCTGATTTTGTTTGAATTTCTTAATTTGTTCATACTCTTCTGTGTCAGTGATGGCTACAGGTCTTGTGTCATTCAGATCATCATCTACCTTTGTAGATAAGTTAGTGAACTGATCTGAAAGTTCGGGTACTTTATCCGATAGTGAAACTATTTCCTCTATGTGTTTTTCTGAACCAAGTTTCAGAGTGTCCATTTGTGTTGAAATAGTATCTACTGTGCCCTTTAAGTTTTCCTGAGTTTTTGCAAGTTGCGTAACCGAATCGGTAGATGCAACTGACTCAATTTTAGCTTGCAAGGTCTCATGATTTTCACGAACAATAGTTTGCAGTTCCTTTATGGCTGCTTCGTGATTCTGTAATGCATTTTCATGCCGCGAAAAAAGAGGTTGAAAATGCTCACAAATTTGTGTTTTAACGTCATTACAGGCTTTTTGACATTTCGATTCAATGTTATGTAACTGAGTAGTTAAATCATCCCCCCCCATGAACCATGGACCTTGCCGTTGGTGGGGAGGCTTGCGTGCCTCAGCGATACAGATAGCCGTACCGTAGGTACAACCACAACGGAGGGGTATCTGTTGAGAGGCCAGACAAACGTGTGGTTCCTGAAGAGGGGCAGCAGCCTTTTCAGTAGTTGCAAGGGCAACAGTCTGGATGATTGACTGATCTGGCCTTGTAACAATAACCAAAACGGCCTTGCTGTGCTGGTACTGCGAACGGCTGAAAGCAAGGGGAAACTACGGCCGTAATTTTTCCCGAGGGCATGCAGCTTTACTGTATGATTAAATGATGATGGCGTCCTCTTGGGTAAAATATTCCGGAGGTAAAATAGTCCCCCATTCGGATCTCCGGGCGGGGACTACTCAAGAGGATGTCGTTATCAGGAGAAAGAAAACTGGCGTTCTACGGATCGGAGCGTGGAATGTCAGGTCCCTTAATCGGGCAGGTAGGTTAGAAAATTTGAAAAGGGAAATGGATAGGTTAAAGTTAGATATAGTGGGAATTAGTGAAGTTCGGTGGCGGGAGGAACAAGACTTCTGGTCAGGTGACTACAGGGTTATAAACACAAAGTCAAATAGGGGTAATGCAGGAGTAGGTTTAATAATGAATAGGAAAATAGCAACGCGGGTAAGCTACTACAAACAGCTTAGTGAACGCATTATTGTGGCCAAGATAGATACGAAGCCCACACGTACTACAGTAGTACAAGTTTATATGCCAACTAGCTCTGCAGATGACGAAGAAATTGAAGAAATGTATGATGAAATAAAAGAAATTATTCAGATAGTGAAGGGAGACGAAAATTTAATAGTCATGGGTGACTGGAATTCGAGTGTAGGAAAAGGGAGAGAAGGAAACGTAGTAGGTGAATATGGATTGGGGCTAAGAAATGAAAGAGGAAGCCGCCTGGTAGAATTTTGCACAGAGCACAACTTAATCATAGCTAACACTTGGTTTAAGAATCATGATAGAAGGTTGTATACATGGAAGAACCCTGGAGATACTAAAAGGTATCAGATAGATTATATAATGGTAAGACAGAGATTTAGGAACCAGGTTTTAAATTGTAAGACATTTCCAGGGGCAGATGTGGACTCTGACCACAATCTATTGGTTATGACCTGTAGATTAAAACTGAAGAAACTGCAAAAAGGTGGGAATTTAAGGAGATGGGACCTGGATAAACTGAAAGAACCAGAGGTTGTACAGAGTTTCAGGGAGAGCATAAGGGAACAATTGACAGGAATGGGGGAAAGAAATACAGTAGAAGAAGAATGGGTAGCTTTGAGGGATGAAGTAGTGAAGGCAGCAGAGGATAAAGTAGGTAAAAAGACGAGGGCTAGTAGAAATCATTGGGTAACAGAAGAAATATTGAGTTTAATTGATGAAAGGAGAAAATATAAAAATGCAGTAAATGAAGCAGGCAAAAAGGAATACAAACGTCTCAAAAATGAGATTGACAGGAAGTGCAAAATGGCTAAGCAGGGATGGCTAGAGGACAAATGTAAGGATGTAGAGGCTTATCTCACTAGGGGTAAGATAGATACTGCCTACAGGAAAATTAAAGAAACCTTTGGAGAAAGGAGAACCACTTGCATGAATATCAAGAGCTTTGATGGAAACCCAGTTCTAAGCAAAGAAGGGAAAGCAGAAAGGTGGAAGGAGTATACAGAGGGTCTATACAAGGGCGATGTACTTGAGGACAATATTATGGAAATGGAAGAGGATGTAGATGAAGATCAAATGGGAGATACTATACTGCGTGAAGAGTTTGACAGAGCACTGAAAGACCTGAGTCGAAACAAGGCCCCCGGAGTAGACAACATTCCATTGGAACTACTGACGGCCTTGGGAGAGCCAGTCCTGACAAAACTCTACCATCTGGTGAGCAAGATGTATGAAACAGGCGAAATACCCTCAGACTTCAAGAAGAATATAATAATTCCAATCCCAAAGAAAGCAGGTGTTGACAGATGTGAGAATTACCGAACTATCAGTTTAATAAGCCACAGCTGCAAAATACTAACACGAATTCTTTACAGACGAATGGAAAAACTGGTAGAAGCCGACCTCGGGGAAGATCAGTTTGGATTCCGTAGAAATACTGGAACACGTGAGGCAATACTGACCTTACGACTTATCTTAGAAGAAAGATTAAGGAAAGGCAAACCTACGTTTCTAGCATTTGTAGACTTAGAGAAAGCTTTTGACAATGTTGACTGGAATACTCTCTTTCAAATTCTAAAGGTGGCAGGGGTAAAATACAGGGAGCGAAAGGCTATTTACAATTTGTACAGAAACCAGATGGCAGTTATAAGAGTCGAGGGATACGAAAGGGAAGCAGTGGTTGGGAAGGGAGTAAGACAGGGTTGTAGCCTCTCCCCGATGTTATTCAATCTGTATATTGAGCAAGCAGTGAAGGAAACAAAAGAAAAATTCGGAGTAGGTATTAAAATCCATGGAGAAGAAACAAAAACTTTGAGGTTCGCCGATGACATTGTAATTCTGTCAGAGACAGCAAAGGACTTGGAAGAGCAGTTGAACGGAATGGATGGTGTCTTGAAGGGAGGATATAAGATGAACATCAACAAAAGCAAAACGAGGATAATGGAATGTAGTCGAATTAAGTCGGGTGATGTTGAGGGAATTAGATTAGGAAATGAGACACTTAAAGTAGTAAAGGAGTTTTGCTATTTGGGGAGTAAAATAACTGATGATGGTCGAAGTAGAGAGGATATAAAATGTAGACTGGCAATGGCACGGAAAGCGTTTCTGAAGAAGAGAAATTTGTTAACATCGAGTATAGATTTAAGTGTCAGGAAGTCGTTTCTGAAAGTATTTGTATGGAGTGTAGCCATGTATGGAAGTGAAACATGGACGATAAATAGTTTGGACAAGAAGAGAATAGAAGCTTTCGAAATGTGGTGCTACAGAAGAATGCTGAAGATTAGATGGGTAGATCACATAACTAATGAGGAGGTACTGAATCGGATTGGGGAGAAGAGGAGTTTGTGGCACAACTTGACCAGAAGAAGGGATCGGTTGGTAGGACATGTTCTGAGGCATCAAGGGATCACCAATTTAGTATTGGAGGGCAGCGTGGAGGGTAAAAATCGTAGGGGGAGACCAAGAGATGCATACACTAAGCAGATTCAGAAGGATGTAGGTTGCAGTAGGTACTGGGAGATGAAGAAGCTTGCACAGGATAGAGTAGCATGGAGAGCTGCATCAAACCAGTCTCAGGACTGAAGACCACAACAACAACAACATAGTTAAATCATCACGTGTTTGTTCAAGTGTGGTGTCTAACTTTTGAAGCTTTTGCTGTGTGTGTCTCTGATTTTGTTCCATTGTGTCTAACTGTTGATGTGTATGTCTCTGATTTTTTCCATTTGTTGCATTAATTGCAATAATAATGTATTAGTGTCTGGAATGTGTTTCTCTATGCTTTTTGGCAGTACATTTTCACCGGCAACATTCACATTTTGACAAGCAGAAAATGTGTCTTGACTCATTTGAGAAAACGGTGAGAACCCAAAACCTGAGTCTACAGTATTTGCAATATTGTGTTCTGTCATTCCCGATTCCTGAGGCGAGCTGTTGCCGACCGATCGATCGATAATGCTTCCCTGTTCACTACCTGTTTCACTGTCTACACCACTATTTGGCGACCGCTCCATTTCCCTATGTACAGTTACCAAATTACTACTTTGAATGTCTGTTAATTCATTACACACTGGTGCTGGTAAGCTACGCTCGTCGTCACTATTATTTCTCAGTTTATTTTGGAACCTAGTGTTACGTTTTCACACGCCATTATTGGCACAATATTTCACACGATAACAGAGAAACGCACAATTTGAGGAGCAAAAATAAGAGAACACATTAACATAGCGCTGAAAATAATATCTAGTTAATTGCAAGCGCAGCTGCGAAATACTTGGTGCAAATTTACATGCGTGCCACACCTGTTTTACTGTACGACAATGAAAGACTGCTACTACAAAGGAGATTCTCTCTACAATTACGCGCTAGCAATAAACAAAATCTACACTAATTACACAAACTACAAGAAAAAATCAGAAGATTCCAGTGAGGTATCCTCGGCTAAGGGTCGACATATGAAACGTCCCCTTTGAACAATTATACATGACTGTGCTTAAACTGGCACACGATATTTTTTAGCGCAACGCAATCTGACTTTCAATAATCCCTACAAAAGAATGGCCCTGACTAACATTAACCTATACCTTTTACAAATCACTTACCTCACAAAAATCTTCGTTACTCGAACTACTGCAATACAGCGAGCGCTACTACTGCCAGCTAAATAAAAGATTCAAACTACGGAAGGCACTAACTACTGATAGGCATAGTTAGCAAATGAAAGATTTTAATACAGAACAAACAATGTATTTACCTTAATAGTGTTGAAAAATCATAATATACATACCAGTTCATGACATCCAGTCTTACAAATTTCAAAACTCCGCCATCTCTCTCCCCACATCCACCACTGCTGGCGGCTCACCTCCAACTGCGCAACGCTACGCGCTGTCAACAGCCAACTGCATAACGCTACAATGGCAGACAACAATGCAAACTAGCCACAGACTGCACACAGCACAGCCAGTGATTTTCATACAGAGCGCTACGTGGCGTTACCAATAAAAAACCCTAAACAGCCTACTTACACATTCTCTGGTTCGCCTTTTGAGGAGTAGTAGTCTGCCATTCCTCCTCACACATTCAGAAACAACGAATGTGTCCCCAACAGAGTTCAAACCGTCATAAAGGCGAAGGGTGGGCACAACTCATACAAATGTCGACTGACTGGTGTCCGTATACTGTTGCTCATATAGTGTATGTGTTTACTTGTTCTGGATGTATTTGGAGCGGCCTGCTTTAACCAACTCACAATATATAATCCGCTGTAGTTAGGCATCAGCATATCTACAGAACCACAAATAAATTATATATATCTGTACCTACACAACGAAGATCAGTTGCATGTTTCGGTTCTAATGATTTTATGGCATTAACGTTACTAGAGACGAGGCGCTAGTCAATTTAAATAAAAACAGGCAAGGAAACAGGTCACGGTCTCGTTTTAAGGAACAATTCCAGCATTGCCTGAAGTGATTGAAATATGTAGATCAACCTGAATCTCGATGACTTGGCTGCGATTTGAACCACAACTTTGGCGGAAAAGAGTCCACTGTATCGACGGTTGTGACGCCTCGCTCGCTTTCAGGCATCGAGAGGCGATCTATGAAGTCTCAAGACAGTAAAAATTAACTTCTAAGCACTATGCTTCTGCACTACAGCTTCAGCGTGCTGAAAATAGTAACTGCAGACGACAGTAGGTAATACAGGAGGGATAATTTAAAGATAAGGGAATAATTAAGTTGAGAAGGGTGTTAGTTCCACCAAAATGTTATAGACTATCTGATCAGGACACGAAGTAGGTGCTTACGATCCAAATTGCAGTATATTTCAAAATAACTTCCTTTCTGTGAAATAACAATGAGGTAAGGATGGGTCTATCTCTTGCAAGTGTACAACTATTGTTTTGCTTTGATACCCAAACATAGTTCACCGCAGCTGTGGCATCCTCGTTGGGAGCCGGCCGCGGTGGCCGTGCGGTCCTAGGCGCTTCAGTCCGGAACCGCGAGACTGCTACGGTCGCAGGTTCGAATCCTGCCTAGGGCAGGGATGTGTGTGATGTCCTTAGGTTAGTTAGGTTTAAGTAGTTTTAAGTTCTTGGGGACTGAAGACCTCAGATGTTAAGTCCCATAGTTCTCAGAGCCATTTGAACCATTTGAACCTCGTTGGGATTTTTTCTTTTATTCTTCTAAAATATATAGATACAGATTATGTTTAGGTTATGAAATGTTACATCGCACTTTGTTGTTAATTAAGTTACACCTGTAGTTTACCTTATATTTTATGTTGTGTGTATCCTGTGGCTGCCAACATAAATCAGACACAGGATTAAATTGTACACACGTCATCTGCAAACATAAGCGATGATACGATATGATCTGCATTTAATTTTTTTTTTTTTGTAGTCCAAACTTTAAAATGCGTATTCCGTTGAATTCGTGGCATATGCCGTTTTTAGCCTTAACGTTGCTCTATTTGGCTTGTCCTGGGCTGTGGCTGGTTCGTATCTGTGCGCCGAACGTGGTTGTTTTCCTTTTTTCTTTTTTTTTTTTTGTAGTTGGATTGATCTGTGGACATCATTTAGTAATCGCGAAAGCGTTACGGAGATGATAGATAAACTCCAGTGGAAGACTCTGCAGAAGAGACGCTCAGTAGCTCGGTACGGGCTTTTGTTAAAGTTTCGAGAACATACCTTGAAACACGTATGTGTGCAGTTTATTCATTAACAGCGGTGGCGAGGCATGACAGAATCTCTGACCAGAGAGTTATTTATCGTTGCTAGTCTGCGCTTGACCGCGCGAGAGTTCAGTTCCGAGTAGGGAGTCGCGAGGAGCAGTTGCGAGTTGCAATCGGTCGGAGTTGTGTGTGAGGAGTCGGCGGGCGTCGACATGGGTCTCTGGTCAAGGTTCGGGACGAGGTATATTGTTAAATAAGGTAATGAAGCAGCATTGCGCACATCTGATAATGTAATGTATGTTAATTGTAATTAATTTGTTCAAGAAATGCCCCAATAATAATTTTGTTTTTAAAGCAACCGTTTTTAAGAAAAGAATCATTGCAATTGAAACGATATTTCCTATGCTTTTCCTCCCAGAATCAATTTATCAGATTAATTACTGTACAGGGACTAAGGTCAGCGATGCTGCCCATCAATTTATCAGATTAATTATTGCACAGGGCCTTAGGTCAGCGATGCTACCCTATTATTGTGGGTTTAATTATTAATGTTCACTTCTCAATTTTTGTGTCGAGTTTACATTGGGCCATTATTTTTCAATAATTTTTGTGGGGAGCAAACATTTGGCTCGTTTTCATTATCATAGACTTTTCTTTTATTTCTGCTGGGAGGTTACATTTAGCACGATGTCTATTCTCATTTAAATATTTTCTTTTATTTCTGTGGGGAGGTTACACTTGGCGACCCTGCCATGATCGTATTTCTTTGTGAATCTTCTAAGAAACAGTCAGATATCTGCTCTTATATACTTAAATATAATTAGGATTTGGCGCAACGCTTTTACTAATTTTGTGATTTTCTTCCACAGATCATCGGCAATTCGTTGCTCTTTGTTGTACTTGTATTTGTTGAATTTTGCATTGTCTGTTTCATTTGTGAATAAGTGTGATTTGTGTAAAAATGCCGCGAAAAACTATTAGTAGTACATCGTGAGGTGTAATGATTGAAATTACCGACTTAAACAACTTCACCGATAGTACTTGTGACACGCAGTGTAACGATGACAATCCTGCGTTCACTGACAATCAGTGCGTTCCAACCACTAATGATGATTTTTATCCTAATGATGAACAAACGAACTCAATTGTCTCCTCAGTTAATTTGACGACAATTGATGACGCGGGGCGCTCTATTGTAATGAGCGCTGCCCAGCTTAACACACCCGGTTTGGAAAATTCACGTAACGGACAGACGAATTTTTCTAATGAAAATGAACAGGATACTCAAAGTAGGACAGATTTATTTAATTCCGAAATAGTGACTGACAGTGTACATCCGACTGGCAAACCTGTTTGTAAATTACAGAATGACCAAATGGTCACACAAAACGCGACAATTGCAGATACACCATCAAACAGTACAGAGAATAGAGTAGGTAATGTTACCTTGGAACAAATTATGGCAATATTGCTACAACAGGGTAAACAACAGAGTGAAAAATTAGACAAAAATTCCAAACAACTTAAAGAAGATCTCAAACAAGAGCTTAATGAAAAATTAGACAACAATTCCAAACAACTTAAAGAAGATCTCAAACAACAATTAATGAAAATAACGAAAATCTCAAACAACAGCTCAATGAAAAATTAGACAACAATTCCAGACAGTTAAATGAAAAATTAGACAACAATTCCAGACAGCTTAGCGAGCAGATTACAGCCGTTGCCGTGCAGTGTCATGATACTAAGGAACAATTACGCGAGGAAATTGAGGCTTGTGCTAGGAAAAGTAACGAAGAAATTAGGTCTGTTGCTCAAGAATTAAGGGATATGCAAACAGCTGCAACAGAATCACTCAGAGACGAAATTAGTACAGTCGGTAAACAATGCTCTGAAAAAGCTACACAATTACGCGACGAGTTTAAGTTAATGACAGCAGAACTTTCGCGCACAATGGATGCAAAGATAGACGCGAAATTCGACCAACAGAACACTCAAATTGACGAACGTTTTAATCTTCACCTACAAAACAGTGATACGCATTTCCGTAAATTTATACAGGATCAAAATAAAGTAAAACGTCAAGTCATGGAAACAATTACTGCACAGAGACAAGAAGACAAACGTAAAATGTTTGCGAAGGCAAAAACATACGTAGACAACAACATTGCTACAGTGTCCGACGAAATTAATACCATCAAACAGTTGAACATAGAATTACGTGATGAAATTTCTGATCTTAAATCAAAAACAGATACATACACAGTAGATATTCAAACAGTGACCGACAGACTCGAACAATTAGAACTAACACAGGATTCCGATGTCGTGAAAGCTGACGTTAAAAAATTGAACGAAACCACACGTAAATTACAAAAACAGATTAATGCTTCCGACAGTAAAAACGATGATTGTCATGTTTACAGCAAGAAGTAACAGAGATAAAAAATGTTTCAGGGCTTAACACATCACAGCAGACGCCACTTTGCGAAAATTTGTCAGACTCACGCAGCACATACAATTTAGGTAATCTACAGAGAGTACGCGACTTAGATTCTGAACACAGACAAATAGATTCTCTTACAATTATGAACCTGTTCCATCATACAGAGACGATAATTTTGAGTACAAACATTTTCTGTCAGTGAGAAAATTTAAAGTGTTTAAAAATGACAGAACACAGATTCACCCACTGGATTGGATACAACAATTTAGCTTTGCGTTTCCACCGACTTGGCCAGTAACACAAACTTGAATTTATTTGCAGTTTTTTGGAAGGCGAACCGGCAACTCGTATGAGACCGATCGCGAGACAATGTTACTCGGTAGAAGAATTTCAGAATGCCTTTCTGTCAGCGTATTGGTCGAAGACGACACAGCGTGGAATTAAAGATCAGTTAATTAGTTTACCAAATTATGAGAACTCAAATTTTCCCAGTGTGACGCAATTTTTTGAGCACATGGTGCAACAAAACCAGTACCTAAGTGAACCATACAGTGAATCTGCACTTATACAATTATGCATTTCTAAATTACCACGCTCATTAAGAGTATCACTTTTAACGGGTCAGCAAAAAGAAAATATTTCGGCATTCAGAGATCTGTTACAGCTTTTGGAAGTACAGCAATCTGATTATTCCTTTGTAAACAAAATTTTTTTACATAATAACCAAGGCCAACATACATACAGCTATTACGATCAGCCACGTAATTTCAATAGTAAAGGTATTAGACGCTCCAGGAATGACAACCACCAGAACTTTAATAACAGACCAAATTCTAATTATCAATATCGTCAAAATTTTCAGCAACAGGAACCACATTTTAGTAACAATAGACGTTTTCCACCACAACAGCATGAAAGTCAGCCGGTTTGCATACCTAACCAACAATGTAATGTACAAGGTCAACCAGGCTTTAATGTTTCGCCGCGTGCACGTATAGTACCAGGTACAACAAATAGTAACGTACTGCAGCAAGGAAATAACTACGTGCAGAAAACACAGTACTTCAATTCCTATCGCAATGCACCGTATAGGAATGACTATTACGACAGACGCAAAAATAACGAGCACAATTTTCAGCGTACATCTAATAACAGTCGGTCTTACCAACAGCAAAATTATCCACAAGAACATATTCTCATGAATGAACCGGACAGTAGGTATCATCCAGAGCGTAATACGTCTGGAAGAAATAATAGAACAGTTCAAATAGTCGAAATGTCACAGAATCGTCCTGACAACAATAATACGTCAGATAGGATTTGACTAGATGCAGTACAGATCGCATCTTCCAGTAACACAAGCACTACTTTAGACACGCAGAAAGTTGTTCATGAAAATGTTATTATTTTGACGACATCCGAGACACTCTTTTACAGGAAAGACCAGTTGTTCAGAAAACCATTTCACATCCTGTCATCGAAATTAAAATTGGTTCATCAAAATTTTCAGCAGTAATCGATTCCGGATCACCTATGTCAGTTATAAATGGAGAAACTTTCAACGGATGTAACAAAGAGAATACCTATCCTACATTACCATTAGGCAAAACGAAAGTGAAAGGAGCAGTATCGAGTAAAGGAGTAGATGTTAAATTACAGACGCATTTATCATTTTGTATTGCAGGTCACACATTTCACTCAAATTTTTGGATTGTTCCTTTATTGACAACAGACGTTATTTTAGGTACGAATTTTCTGGTACAACACGACGCAGTTATTGATTTTCAAAATTCTTATTTAATGTTGGAGGATGAAAATGTACAATTGGCGTTAGAATTTCAGCACTCACTATCTGCAGAAGAAGAAACAATTAATCGCACAGAGGTCATTTCCGTGCCACGTAACATAGACTGTAATTCCACATTGTTCACAGATACGTGCGTACATAACTATAATACTCCAGACGAAGCTGACTACGACGTAATGCAGATGATTTCTGATAAAGTTAAACAAAGCAGTGCAAATACAGACGACGAACGCACGCAACTATGCAAAATTCTTTTACAGCAAGCTCCAGTTTTTGACAACATTCCTGGTACTATGTCCGGTTTTATGTATGAATTTCAAGTCAAACAGCACGAAACATTTAAAGCAAAGTATTATCCCATTCCATATATCCACAGAGAACAAGTTAAAAAAGAATTGCAAGATATGCTCGACCAAGGAATTATTGAACCGGCAGTTAGTCCGTACATAAACCCGCTACATATTGTTAAGAAAAAGGATGGCTCACTTCGCCTTGAACTTGATTCGCGTCACATCAATGACATTATTATTAATGAAACAGATCGACCACAGACGCTAGAGGAACTACTACAGAAATTTCACGGTACTGCTATTTATTCTACATTAGATCTGAAATCGGGATTTTGGCAAATTCAGCTCCATCCGAATTGCAGAAAGTACACAGCGTTTCTCTGTTTTGTCGACTGTTATCAATTTTGCAAATTACCATTCGGTTTAGCTATTTCTTCAGCAGCTTTTATTCGCGGTTTGAACACAATACTTCCGACAGAACTGAAAGACAGAATTACAACGTACGTGGACATTCTTATTGCAGAAGCTAACTGGACTGAACACAATCTGATTCTAGAACGACTGTTGCAAACTTTTAATGCACAAGGACTCACAGTTAACCTCAGTAAATCGCATTTTGGCAAAACTTCTATAAAATTTCTTGGACATGTAATTTCAGCACAAGGCATTGCGCCTGATCCGGAAAAACTTCAAGCTTTACGTGACATTACCGTTCCTACGACGAAAAAACAACTACGCAGCTTTTTGGGATTAATTAACTTTTTTCGTAAATTTATTCATTACTCTGCTTTAGACACACCTAGATTATGCCAATTGACAGGTAAAAACACTATTTGGTCCTGGGATAAGCAAGCACATTCTGAATTTATGAACCTGAAACATGCTTTGTTGAATGCACCACTTTTATCGCACCCAGATCTTACCAGAAATTTTTCCATTGCCACCGACAGTTCCAACACCGCTTTAGCCGTACATATTTTTCAGGAAATTGAAGAAGAGCCGGCCGGTGTGGCCGTGCGGTTCTAGGCGCTTCAGTCTGGAACTGGGCGACCGCTACGGTCGCAGGTTCGAATCCTGCCTCGGGCATGGATGTGTGCGATGTCCTTAGGTTAATTAGGTTTAAGTAGTTCTAAGTTCTAGGGGACTGATGACCTCAGATGTTAAGTCCCATAGTGCTCAGAGCCATTTTTGAAAAAGATGGTTCTACATTAATTAAAAACATCGCATTTGCAAGTCGCATTCTGTCACCTGCTGAACGAAATTATTCCGTTACAGAACTGGAAACATTATGTGTTGTTTGGGCTTTTACGAGATTCAGGCATTTTCTTTATGGCAGACATACCACCGTTTACACAGATCACAGAGCGATACAATTTTTACTTTCGGCTAAATTCACACACGACAGACTAAGTAGATGGAAACTTTATCTACAGGAATTTAATTTTACAATTGTTCACATTCCCGGCACACAAAATATTATAGCAGACGCACTATCCCGTTCTCTCAGCAACAATCAGCAAGACATCGCAACCAACTTCTGCAAAGCAAATTTCAGCGTTATGTACATTCAACAAGTTGCATTTGAAAATTTTATTTCGTCGTCATTACAGGACATAGCAAAGGAGCAAAATAAAGACAACGTGTGGAAAGAAATTAAACACCTTTGGCAAGATAAGAATAATGTTACGATTAGAAACCATTACACTGTACGCAATGACATTCTGTTTCGCCGCTCTCATCCTGACAGCAACAATTGGTTATTATGCATTCCTGATGAACTGGTTAACAAATTAATATGGTATACTCATTTAAGTTATGCACATTACGGAGCCAGAAAATGTTTTCTTATACTCAGACAGATCTGTTATTTTACCAACATGGAGAAACGTATACGACGAGTTTTAGCGTCATGTAAAATCTGCCAGAAAGCTAAGTCAGACACGACTTCACATATTCCTCCATTATATCCCATTGTACCTGTTAAATTAAGACATATGGCCGCTGTAGACATTTTTGGTCCGATTCCCAGAACTAATAGAGGTTTTTGCTACATCTTTGTCGCTGTTGAACTCACTTCAAAATTTGTTACCTTCACTCCGTTACGCAAAGCTACTGCTAAAACTGTTTCGAAAGCATTTGTGAAACATTTTTTATTTCATGTAGGGCATGTGATGAAAGTAATTTCCGACAATGGATCACAATTTCGATCTGCTATATGGACACGTATGTTGCGAGCTAGAAACATTTCTCCAATCTATATATCCAAGTACCATGCTTCTTCGAACCCTTGTGAACGATTAATGAAAGAAATTGGTAAACTGTGTAGAATATACTGCCACAAAAGACATATTGATTGGGACACACACATACTCTCATTCCAAGATGTAATTAATTCCATTCCAAATGAATCTACTGTGCTATCTCCGTATGTTATACTGAAAAATGTTGAACCACCTAACAAAATTGCAGAATTACTAAACTTTCCTACATCTCGTCGATTACGACACCATGAAATAATTGACATTGCGCTGAACAACATCAAACGTGCCGCAGAGCGCCGGAGAAGACAGCAAAAACAGGTTTGTACACGCCGTGACTTTCACATTGGACAGAAAATATTAGTACGTACACACCATTTATCTAACAAAGGAAAAGGTAGGTGCAGTAAATTTGAACTTCTATACGCAGGTCCATATCGGATTCGCAGCATTCCTCACCCCAATGTTGTACACGTCGAAACTTTGAGAACCAGAAAATCTAAAGGCAACCACCATTGGTCAAACATCAAACCTTTTATTGAATGAAGACACTTTATGATTTAACATGCTATAATGCCATTTTGCTAGTTTTATGATCACTTATGCAATTATATTCACATGACTACTTATTGATGATTATCGTATTTTTTCCTGGCAAGTGCCCGGCAAGGTAAGGTTAGCAGGTCGCTCTTCTTGTCGTTACACATCAGACCGTGCATATTTTTCCAGATGAATTTACACATTTTAAGACCACTTATGCAATTATATTTATGTGACTACTTATTGATGATTATCGTATTTTTTCTTGGCAAGTGCCCGGCAAGGTAAGGTTAGCAGGTCGCTCTTCTTGTCGTTACATATCAGACTGTGCAAATTTTGTTTCAGAGAAACTTACGTATCTTATGAATAATTATGCAATGTTATCTAGTGACATATTAATTTTTATTAAATTTTCTCTCCATTAAAGTCTTTAATTCTCGCCTCTATTAACTACACAACATACAAGCTGAACACAACGAACATCACATTTTTTGTCTTTCTTAGGTATATACGATTGTTTCATGTTTTGTTTGTATGCACTATGAAATAGTTAAAATATAGCAAACACCAGTTGACTTTGACATTTTGCCTTATGATATCTCAACATCGTGACTACTTTACTGCTACATTGTCATACCCTGAGCACATTTTTGCCTCTGAACACTATCTATTTTTTTTCACATATTACGTTTTTTGTCATGTTATGCTGTATGCTTAATTATGTTACCATAAACCAGTCATTATTTAGTGAGTATATGATGTAAATGCAAGATATTAATCTCTGTTCATCAATTTCAGAAAGAAATGATGCGTGAAAGAAATAAATTAAACAGAAATGGGAATTTCATCTTCGGAATGATCGAAAGAAGATGCAATACTTCGTGATGAAGAGTAAATGGATCAGAATTAACAAGCATTAACAAGAATATACTATACACATCGTAGAATAGCAGTCTTAACTAATTTTTTCTTTCAGAATACGAGGCGATTGATGCAGGCTGTCAGACAGAACTACACATCTTAGTTTTAGTGATGAAATATGATAGAAATAAGGAATAGTTGTATAATGAGTAATGAAGTGATTTTTTGTAGATGATAATGAATGCTTATGAATAATGATGAAGTATATGCTACTATGGATAATGAAGTTTTTTCTTTACAGGTGATGATAATAATGGAGTTATGATAATATGGATAATGAAGTTTTTTTCTTTACAGATGAGGATATTGTTGGAGTTATGTATTTATGCTATGTAGTTATTTAAGTATTTGTTGCAGTTCGTTTTGACAGCAGGTGTTATATTGCATAGTATAATGACGGAAGGTTTTGGAAAGGACAGCTATGGAACACATTTTTATATACATTTCACTACCTGTTAATTCGAAGTTCACTACTTTTCAGCATAAAATGCGTTTCTTCTTTCAGTTTAATAATCCATTTTTGTATATTTTGCAGGAGAAATTATTTATGAAATTAATGTGCTATAAGCAGTTGTTCATTAAGTCTATGTCATTTATGAAGGTGATTACATATACTCTACTTGTTTCATAATCTTGCTACAGCTGACTCATGACGAATGACGTTACACATTTTCATTTACAGCAACAACCCAAAAGCAATTTTTCTTCTTCTTTCTTTCCCCTGTAATTACCCAACGCAATGCATTGCTAACAAAAAAAATGTATTACCAGTCCCAAATAATGATACCAGTTTAAGAGAATTCTGAGTAATACTGATTAGCTCTGAATAATATGTCACTTGAATAATGAATGCTACTGATTATTGTATTAAAATAACCAATGATTAATTAATAATGGTTTGTAACTGGGAAATGAATGCTACTGATTACTGTATTGAGATGAACAATGATTAATTAATAAAGCTTTGTAACTAGGAAATGAATGCTACTGATTATGCTCTGTAACTGGGCAATGAATGCTACTGATTACTGTACTGAGATGAACAATGATTAACTAATAATGCTTTGTAATTAGGAAATGAATGCTACTGATTACTGTATTAAAATAACCAATGATTAATTAATAATGCTTTGTAACTAGGAAATGAATGCTACTGATTACTGTATTGAAATGACCAATGATTAATAATGCTTTGTAAATGGCAAATGAATGCCACTGATTAATGTAATAAGATGAACTATAAAGACAATGTTTACTATAATTAGATTAATTATGTCATTTATTAACTCATGTTCTCTGTAAATGACTTTTGATGATTTGTAATTAGCAAAAGAGTGCCAATGTTCTGTGTAAATGACTTCTGATGATTTATAATTAGGCAATAAGTGCCAATGTTATCTGTAAAACAATTAATGAACATTTTTCTGTAATACTACATACATGGTACAGAAATTTTCAATAACTGGGCTATGAATGCCGCAAACTACTAATGTAATTCCTAATGAAGACTAGTATGTGACTTAATGTCCTTCACCTTCTGACATAACTACCCCGAATTACTGCAATATCCATTTGTCCTGTATATCCTCTTGATCATGGAGCACTATATTTGTTTTTGTTTTTGCACTAATTCTACGTTGGTGTGCCTTGTAAGAGCGTGGTGTTGACACGACATGCTGTCCACCACCGTGGGCGATGGAGACGTTATTATGGTCCCACCACTGTTTGGTGTACGTGATGTACTGCCAAAATGATAACATGGAATATTACTACGAGATTTCAGTGTCTTGGGTACGCTGATAAATACTTCTGGGAAAAGAACTTCAGATTGTATCACTTGGTGTTGTACTTCTGTGGAAAGATATGGATTTTCAGTGCAGCTGCGTGCAACGTAAAGTGCTAAAACCATGATGCAATCCTTCCCTTTCCTATCCTAATTCTTGTAACATAGTGAAAATCATTTTTTGCTAACATCATTTATATTCATGGCCTATACATTTTTTCGATTTGCTGAACTACAGTGCGTGTGCACTTTTGTCATTTTTCTAACATGATTTCTACTCATTGTATGTACATTTTTTTTGATTTGCTGATATATTCTGAACTACAGTGCATGTGCACTTATGTCACTTGTCAATATGATTCTTTTGCCATTATGTTTATTTGTTGTGAAAATGCTAAAGAGTTTTTCAGTGCGTGTGCACTTATGTCATTTGTTAATATGTTTTGTACTCACATTTTGTTATTGTCTAATATGTTTTGTACTCGGTGCATGTGCACCACATTTAATTCATGTTCTACATCTGAATATTCTGTGATTGTAAAAGTTAATTAGTTAAGAAAAAATTTGTTGCTCATGGCAAGTCCAAATGACTCACCATCGCTGCCAAATTTTTGCCCCCCCAGTGGAGGGTTATGAAACACGTATGTGTTCAGTTTATTCATTAACAGCGATGGCGAGACATGACAGAATCTCTGACCAGAGAGTTATTTATCGTTGCTAGTCTGCTCTTGACCGCGCGAGAGTTCAGTTCTGAGTAGGGAGTCGCGAGGAGCAGTTGCGAGATGGACTCGGTCGGAGTTGTGTGTGAGGAGTCGGCGGGCGTCGACATGGGTCTCTGGTCAAGGTTCGGGACGAGGTATATTGTTAAATAAGGTAATGAAGCAGCATTGCGCACATCTGATAATGTAATGTATGTTAATTGTAATTAATTTGTTCAAGAAATGCACCAATAATAATTTTGTTTTTAAAGCAACCGTTTTTAAGAAAAGAATCATTGCAATTGAAACGATATTTCCTATGCTTTTCTTCCCAGAATCAATTTATCAGATTAATTACTGTACAGGGACTAAGGTCAGCGATGCTGCCCTTCAATTTATCAGATTAATTATTGCACAGGGCCTTAGGTCAGCGATGCTACCCTATTATTGTGGGTTTAATTATTAATGTTCACTTCTCAATTTTTGTGTCGAGTTTACATTGGGCCATTATTTTTCAATAATTTTTGTGGGGAGCAAACATTTGGCTCGTTTTCATTATCATAGACTTTTCTTTTATTTCTGCTGGGAGGTTACGTTTAGCACGATGTCTATTCTCATTTAAATATTTTCTTTTATATCTGTGGGGAGGTTAAAACCTTCACCGAAGAGTCCAACAGTATATTGCTCCCTCCTACATATATCTCGCGAAGAGACCATGAGGATAAAATCAGAGAGATTAGAGCCCACACAGAAGCATACAGACAATCCTTCTTTCCACGAACAATACGAGACTGGAATAGAAGGGAGAACCGATAGAGGTACTCAGGGTACCCTCCGCCACACACCGTCAGGTGGCTTGCGGAGTATGGATGTAGATGTAGACATCTGTAAAAAATTTTGTTTAGCTTTGGTGTGGTTTGTTTTCATGAATTATGTTTCGTATTTCGACAATGTTTACTCACGCTTTCTCCTGCTCATTTGCGAGTACTGCATCTACTCTATCCTGTTAGATTGCTGTTGCTTGGAAACACGTTTCACCGCGCTTGTCTCATGCGCTTTCGACTGTCGTTTGCATCATTGTTTTGATATGGTTTGAAGTCTGCGGACTTCCGTCCGTTTGTTTTCAGTGTGTGTGTGTGTGTGTGTGTGTGTGTGTGTGTGTGTGTGTGTGTGTTATATTTTGAGTTACCTCTGTATTTTCTGATAATTCGTTTAGAGTGTCTAATAGTGGTTTGTTGCAGCGTACTGTTTGGCATTGATGACTTTTTTGCCTTCTGTGACACCTTTTTGGATGTGATAATTATCTTCTAGTGTTACACAATGTACAGATGATTACTGTGTTTTAAGACTTGGAGGTCTGTTTCTATGTCATAACGGTAGTGGGTGTTTTTAATGAGGTAGTCTGGAAATGTGGAATTCTGCTATCTCATAATGTGTTGTTAAAGCTTCTGTTTACCTTGTCCTAAAATTTCCGCATGCCTGTCGCATCTATACTAAATCACAGTCTTTGCAGGTTAACTGGTATATATTTACTTTGTGGAGTTTACCTATAGTGGTGTTACGTGTTTTGAATCTTTTCTGCAGCATGTTGTTTCTTTTGTGTGCCACTCGTATATCTTGTTGCCTCATAATTCGATGTGTTCCTTTGTTGTTAAATGTCAGGGTGTGCCATGTTTTTGGTTGTTTGTGGTTTCTTCATCTCGTGTGCTCTGTGTGTTCTGCGCTGTGTGGTTGCTGTTGGTATGTTGTGCTATGATATTGTTGCGTTTGTCCGGTGTCAGTTGTGTTTTTAATTTATGGTTCAGTTTATCAAAAGCATTTACTTGGTAGCCACTGTCTGTGGCAATCTGTGTTTGATTATCGTGCATAGCTACCTTTGTCCAGTGGAATTCTCTTGACCTGCTCCGTGGGCTTTCAGGGTGGTTTGCCCTATTGTAAGTAACTGTACGTAGGTTTTCTTGTATATTGAGAACCGTTATTTGTGACTTTCTGTTTTGACATCTAGGAAATTTATCTTTTTGTCTGTTTCAGTTTCGATGGTGAAGTGCATCTTTGGGTGAGCATTACTGATGTCTCTGTGGTGGTGGTGGTGGTGGTTAGTGTTTAACGTCCCGTCGACAACGAGGTCATTAGAGACGGAGCGCAAGCTCGGGTTAGGGAAGGATTGGGAAGGAAATCGGCCGTGCCCTTTCAAAGGAACCATCCCGGCATTTGCCTGAAACGATTTAGGGAAATCACGGAAAACCTAAATCAGGATGGCCGGAGACGGGATTGAACCGTCGTCCTCCCGAATGCGAGTCCAGTGTGCTAACCACTGCGCCACCTCGCTCGGTTGATGTCTCTGTGTAACTGTAGTATCCACTCATGTGTTTCATGCACTAAGCAGACTACGTCATCAACATAGCTGTACCAGTATGTTACTTTGTAGTGTTTTCGTTTATTATTTCTTCAAATATTTCGTTTTAAGGGTGATTACGGAAGATGTTCGCCAGCAGGCCACTTATAGGTGATACAACAGGAGTCCTCCTGTTGGATGTGGAGTTCATCCTCAAATTTGAAATAATTTTGCCTTGTAATTACTGTAAAAATGGTTGAGACTTCTTGCGTCTGCATTTGTGGGATGTGCTTGTCTGAGTTAGTTTTCTTTCAATCATTTTGAACGTTTCTTCAGTTGGTATGTGTAACTGCTGTAACGTCAAATGAATGTAATGTAGCTTTGTTGGACACATTCATATCTTTGATTTTTGTCGGTTATATCATTGCCGTTTTCTATACTTCTGTTTTTTGTATAAGTGTAGTGTTTCTGGAGAAGCATGTGATTTTTTCCGACTAAATGATATGCTGGTGCTATTGGGAAATCTATCTCAGATCTAAGCGGAACATGTGAAAACTCTTAAACGTATACGGAATGAGTGTTTCGATGAGAAAATCGATTTTTGGGAAAATTTTCGAAATATTTAGACTTTCCCGCTTAAAATTGTGTACAAAATATTGAGATGATATGCATAGAACTATTTTAAATCGTTTGATAAATAGTGCGGCACATGACATTCCGCACTGCATTTATGAGACTCGAAACATGCCTGCTATGGCTCGCCTTGCCAGAGACAAAAAAATGGCTCTGAGCACTATGGGACTAAACATCTGAGGTCATCAGTCCCCTAGAACTTAGAACTCCTTAACCTAACTAACCTAAGGACATCACACACGTCCATGACCGACGCAGGATTCGAACCTGCGACCGTGGCAGTCGCGCAGTTCCGGACTGAAGCGCCTAGAACCGCTCGGCCACTGCGGCCGGCTGCCAGAGACATAACAGCCCAAAAGAGTTATCTTTTGTGTTTGCCGTACTGAAAGGCAATTGACAATCGATTTTGTGCCATTTTTACTATTTCCTTGGTTGCGAAAGTCATATTTGGGGAAGTCATCGAGTTTTGTTCCCTTCAGCAGGCCAAGACCTAGTACAAAAGTATTTAAAACGTGTGTGCATTGGCGGAGCTGTCGTTGGTACTCAGGTGATCGATATGAAAAAGTTCCCAGCGTGACTGTAGTTGCACGATTGGAATTAGCAAACTTTCAACGCGGAATGCTAGTTCGGACGTTCTATTTCGGAAATCGTTACGGAGTTAGATTTTCCGAAATCTACAGTGTCAGGATTGTGTCGAAATACCAAATTTCAGGCATTATCTCCCACCGTGGACAACGCAATGGCCGAAGACCTTCACTTAACGACGGAGAGCAGAGGCATTTGCGTAGAGTTCTCGGTGGTAACAGACGAGCAACAATGCGTCATATAACTGCAGAAATCCATGTGTGGCATACGACGAATGTATGCATCAGGACAGTGCGGGGAAATGTGGCGTTAATGGGCTATGGTAGCAGGCGACCGACGCGAGTGCCTTTGCTAACACCACATCGCCCGCAGCGCCGCTTCTGGGTTCGTGGCCATATCGTTTGGACCGTACACGACTAACCGTGGCCTGCTTGAACGAGTCCCGATTTCATTGGGTAAGAGGTGATGCTATGGTGCGAGTGTGGCGGAGACCCCACGAAGCCACTGACAGAGGTTGTCGACAAGGCACCGTGCTAGCTGCTGGAGGCTCCTTATGGTGTGGGCTGTGTTTACATGGAGTGGACTGAGTCCTCTGGTCCAACTCAACCGATTATTGACTGGAAATGTTTACGAAGGAGGAGAAGCAGCTCAGTATTTAACATCCCGTCGACAACGAAGTCATCAGAGACGGAGCACAAGCTCGGATTAGGTAAGGAAGGAGAAAGAAAGCAACCGTGTCCGTTCATAGGAACCATCCAGGCATTTGCATTAAGCGATTTAGGGAAATCACACGTAATCCAAATCTGGGTGGCTGGACACGGATTTGAACCATCGTCCTCCCGAGTGCGACATGGTTACGTTCGGCTACTTGGAGACCGTTTGCAGCTATTAATGGACCTCATGTTCCCAAACAACGATGGAATTTTCATGGATGACAGTGTGCCACGTCACCGGGCCACAATTGTTTGCTATTTGTTTTAGGAACATTCTGGACAATTCGAGCGAATGATATGGTCACCCAGATAGTCCGACATGAATCCCATCTAACATTTATGAGACATAATCGAGAGGTAATTTCGTGCACAAAATCCTGCACCGCCAACACTTTCTCAATTATGGACGCCAATAAACACAACGTGAATGAATATTTCTGCAGGTAGCTTACAACGACTTGCTGAGTTCATGCTACGTCGGGTAAAAGGAAGTCCGACATTATATTAGGAGGTATCTCATGAATTTTCTCACCTGAATATATTTATTTCAAGTACTAAAACGCACAGCAATCATTAGCACATAATATTTATTTCATATCCAGATTTCGGTCACTGTGTGGCCATCTTCAGTGCTAAAAGAGACATAAGGAACCAACTACAATAAGCAGTTGATGTTAGCAATAATAACTACATTTTTTACAGTACTATGGTTTAATTAGTGGCAGGGAGGCGTCAGTTTCCAGAAGACACAAAATTAATGTTGCATTTTCTACTACGCTTGAACTGGGAAGAACTTTGAAAAAATACTATTAACAAATAATATTGAAAAAAATATGGAATCTTTTCTACAGGTCACACTCTATAGAACTGAATGTCTTGATTACGTGCTTGTTATATGGGACAAACTGGGAGACGGCCTGAAACCACGTTTAGCGAACGTGTCTGATTTCGATGCTCATTTTCTTGAAAATGGGCATAGTGGACCAGTTTTGTTCTCACATATGAGGATGCTCCATCCATGCAATATGGGGAGACATATAGCTCTGTTAAGAGAAAATGGTTCAAATGGCTCTGAGCACTATGGGACTCAACTGCTGTGGTCATAAATCCCCTAGAACTTAGAACTACTTAAACCTAACTAACCTAAGGACAGCACACAACACCCAGCCATCACGAGGCAGAGAAAATTCCCGCCGGGAATCGAACCCGGGAACCCGGGCGTGGGAAGCGAGAACGCTACCGCACGACCACGAGATGCGGGCTCTGTTAAGAGAGTCCAAAATCTTTTACCATCGGGCCTCGTCTCGTAGGACACTGTTTAATCAGCAGGCGGCCACGAGAAGCTTCCAGGTCTGGGAATTGTTTAAAAAGCATTAGGATTCGCCTGCTATGGACCGATCCCAACAGGCGCACTGATCTCACGATAACGACCTAGATACGATCCACTCCTTCTACATCGCAGATGAGTACAGAGTTTCTCGAGACAAATGTACTGTATTTCCCACATTATAGCATTATGTAACCGGGATTTTTTTTTTTTTAGTTTTAACCCCAAACTGTGTCAATTATAATGGAGTCTTATGTAAAACTTATGACAGAGGACATTATAAAGCAAAAACTTTTCTAATCATTTTGACATACCGTTTATGGCACGATTACTTATAATACTCTTGTCCGTTCCGATTCCTTTAACAGTGCTTAGTATATAACAGTTTTTAATAAAAAAAATTTTAGTTTCTGTCTTCTGACCAAGATGTTTGGTATTTTTAAGCTATGTTCTGTTGTAAAGTGTACAGCATTAAGCTATGCCATCATGTACAAACGTAAATCATTAGTCAATATTTTCGTTTACAATCACCTTATTTGTTTTACGTTTGTAAGTTTTTTCAAAATTTAAATTAATAACAGGAACGATAGAACAAAATGATTGTGAACTAAAGTTAATACACATTGTTAACGCATCTCCATGTAGAGAGGGCGCTGTAGATTGGAATGACGTACACTGAAGCCAGTTGTATTGCAACTGTAAACAGCGGCCTCGTGTGAACTCAACTTTTGATGTGAATGTCCAGTTGGGGGTATGTCTATACGTAAATGATTATAACACTTTAACTTACATTGTCTGGCATGTCTTTTATGACTGACTCATATTTGAAGTTTATACAACAGTACATTAATAAGGCATTCATGTTACCTTATTTTAACTGGCTCTTTACACGTCTTTTAACACTGAAGATGGCTACACAGTGACCGAAATCTGGATATGCAATACACATTATTTGCAACCGACCGCTGCACCGTTTACTACTCAAAACTTTGAGGTGCTCCGTAACCCGGGCATGAATCAAATAATTATTGGTAGCGCACTGTTAGCGTTCAAGTGCCCGGATAAGGTCTGCTACACAATTTTAACTTGTCACAAATAGATGAAAGAGGGGAAGCAATATGTATAGAAAGGGAAAGAAATTTCGAAAGAGTATAGTGGAAAGAGAAAAAAAAGTGAATGCAGATGATATGGAGGATGTAACGCAATAACGAGAATTTGACAGAGGAGTGAAATACCTTAATCGATACTTGGAGTAGACGACGTTTCCTTAATTACTGACATTACTGGAAAAGTGATTCGTGTGAACACTGAAGCACCTGGTCTCCAGGACATATGAGACACTGGTAACGATCTTATACGTCAAGAAAAATTTAATACCAAACAAGGCCTGAAGATTTGAGCAGTCCCGAACTATCAGTTTTATGTCATGGTTTCAAAATACTAACGCGAGTAATTGATAGAAGAATCGAATCACTGCTAAAAGATGACCTGTGGGAAGAACAGTCTTGGTTCCGCAGAAATGTGGGAACACTTGAGGCAATATTGACCATGAGACATATCTTAGAAGGTGGTAGAAAGGCGAACCCAGATTTGCAGCATTGGAATTTAGAAAAAGTTTTTGACAAAGTTGAGTGAGTAAGCTGTTTGAAATTATGAATTTATCACGGATAAAATGTAGATTGCTAAAGATAATATATAACTGTACAGGAACCTGACAATAGTCAGAACAGGTGGCCGTTCTCCTATACGTTGAGCACGCAGTAAAGGAATCCTACGGGAAATTTGGACGGGGAATTAAAACTTCAACGAGAACAAGAAAAAAAACATTTAGGTCAGCTGGTGACATTGTAATCCTAGCAGAATGGGCAAAAGACTTGGAAAGTCAACCGAACTGAATAGATAACGTGTCGTAAGATTTTAAGGCGAGTACAAAAAAAAGTAAGACAAGGATAATGGCCTGCAGCCAGATACAAAGGGACTGTCAAATGAAAACAATGAATATGGAAAACAATAAGTAAACTGTTTATTATTTCAAACGTGTTCGCCTTAACTATCAACACATTTATCCCAATGTGAGATGGTCAGTGGCTTCATGGGAAAATATTTGCTGTAAGAAAACACGATTTTATGCACGACTGCACTTCTTCGTCCGAAGCGTTGTCTTTCCTGAGGAGTCAGACAGTACGGAAATCGCATGGGAAGAGATCGGGACTATGTGTAAGGGCTTCCCAGAGGAAATTCTGCAGCGAACGGGCCAGCATGGTGCCATGGCTGATCTTACTAGGCTGCACAAGTTTCGCTGGGAAACCCTTACACATCTTCCATAACGGTCTCGATCTCTCCCCAAGTGATTTCCATATTTTTCGAGCCCTGAAGAAAGATATTCGTGGCCGTCTACTTGCTTCGGACGAAGATGTGCACGCCGGGTTACGACATGTTTCCGTAACGAATCACAAACATTCTCCCGTGAGGGAACTCACCATCTTGTCTCAAAGTGGAGCAAATGCATTAAGAGTTATGGCAGTTAATTTTGAAATACTCAACAGTTTACTTACATTTTTTCTATATTTCTCGTTTCAGTCAACTGTCCCTTATAAATCAGGCGATGCTGAGGAATTACGTAAGGAAATGAGTTGCTATAGCCATATACACAATTTTCTATTTGGGTAACAAAATAACTAATGATAGCAGAAATATAGGAGATATAAAATGCAACTGGTAATAATAAGGAAAATACTTCTGTAAAGGAGAAACGTATAAACTTAATTGTTAGGAATTCTTTTCTGGAAGTATTTGTCTGGAGTGTTGCATTATGAAGAAGTAAGATGGAGACGATGAATAGCGCAGATGAGAAGAGAAACGAAGACTTTGAAATGTGTTACTGCAGAAAAATTGCTGAAGATTAGATGGGTAGTTAGGATAACCAACGAAAAGCGGAAATCGTCTTTCTGCTTTAGGCGGGAGGGGGGGGGGGAGGTAGAAAATGAAGAAAGGAAGTCGTCTACTACAGCAGGCATGTTCAAATGGTTCAAATGGCTCTGAGCACTATGGGACTCAACGGCTGAGGTCATTAGTCCCCTAGAACTTAGAACTAGTTAAACCTAACTAACCTAAGGACATCACAAACATCCATGCCCGAGGCAGGATTCGAACCTGCGACCGTAGCGGTCTTGCGGTTCCAGACTGCAGCGCCTTTAACCGCACGGCCACTTCGGCCGGCGCAGGCATGTTCAAATCGATGTAGGGTGCAGTATTTGTGCAGAGATGGAGAGACTTTCACAGGATAGGGTACCACAGAGAGCTTCAACAAACAAGTTCTCGAACTGCAGACAACAACATCAACGCAGTAAAAAGGAATGTGGAGCATGATCGTCTGTATCTCGATGCAGCGAATGAGAGAAGGAATACTCAAATTATACACCGTTTCAGTGGAACCTTAAATCCCCCGCCATGTGACACTACCGTATTATCTCTCAGATATATTGGGTTCCATCGTCTTTCACCGCAGGGATTTGTCATTTCAAATAGGTACTATCTATTTCGCGAAGGAAATTCATGAACCGAAGCGATCTGTTTCTGCTGGAAAAAGAGCGGATTAAATCACAGCCAACTCTTACTTTTATTAGGTTTCCATTTTATTCAGAGGAAAATTTCCAGACAAAAAAAAAACAGAGATATTCCTCTCTTCCCAACTAGTTTTGGTAACAGTTTCTCTTAGAACTGTTCACCCTAATTTTTTCCTTTCTCCCCCCCCCCCCCCCCCCTTCCTTCCCTCTCTATCTCTGTCTTTTAAATTCAGTGTTCAGGTGAGCAGGCCGTTCTGTTGCGGAACTAGGTCCCTTTATTCCTCATACCAGTATGAATGCTCTACAAGATGTCGTGATCATTTAGTTGCACTATAAAAATAATACTGTCTTGGCCACAGTATATTACTGATGTTAATACATCTAAAGCGTTTCAGCGTTATGCCATTTTCGAAGGATCTACAATTAAATGGGTATCAATGATAAGCATATGATAACATCCAAAAGAGTAAGAACACTATAAAAGCGAATGGAATACTTACCCAAAAATATAACACGATGTATAATGGATAAAAAAATCAGAATAAACCTGTCCTTTATAGATACACAATAACTCGTCAACCTTAATGTCATCACATTTAAATGCAAACTGGTTAAGCTACATTCACGAAAGCCTTAAGAAACGAATATTGCTAGATGACGTTTCATGCATAACATTTATGGTATATCATATTTTGGCATTTGAAAAGTAATCTGCATTCTATGAATATCATACAGTACTGAACAACCAATGATCTTGATCAGTTCTTTCCACAATATAAATTTAATTTTTTTTAAAAAAGAAACTGTAAGGAGTTTGGTGTGCGTAGTCCAAATTAAATGGTGCTGGTGTGTAACGCCGTCTATACTATCAGTGAATGCAGGGTCGGGACTGATGACCTCAGATGTTAAGTCCCATAGTGGTCAGAGCGATTTGAACCATTTGAATGCAGTGCCTAAAAAATTTATACAACTACATATAATGCATAGTGTTCGTACAAGATGTCGACAGTAAAGAATACACGGACATATACATGATCAAACACATTAATGTTGTAAACAATGAAGAACACAAAATCAAATTTGTGAAAATGACACCAGCGTTCGACAAAGAGCGCGCTCTGAGAATTTCTATAAGTTGGTGGCTAACACTTGTTGAATTTGTCAGTACGTCATATTATTCGACTAAAGCTGCTTTGTGGTAGTATTTTATTTCACAGGACTAGTTTCGGGTGCTGCCATCATCAGCGGTATCTGGATTTTCCAAAAGACATATATTTCTTATAATGAGTTACTGTTAGTATATTATATTGTAGCGTTTTATGCATATGCGATTTTTCAGTCCACTGAATGTCAACTTGCCTTATATGTGATTTTCTGTTGCATATTTCAATGATGATATTTCGTAATACTCAAGTAATAATACGATTACATGCTTCGAATATACATATATGTAGTCAGCATAAGAAATTATTTACAAAATACATGTAGTTGCAATTGGCAATTGCTGTACATGCAAAAATTAATTTTAGTATACATCAGAGAGTACATACAATGCTATTTCTAGTTCCTATTATCTCTGTTAGTTGAAAACTAAATGTATTTCTGTTACAGTATACTAGCGAAATTTTTGATGACATTTTTGCTATTTGAACGGTCTGTTCGATTAAAGTAATTCCACGATGTTTCTTTACATACGTGAAAATTTTTATTTCTTCCACAAAATTTAGTAAACAGCCTTTTTCGGCAACGTGTAGGACTGATAGGTAATGTGTCCGGTCACTGACCGTGTGGTATTGTTCCTGAATTGTGTACATAGGACAAATTGGACGGAATTTCAAAACAAGATTTGAAGAACTTCTCAACCTAACTGGCACGTATCCGCCTTCGTTTAATACACTCTTAAAACAACAAAACCAAATTAAATCAAGAAATAAGAGAGAGCTGCTGCGACTTTATGACTGAGTAATTAAAATGTTCAGAGTGAGAATCATTCAAAAAATTGGTCAGCTTAAGGACAAAAGATACGAGCGAGTACTAACCGTCATCATCGGCGCTGTACTGTAAACGTTAATAATTACTTCGGCGTGTCAGGCAATTGCTCACATTCTCCGCTATAACTTAGCGATAACCAGACCACTAGAGTATCCGATCAAAAGTATCCGGACACCGCTATATAACGCGGCATCGACTACTAGATGCCACGTGAGGCGGACCCGTAAATATAAAAGGAGGTGCGAGCGAGCACTGTGTTGTCAGCAGCGTATCAGTGGCAGCAGAGCGGGTCAGGCAGGAGAGCTCACATACTTCGAACGTGAAGTGGAAACACGAAGAGGCGACCACAGCTGAACCGAGACCACGCGCACCTCGTGTACTGGTGGACAGAGAGCGTCGAACATTGGGGAGGATGGCTCTAAAGAATCGCCTAAAATCAGCGGAAGGTATCACTCATCAGTTCCAAATTGCTATCACCAGGGTAGCTTCTACAATCACTGTGCTTAGGAAGTTAAAAGAATGGGGTACATTGGTCGGGTTGTGAGGTAACGAGCGAGTTGTGGCGCCGTAAAAATATTCTGAGTTCGGAGTTGGCGTGGCTGCGCTGGGGCCTCTCGGCAAGCCGCGGATCGACGGCGGCCGCTCGGTGCCGAACGTTCTACATCTGCATCTACATCTACATTTATACTCCGCAAGCCACCCAACGGTGTGTGGCGGAGGGCACTTTACGTGCCACTGTCATTACTTCCCTTCCCTGTTCCAGTCGCGTATGGTTCGCGGGAACAGCGACTGCCGGAAAGCCTCCGTGCGCGCTCGAATCTCTCTAATTTTACATTCGTGATCTCCTCGGGAGGTATAAGTAGGGGGAAGCAATATATTCGATACCTCATCCAGAAACGCACCCTCTCGAAACCTGGACAAGCAAGCTACACCGCGATGTAGAGCGCCTCTCTTGCAGAGTCTGCCACTTGAGTTTGCTAAACATCTCCGTAACGCTATCACACTTACCAAATAACCCTGTGACGAAACGCGCCGCTCTTCTTTGGATCTTCTCTATCTCCTCTGTCAACCCGACCTGGTGCGGATCCTACACTGATGAGCAACACTCAAGTATAGGTCGAACGAGTGTTTTGTAAGCCACCTCCTTCGTTGATGGACTACATTTTCTCCCAATGAATCTCAACCTGGCACCCGCCTTACCAACAACTAATTTTATATGATCATTCCATTTCAAATCGTTCCGCACGCACACTCCCAGATATTTTACAGAAGTAACTGCTACCAGTGTTTGTTCCGCTATCATATAATCATACAATAAAGGAATGCAATACATTACATTAGTCTATGTTGAGGGTCAGTTGCCACTCCCTGCACCAAGTGCCTATCCGCTGCAGATCTTCCTGCATTTCGCTGCAATTTTCTAATGCTGCAACTTCTCTGTATACTACAGCATCATCCGCGAAAAGCCGCATGGAAATTCCGACACTATCTACTAGGTCATTTATATATATATTGTGAAAAGCAATGGTCCCATAACACTCCCCTGTGGCAGGCCAGAGGTTACCTTAACGTCTGTAGACGTCTCTCCATTGATAACAACATGCTGTGTTCTGTTTGCTAAAAACTCTTCAATCCAGCCACACAGCTTGTCTGATATTCCGTAGGCTCTTACTTTGTTTATCAGGCGACAACGCGGAACTGTATCGAACGCCTTCCGGAAGTCAAGAAAAATGGCATATACCTGGGAGCTTGTATCTAATATTTTCTGGGTCTCATGAACAAATAAAGCGAGTTAGGTCCCACACGATCGCTGTTTCCGTAATCCATGTTGATTCCTACAGAGTAGATTCTGGGTTTCCAGAAATGATAAGATACGCGAGCAAAAAACATGAGATATAGGTCTATAATTTTGCGCATCTGCTCGACGACCCTTCTTGAAGACTGGGACTACCTGTGCTCTTTTCCAATCACTTGGAACCTTCCGTTTCTCTAGAGACTTGCGGTACACGGCTGTTGGAAGGGGCCAAGTTCTTTCGCGTACTCTGTGTAGAATCGAACTGGTATCCCGTCAAGTCCAGTGGACTTTCCTCTGTTGAGTGATTTCAGTTGCTTTTCTATTCCTTGGACACTTATTTCGATTTCAGCCATTTTTTCGTTTGTGCGAGGATTTAGAGAAGGAACTGCAGTGCGGTCTTCCTATGTGAAACAGCTTTGGAAAAAGGTGTTTAGCTGGAGTCCAGGCCGACCATGTGGCTGGGAATTCCTTGGTGACTCTGTGTCGATGAAAGAGACTTGTATGCCGAGAGTGTCAAAGAAAGAAAGATGTACATTACCATTATTTGCGTGACGATTCTCATGGCGTAATCACATTTTCAATATCTTTATTAGTTTAAAGTTTAGTATGCGACAATAAATTATACAAACACCACCCAGCAACGAATTTCCAAAATCTAAACGGTTCATGCGATTTTGTCGATCGACGTGTCTTTAGAAAGCTATTAGTGTAAACCTAAATTGATGTAAATTACAGTCATGTAACTTGAATAGTACATGAGTTATTGGAAGTCAAAGCGGCCGATTACTATCTATCGCGTCAGGCCATAAGTACTCCACAGTTACACGAAAAATTGGTGGCAGCATGCTTATAAATATATTTATTCGTCCATGTCTTTGTTTATATCCGATATAGACTATTCATGAAAAAACTGCTGAAGTATTTACCGTGTTTTAGAAAGCACAGAGTCATTAGGCTACTGGCCTACCTTTTGTTACTCTTCTTTGATATATGTTTATTTAATTTGTTTATGTATTTAATAATGTGTGTTAGAGCGTGTTTATGGTCCAGCCATAGGAATATTTATTTAATTTCAAGTTATTTAAATGTAAATCAAGCATTTAGATTGTGTTTCAAAATGTTTGTGAGTGTGCGTTGGCTTGGAGACATGACGGGAGCAGTGTCGCCAATCACAGCGCTCGTTACTTAGGGAGGCGACTACCGAAGTGAATGGAGGGGGAGTTTTGAACAGTGCGGCGCGAGGGACAGTCGCACAGGACACGGAGAGTTCTGGACAGTACAGGAGAGAACACGGAGAGTCCTGGAGAGTATGGCGCGACGGACGCACGGTCGCGAGAAAAGACTTGGAGAGTCAAGAGCTGGCGCGTTGTCGTGGGAGATAAAGAAATATTTCGTAGTGCCAACTTCTGCACTTGTGAGATTTCCGTGGCTGCTGCAGTGACGACGTAGTATTCGTTTAGAAGTGACTATCTCACGAGTTATGATGTTGTTCACAACTAATTACGCGAAGTAGGAATCTATTGTTTCCCTGTTATTCAACTCATATCTTATTTAATTGCTGGACCACCGACACCAATAAGTGTTTTGTAGTGATAAAAGACATCCTTATAGGTATGTGTACTATCATACTCATCATTTAAAGTCGTTAAGAATAGCACCTGCAGATTTTATTTAATTGCAATCTTTCATTTTTAAATGTCTATTCATTCAAAATTCGCAATTCTCGAATGATATGAACCTTCGACCATTCGATTCATGTGTATATTCATATTGTATACTGTAGACTCAGCAGTATTTGGCCTGTAATGTGGCATCTACGTATCCCAGCCCCTAGAGAGCGAAAGCAGCCACAACTTTTAATATTTCAGAGGGTACGTAGTTGAGGGCCACACCACATCATGTTTTTATTTGAAAGCCCGCAGGGTAGTCCTTATAAGCCATACGTACGCGTAATCAATGATAAGCAACGTGGTGTTGTAAAGAGAGACGCATCTGGACAATGGATCAGTGGAAACGAGGGATTTTGGAGTGATGAGTCACGCTATACCCTGTGACAATCCGGTGGAAGCGACTGGGTTTGCCAAACGCCTGGAGAACGTTACCTGCCATTAAGTGTATTGGTAACAGTGAAAAAAAATGCGGTAAAGTTGTGTTACCGTGTGGGAGTATTTCTCGTGGTTAGGGTGTGGTTCCTTTATTGAGATTAAGTAAGCGCTAAATGCGTAAGGATATGAACACATTGCAGAGCGCTGTGTTCTGTGTGAAGTAGAGGAGCAACTAGGAGAATACGATGATGATGATTATGATGATGATGTTCGGTTTGCTGGGCGCTCAACTGCGCGGTCATCAGTGCCCGTACAAAATCCGAATTTTTACACAGACCAATTTTTACAAAATCCACGAGCTGCGAACTGGGAGAATATGAGTGACTGTATCAGCAGAACACTGCACTCTGACATGAAGCAGCATTTTTGAGGCGATGGTTTGTGGAATCGCCACCTGAATCTAGTGGAACACCTTTGGGATGAATTAAGATAATTCTCATTTATTGTTCAGTTTCAGATGCACATTTATGATTAGTTTACATGTTCTGACCACTAATCTAATTAGTTGAGTCAGCAACCAGTCTTGTCTGTCACAACCATACATCAGAGTACTGGAGATGATACAGAGTGATCGAAACACGTAATCTAAACAAAAATGTGCAACTGCGACGGAACAATAAATGATAAGTATCTTAAATATCTTCACGTTTGCCGAATCTCTCAAACGATAATGTCGAATATAGTACCTTTGGCATGGGTTACAACGTTGTCATCTCTCCGGACCCTATCGTCTAACATAACTACTTCCTCTGATCTTGCTCCAGACCCTAGCGTCAGTCATCACTGCTTTCTCTGATTTCGACTCTTGAGGAAGATTGGGTTGCCATTCCTCGACAAACATTCGGACACCTCACTGTAAGTATCCCCAGCACAGTTCCAGCCGTCGAAAAGGTGAAGGTTTGACACACTCCCTGTTAATGTCCACTAGACGGTGTAAGGTGGCAGACTGCACGGCCGCCCATGGTTGCGCTCGAATCACGCCTTCTTTTTTGCGATCAACGACCAAAAAGCAAACAATGTTAAGTGGTACACTACGTATACCAAGACATCAGGTTCGATCCGTCAGTCCTATTATTTTTTATCCGTTAGGAATCACTTCTTTTACCTCCGACATTGTTTGTTAATATGTAATATGCCTCGTTGCTCCGTTATTAGGAGTTCATATTCAACTACTGGTCTTTCTGCATTGTAGAACAGATATAAAGCATAACTTTTTTCGATATACCATAACTGTCTCCCATTGCGACACAGAAGTCTGAAATTTTGCTCAAAAGTGCATACAATATTCCTCTGTAGCGATGCAAAAGCGAGGCGCTGTGTGATGTCAGCATCCGGATCGTCGACACGTCAAACAGCACGTGGGGAAGAAAAATAGATCTCAGAAGTTCATGTGACGTTTTAGGTCGATTAATGACTTCACATTGGTGCCAAATTTCGCCGCAATTCTACCCAAACTCAGCTTGCACGTCACAAGATGGGAAGGTCGTCGTACCCTCCTCTTATCAACATCCCTCCCCTTCTTTTAACGCCTCTGCGATGGAGGTCGGAATCGACACGATCAGCGTTGGCATCATGCGGTTTTCTTACGGGAGGCCGAAGAAAACATTTCAAACACACCGTCGCACAAAACTGACATGAAAAGTCCTAACGGGGTGTCACGATGGTCCCCAATGAAGTCACCCCTTTATTAGCGGTGTTGATTACCAAACATTTCGTGGTCAAAAACGGTAGTGCGTAACGCGATGAGCATTAGGAGACGTTCTTCACAACCTTTGACACTTGTGACACCCCAGGACGTTTCAACACTTCTCTGAGGACGCTTTGGGGGCAGCATCCCAATTGAACTGGAGCACTTCTCTTCGGAGTGCGATGCGTTAGCAATTTTTGCTCTCGTGTACTAGAAGGAATCACTGGGGTCAGTTCACAACCGTTCGACGAAATCTGAAAGTAATCCGAAGCGTCAAAGGGCGCTTAAACATTTTCAGCTCTCGTGTTGTATGATTATGGGGGGAGGATCCGACACTAACACATCTGTGAATAAAACAGCAAGTGGTCCCTCTGAGAGCCACTGATAAAAAACACCCTCGGTGGCAGCCGCCCATCTTTATTGAGAATTTTTGAAATGTGCTTTTACATAATATTTTGAGTACAGGTTATTCATATACTCCCCCTAAAATTACTTTGTGACTGACAGTCTGCTGTGGCGGTGGGCAGTGTTATCGACGTGCAGCCAGCCACCCCAGGCAAAACTCTCGGTATATGCCTAAAAAACAGGCAACACGGCGAGCACGTAGCATACGAGAAACAGTTGCGATTGGATGGCGGCTGGGTCATAACACTGGACTCACACAAATGTCAATCACTAAGCAATTTTTATTGGAATATAACTGATTTTGTTTCGATTTTATCTTTTACAGTGTTAAGCACAATGTCTATCTCCAAAATATTTTTAAGATGAATCGTTTTTATCTTTCTTTTTACATTACTTACATTTTCGCTCATTCAACATATGTTGGATATATTAAAACATTTATACCCTGAGAATATTCTGCTTTAACATTTATGTGTAAGGGACGATGAAAAAGTTTCCATTCAAAGATCCCACAGACCAGAATCTGTATGCCAATCAGGCAAAATAGCTATAAGCATGAGGCACTCATCCAACCGATGCAAAAGGTAGTTGATATCCTTTTGTTAAAATGCCGTGTCCCGCTGTGTGAAGAGGTCCATGAGTACCTGCTGCACATGCTCGTCCAACAGGAATCGTCGACCGTCTTTTTTAAGAGACAGAACTCTTAGTAATCGAATGGGGAGAGACCAGGACTACCGGGCGGGTGCTCGAGTGTCTCCCGCTTGAGTTGACATAACTTCTGTGTTATGGAAATTGTAGCGTGTGTCTTGCGCCGAATCGCGACCAGCACAGAATTTGGCGCACCATTCCCTGATTTTCGACAGACGTCACATTGTAAGACATCATGGTCTCCTGACCTTCATTGCTTACATATTCTGCCCTCACAATCATATTTCGCACATCAAGACGCTTCATTCGAACCCAAACTCGATAAGATAAAGTCAATGTTGTATGAATTCATGTAAACGATATGCAAATAACAAGTAAATTGCAAGTGCGCACCAAGGTTGAAATACTCGAGGCTGGCGTACTCACACACATTACAGACACGATGGTCACAAAAGCTTTTAGTTCGGGAGAGGCAAACCGCACGCCAGGAGGCCGGCCCCTTCAGAGGACGAGTCAACCTATCTACGTCGTCCGGCGACCGCCTGTAGAGCAGACAATGTTTGCCCGAGTGAAATGGAGAACGACCCCGTGTTCGGCTTAAAATAAAATTCCGCTACATTGTGTGGGAGCGCCCAGCCTACACATTCTTTACAAACATAGCACGCAGTTTCAGAGGTTTTCACAGGGAGACAGGAAATGCCAAACGCTGATGCTACAGATTGCCAGATTGGTAGCCTTAAACAAAACGTCATTTCCCATTTTAGAAGAGCAAAGCTGATTGGTAGACGATATTCCTGGTGCCTTGAGCTGAAGGAGTAATGGAAGAGATCGAAAGATATACACCTTCACGTCTGGCGTGGAGAGGGGTCGTTCCGTTGTCGCTCTTGGAGCGAGAACATGTAACGAGAGTGTGTGCACTCGTACGTGTACTTAAAGAGCGAGGAACAAGTCTCTCCTCAGTACTTCACTGGGAGAGCACCTCTGTCGAGAGCGAATCAGAGTGCGACTCTATATTGAGTCCTAGTGATTAAGTGTTATTCACTGTGTTGGCCGCCACACTTATTGTGCGGTGTGAATGGACAGAGTTATAGTTAAATTCCTGTGAGCGAATTTTTGAGTGGCATCACGGTGGACTGGTTATCTGATCGGTGTACCAGGCAAATAGTTAGACTAGGGGCGAATAGGAGTCCTTGAGTTCATCAAGGCGTAGGGATAGTTCGATTGGCGAAGGTCAATCCAGATAGAAAGAGAGTTATCTTATTTGTCAGCAGCGAGTGGCGCAGACAGCAGTCATCGCAGCTTACGGTATTGTGCACTACAGCTCTTGCAAGCCCCCTATTTCTTCCACAACAGTAACCTTCACTGCATTTCACATGCGACAGCCTCGACCGTACCTAGCAACATTCTAATGGATACTTATTCAAGTTGAGTAGGCGCAGCTCTCAGCCATTCTGCCAAGTTAATAACAATCTTAAACTTTGTGTAGAAATTTCATTAGCGAATCCTATCCTTAAGAGGTAACTTCACATTCCGAAAAGAACCCAGAAATAACTTGTTCAGTTCATAACTAAAAGTGCCATTGTGATTTCTAAGAATTTTTGCAAAAAAATAATAATTTTCGTTAGTTTCATGGTTTTCTTACACTAACTAGCACTACTCCAGTACCCAAGTAGCCCACTAGTTACGTAAGAAATTTCGTGAATTTTTGTGTCATTTCCTTACAGTAGATGACTCCAGAATATATTTATTGCTGAAAGTTTTTCAGGCATTTCTCTTTAGAACGTTAGGAGCATCTGTCTGACTTCTGTAGTAGTGTGGGGGTGGAAATTGCATCTTGCAGGAGCCACAGGGTAAAGGGTACATCTCAGATTAATCCTTTGCGCAGAATGACAGAATAGCACCGACATGTTCACCACAGAACATACACATTCTTCTTTCTCCAACAGATGTCTATCGGTGATTAGTCTTTGGCGTCCATGAAGGGAGCAAAGGCACGTTGGTCCTGTTAGGACGCATTTGGTAACAACATTGCCATAGTCCAAGTTTCCGCACTTACCACACGCATGTCAGAATCATCTGAATGCCACGCTAATCCCTTGCCTACATGTTGGTGCTTATATACCGCATCTAAGTTGCACTGTGTTCCATATAGGCTGCAGCAACACACTAAAATGGCAGGTTTTTTTTAACGTCCCTATACTCGTGTATAATGTAATCTCTCAAACAGACGCACTCTTTCCCTCTGTTTTGTCGTTGTAAATCACCATCTTGGTTCAAAATAATGGTTCAAATGGCTCTGAGCACTATGGGACTCAACTGCTGAGGTTATTAGTCCCCTAGAACTTAGAACTAGTTAAACCTAACTAACCTAAGGACATCACAAACATCCATGCCCGAGGCAGGATTCGAACCTGCGACCGTAGCGGTCTTGCGGTTCCAGACTGCAGCGCCTTTAACCGCACGGCCACTTCGGCCGGCGCACCATCTTGGTAAGTTAACATCTGTGTGGCCTTAATACGAGATTGCTACAAAAAATAAGTGTGACTAATCGTCCCACGCAGATACCATTGCACGACAAATGTGGTGCATTGAGAGAAGAGAGTACATGTTCCGGGCTTCCTACGGTAACAATTCTGCTGGAGTAGGGGTAACAAGTGCGCCACAACATCCGAGTGAAATGGCGTGCCAACTTGAGACCGACTCCAAAGTTTTCGTACGCCGGAGAGAACGATTTTTGGAAACAAAACGCCTACATTGCACGCAGGTTCACCTTTGTATTCTGTTGATATAAGTACGAAATGCAGTTTCACGACAATTTGTAGTGAAATACTGCCTACAGTTTGGTCGAGGCTGCACAGGCGTGGGTGTTGCTGATTGGGAATGAAGGCCATCGACAGTGGGCACAGTCGAGGAAGTGGAACCCAGCAATCACAAATTTTCCGATGATAAGAACGTTCACACACAGGTTCTCGATTGTCTGCGTGACGAGGAAGCCGACATCTGTTGTCGGGGAACTAAAAGACAGACAGAATGTTCCGATCGTTGTTTAAGAAGACTTTCTCACTGTACTGAGAAATGTATTTTCTATTCGTGACACACTGAAGTGTAGTGTGGCCACCAACTGCCATAATAATATGTAACCTACACCTACTTACCTCGTTATATATATATGCGTGCTGCTCTACACTATATCATCTAAAAAAAATCTTGAATATTGCTTACTGTTCGTCGAAATATGAACTACTTCGAAGTCAGTCAACAGCGCTATTAAACGACACAGGATTTTCGACGCAAGACTAATTCAACTCTTATCTTACAAACCTGTTTAAGTTGTTTTAACTAAGCTATATTTAATTTTGAACTTGGAGACTCGTCTGATCATGTAATTTTCGATTCGAAACCATAACGGTGTTATTTGTCCTTAATAAATTGCGCTATTGACACCGGCTGGCAGCAGGTTTAACGTTAGTTCAAAAATTAACCTTTATTTTTACGCCGCCACGGCCACATCACGTTACTTTTCGACAAAACAGAACAGTGTTAATGGCGAGCTGCGTCACTCTGTTCTGTCGGTTAAATGTCAAGGCGCGTCGTTGCAAAACGATATTAAAGTGGTGGTTGATGAAGCCTTTGCGCAAAACCATACCAAGAAGGGAAAACAAAGAGTGTCAGCAAAAGACACTAACGTGAGACGGTTGTATGCTTGGGCAGACAGCGCGTCACGTGGGTAAGCCCCTGTCACAGAGTGCCAGACACCCGCGTCCCGTGTCTAGACAGTGGGCACGGCGCGTCGCTTTGGGACTGCAGCCAAATGCGAAACTACCTGCTGCAACGCTTCTCCGAAAGTGAATCCCGAAAACAATAGAGCACCTGTGTGTACTGCCGTCATCAATTACTCAATCGGAAATCCCGGTCTAATTCGGTTAGTGTGGTAGCACTGTTACCTCTCTGCGTCGCCCTTATTCATCGAAAAACAGTGACGTAGAATTTCGCATCCAAATAACTTTGCCCTAAGGAAACGACTCTAGCAAAGAAAAATATTCATAATTCTTATGAAAATTTATACGGGCACTTATTGTATTTGTAGTAAATTAGATACGTCGAAACTGTAAATTTCACATTTACCAGCGACAATGTCGAAATTATGTGTCAAGTAAGTGTGCTCTGTCTCAGTCTCCCACTATTAGGGCCTAGGTATAAGTTGTGTGTTCGCCAATATGGAAGAGCAATTCGCATGAGATACCTAATTTTTTGTGTGTGGACGTGATCAAAAAAACTATTTTTCTTTGATCCCTCTTGATTCTAAGCGGGTGATGACGAGAGTGGATGTCTAAGATCTTCAAGCAAATAATTTCTACGCATTAGCGAGGAATACAAGTATGAATGTGTGTAATACTGTACTTCTACACTGACGTAACAAAATTCGTGGAATACCTCCTAATACCGTGTAGGACCTCCTTTTTTCCGGCGTAGTGTAGCAGCTCAAATTGACATGGACTGAAAAAGTCGTTGCAAGTGCCTCTCACAAACATTGCGCCATGCCGCCTGTATAGCCATTCGTAATTTCGAAAGTGTTGTCGTTGCAGGATTTTGTGCACAAACTGACCTTTCGATTATGTCCCATAAATGTTCCATGGAATTCGTGTTGGGTGATGTGGGTGGCAATATCATGCGCTCGAACTGTCCAGAACGCTCTCCAAATTAATCGCGGACAATATTGACCCAGTGACATGGTGCATTATCATCGATAAAAATTCCATCGTTGTTTGGTAACACGACGTCTATGAATGGTTGCAAATGGTCTACAAGTAGCCTAACATCCAGAAGACCCAATCCATTTAACGTAAACACATCCCACACCATTGTGGAGCAATCAAAAGTATCCACAGTAGCTTGTTGACAACTTGAGTCCATGGCTTCGTGGGGTCTGCGCCACACTCGAACCCTACCATAGGCTCTTGCCAACTGAAGTTGGAACACACCTGACCAGACCACGGTTTTCCAGTTGTCTAGGGTCCAACCGATATGATGACGATCTCAGGAGAGGTGCTGCAGGCGATGTCGTGCCGTTAGCAAAGACACTGCTCCGATAGCCCATTAACGCTAGATTTCGCCACACTGCCCTAACGGAAACGTACGTCGTACGTCCGACATTGATTTCTCTGTTATTTCACGTAGTGTTTCTTGTCTGTTAGCACTGACAACTCTATGCAAACGCCAGTGCTGGCGATCGTTAAGAGGAGGTCGTCGGTCACTGCTTTGTCCGTGGTGAGAAGTGACACATTAAATCTGACATTCTTGGCACATTCTTCACATGGCGCATGGCTCAATATTTAATTCCTTAACGATTTTCGAAATGGCATGGCCCACGCATCTAGCTCGAACAAACATTCCGCGTTCGAAGTCGTCTTAATTATCGTCGTGCGGCCATAATCAAAAGGTTCAAATGGCTCTGAGCACTATGGGACTTAACTGCTGTGGTCATCATTCCCTTAGAACTTAGAAATACTTAAACCTAACTAATCTAAGGACATAACAGACATCCATGCTCGAGGCAGGATTCGAACCTGCGACCGTAGCGGTCGCGTGGTTCCAGACTGTAGCGACTAGAACCGCTCGGCCACACCGGCCGGCGGCCATAATCACATCGGAAACCTTTTCAAATGAATCACCTGCGTACAAACGATAGCTCCGCCAATCAGCTGTCATTTTATACGTTGTGTACAAGATACTATACACTAGCATACCGCTACGCTATCCCATGATTTCTGTACTGTGATACAAGCACGTTACTCTGCCAATGTAACGGATTTTAGCGCGAAACGCAGATATCTCAAAACCTGTCACTAATTTGCAAGTTAGAGATCACGTAAACTGTCTGGTCAAAATTATTTGGATACTCCTATGTATTTCGGTATCGACCACTAGATGTCGCGAGAGGCTGTCCCACCGGTACGAAGGGAGACAGCAACCATTATGTTGCCAGCAGTGTCTTCGAACCTCGCGCGTACACTGCAAGCTGTGTGACACGCTGTGTTGTCCTGCCAGTAGTTGCCGTCATGCCGAGCAAAAACAAACTGCACGCGCGGGTGGACGTGGTCAAAAAGAATAGATGCATACTAATGTTGATCCATTGTGCCTTCCAGAATAACAATATCACCCAGGGAATGCCCTACAAAAATGTTCAAATGTGTGTGAAATCTTATGCGACTTAACTGCTAAGGTCATCAGTCCCTAAGCTTACACACTACTTAACCTAAATTATCCTAAGAACAAGCACACACACCCATGCCCGAGGGAGGACTCGAACTTCTGCCGGGACCAGCCGCTCAGTCCACGACTGCAGCGCCTCAGACCGCTCGGCTAATCCCCCGCGGCGAATGCCCTTCCCCCTGGATCCTCCTGAAGACTGTTGCAGGGAGTTGGCCTTCAAGGTTTCAAGTCAAACACGCCAAAAAGTCATCAGTTCGATGGGGCATAAAAGGAGGTTCAAATTCCAGCCTTCGTTGCCGATGAAGAGTACTTAGCACAGGTGCTTGAACCAGTTGCCTACTGTCGAAGCTCATACGCAGAAACATTGAATGAACGTCGTTGAGGAGACACTGGTGGTAGCCCCTCGGTTCATGTGGGCGGTGAGATGGTCAACTGTTACAATCCTATTCGCCCGTACACACCTCTGCTGCCGCCGTTCATCCCTGCCATCTAACGGGCTGTTGTGCACCACTGTTGCCTCAGCTCCGGTTTAGGATAGTGCCATTTTGCTATGCACTGTATACTTTAACCACGACGGCACGGAAACAGGTTACAAAGTTAGTCATTTCGAAAATGCTTCCATACTTGGCCCGAAAGACAATGATATTGCCATTTTAGACCTCAGATAAATTGTTCCGTTTCCATATTACGACGACAGCTGCACTGTTTTCCGCGTTCCACCGACGCGCTTTACATACCGTCGACTGCTGGTGCTGCCACCTGCCGTCTGTGTGTGGTTATCGCAGGTCGACTTCGAACGTAGGCGATGCTCACATTGATGTGAATGGAGCACGTAAGTCTGAATCGGGAAAAACGAAGAGACAGATCGTCTCTTTGTGGTGGAATCACAAGAGAAGTGGAGGCCGCGGTGCTCAAAGGCTGGCGTGTCACAATCGACGCGATTGTGAAAATTAGTCGTGGATCAGTTTAGAACATCTTACACGTTAGTGTGAATGTGGTGAAGTTCACCGGCAGCTACGTTCTGCTCCACAACAAAGCCCCACATCATTCTGCGCAGGATGCAGAATGATGCCGATGCGAATTTCGATGTTGAACTTTTCTTGAACAGCCAAAATGCGGACTTCAGCAATCATAGTAACCACCCAGTCATCCATCGTTGTGAAGGATGGGTAACATTGGTGGGTGAATTTGTACAGGAATAACAAAAATGCTTCAGATGGCTCTGAGCATTGTGGCACTTAACATCTCAGGTCATCAGTCCCCTAGAACTTAGAACCACTTAAACCTAACTAACCTATGGACATCACACAAATCCATGCCCGAGGCAGGATTCGAACCTGCGACCGTAGCGGTCGCGCGGTTCCAGAATGAAGCGCCTAGAACCACTCGGCCACCAGAGGCCGGCGAGGAATAACACCATCAAATTTCATAATTGAAACGTTATGACTACCCATCGTAATTACAGTAATATACCTGAGCTATTTTTATTTTCAAGGTCCGATCCGTCGCTAAATTAAAGCCACAGTGAAAATCCGATGAACCTTTGTGCAGCTTTGTTGTGAACTGCCTGAAGTATGTCCGTCGATTGCGGTACATCGCACTTTTCAGGTCTCCGCGCACAGTGAGCGTGTTAAGTTGACTATAACAATAGAATGTGTGCCGTCATTCGATTTCTTCACGGTCAGTGGTTAAGCGCGATTTCCATGCAGCCCACATGATGTACCTGTCATGTGTGACAACAAAGTACGGCACTGATGCAGTAACCATGAAGCAGGACGTACAGCAGTTCTTGATGCACGCAGTCAGGGAAGGAAGTGAGTGTCAACCAGTGATCAGCGAGTGGATCAGGCAATTGCCAGCCGGAGTGGCCGAGTGGTTCTAGGCGCTTGAGTCTGGAACCGCGCGACCGCTACGGTCGCAAGTTCGAATCCTGCCTCAGGCATGAATGTGTGTGATGTCCTAAGGTTAGTTAGGTTTAAGTAGTTCTAAGTTCTAGGGGACTGATGACCTTAGCAGTTAAGTCCCATAGTGCTCAGAGCCATTTGAACCATTTTGATCAGGCAATTGCACAAAATCGTCTACGACGGGTAATTTGGAACACGTGAAAGGAATGCTGTCCTTCTTCATGAAAGTTCTCGGCCGCTCACTGCAGCCGCAGCAGAGTGTCTCCTGCAGCGTTGTCGCTGGAAGGTGTTTGATCGCCCGCCGTACAGCACGGACTTGGCTCCGTCCTCTTTGTTCACGTGAACCGCTAGCTATGGGGACAGCATTTTGGTACGGAAAACGAGTAACAGACCAACGTGGATAATCAGCAGAACGCTACACACACAGATGAGCCAAAACATTATGAAAAACTGCTTATTAGCTTGTTTGTCCGTCTTTGGAACCGATACTGCGTATCAGGGACCCCACAGTTTGTCGGTACGTTTGTAGAGGTATGTGGCATTAGATGTCTTTTCGCTGTTATTGACACAGCATCAGCGGAAGTTACATTGAGATTGCTGCGATTCGATGATACTTTTTGTATCTGTGGTTTTTATAGAGTGAATGACTGATTTGATTAAGAATGAGATATTCGACACATTACTGGCGGCATTTTCTGTTCCTTGTTTCTCTTTCTCATTACAACTGCCCCTCCTTTCATATTATCGGAAGCTGGAATCGAACCTGGAATGCCATGATTCACTTTTTTATAATTATCTTTGCAATTCTTGAATCCGACTTTTTGGTCAATGCCTTTTTAACTGAAGATACTGTTAGTTTTAGGTTATCATCTTGTTGAAGACAAGACTTTTACCTCTTCCGTGAAGAACCACTAGCAGCCAGCTCATCAGTCAATAAAAAAAAAAAAAACTAAGATAACTTCTCTCCGATAAGATCCGTCGTTACCCTGATCATAAGGCCTGCACATGTAAACGTGGAAAACTTGCTGAATTACTCATTTGTTAGTGCCTGATTTTTCTGCTTCTGTCAATTGTTTTGACTTAATAGTGGTGCTGAGTGTATTGTTAACTTGATTTTGTAATATATTTACATCTACTGTTACATTAGAATGCTTTCCTACTGGACCAGTAACTCTACATTAGTATGACTGTCGAGTGAATATAGACCAGACCGTTTTGGAACCGAAATTGCGTATTGTCCTGCTTATCTGTGACAGTTTGGGGTACTTTGTTTTATTAAAAAAATACTTTTCTGCAACTTTATCATGATAAATTGTAATTCATTTTTATTACTACAGTTCATACTAAAACGGTTTTTTTGTTAGCTTATTGACATGGCGGAAAATATAAGAAATAATTCAGCAGCAATGTAGTCTCCTACATTATCTAAAACAGTCTCACAATGTTTGGGTAGTTCGTCGACTTCACGCCTATTGACAGCATGTTGGAACCATTCGTGTCCTTGTAAGGTATGCTGTGCCAATAGACAGTAATGTTGTGCAATTCAGCTCAACGATGAGGCGAAGAGTCTCGTTGCAACTGTGTTAGCAACTGTTGCTACCTATGTCACTTAATTCGTTCCCACATATTTTCTCTCCATTCTAGTAACTAAAAAAATAAACTGAAACTAAATTTGACGTTAAATTCTTTTCATAGCAACGTAAAATCAATATGTGCAGGTTTTCCTTTGTACAATGCTTCCATTTTTTGACATTTACACGTGTTACATATTGTTCTGTAGCGATATAAAATTATTCCATTTCACGTTGTTTTTCTTATATATAAATGGGGATTTGCTTTGTTTGTGATTGTTACGCCTTTATTTGCGTGTATTTACAAACTTCAAATCGAAGTAAGTGGTGTTTTATGCAGTGAGTTGGTAAAACACGTGTTTCATATGGGGATCGCCTTTAAGGCTGTTAGTTTCGACCAGTGAGAGAAGAGTAAGAGGATATCCATTGGTGTTTTTAGGTTACGAGAGAGGATTAAAATTAAAATACATGTTTTGCCTACAGTTTGTTTAAATATGAAAACGCGTCATACTCTTGTATTCCGATATGGGAAATTATGTACTTTGGTCGATACCACTAATAGTTTCAGTCCAATTGATGTAATATTCAGTATATTTTGGGAACAGTCATCTTTCATTTTTTCCAGAACAGCGTACTAGAGAGCTTACGATCATTTCAGTAGTAATGGGTCAGGTTTCCCTACTCTTAACATTTTTTGTCAGATTCTGCTTTAATACGAAAGATTTATTTGTATTATTGTTTTTACGTGAAGTCGGTTATTTCTGATAGAAATGGTGTTGGAATGTTTGTCAGAACACTGAAAGAAATAAACGGGGCGAGTGGGGGGGAGGGGAGGGTAAAAATGTCTTGAAGTTTATTTCAGGAACTGATTTCTGTATACAGAATAAACGGAAAGGCTATGATCAGTATATAATGGAAATACTAATTTCATGAAGTGAAATATGAAATCAGATACACAAACAACCAAAAAAGATCTGGGATGGAGATAGCAAGGAATTTCTTATCAACGTGCACATTCCCTCATATATCTCCTCGACCTTAATGCTCTTGTGTTACCAAGCAGAAACAATCGTTCCCATCAGAGCAAAATCCTTTCTGTCCCAATCCGTCATTCAGCCATTTTCCCGAAGTCTTTTTCAATAGCAGGAACACGGTTGTGGAATAATCCCCCACATTTTATCAGAGAATTGAATTACATCTCTAGCTTCAAAAGACACTTAATGACATCGACAGAAGCAACGATTATATCTACCTTTGTCCCTTTTTGCACTCGTCATCCCATTACGCCCTTCTTTCCAACTAGATCTTCCTCATTCCCCAGTATTGTCTTACCTTGTGCGGTCTACCTAAATTTCCCTCCTTCAGAAATCGCTATATCAGAAGACATCACTTTTGTGCACCTATGAATACTTTTTGTATCAGCCCCTATGACAATTTCTATTACTATTATTACTATATTATTAGGGGGAGGAGAAGTATTGCTGGTATTAGCTTTATTAGTTCTTATTTATTACTAATTATTCACATAGTCCCATCAAATAATTTTAATACCAACTGTGAGGTAAGAAAAATATGTATGTATGAAATCCTGGTCCAGTGTGAGAGAGGGCCTGTAGACCTAAGTACAGTCAGATCAAGTAAATAAATATATAAGTAAAAAATTAAAAAGTAAATCGCTATCGAGAAGTCTGGAAGACGCATATACTAAACACTGATTCATAAATGGCTGCTGCTGCTGCTGCTGCTGCTGCTGCTGATGATGATGATGACAATACCGATAACGAACTAAAAAAAAAGCTTATTTAATGACTGCACAAGAACATGGCATACACACAGAGACAGTGAAATTTCCGATGAGGGAGTACATGTTCGGTGATATACGTATTCGTTGTTGATGGAAGGAGTTGCCACCTATCTAACAGGTAACTTTTGGAGATTTTATTTGTTTGTCACCGAATCACGCAACCATCTCTCTGCCAGACACCAAGGCAATCCGTGTAATATAGCGTGTAATGAATAACTGGAATGTTGCGCGGTAATGTGTTAGTTAATTCAGAGTAAACCGAGATATGTCAGTTTTTCAGAATCCATGGGTTTAGATTTCGGACATTCCTTAACAGATATGCAAATGTGTTAAAGTAACTTCAGGCCAAAAATGTTCGTGCATTACAATGTAGGGCTATGTGAGGGAAATTCTATAGAGAAAAATGTCGCAGGATAACTTACTCCTCATTTAATTTGTTTTAAAGTATGGAGGCAGCAACACAACGGTTTAATTTTTGTGTTCACAAGAATTTTTTGTTTTGGATTTCACGCTAGTGTTATAGTATTACAGCATTATAATCCAATATTTCAGCAAGGAAAAGCAAAGATCTGCAGCCAAAAGAAAGACATCTTGCAAGAGACTATAAAGCAGTCTCTGTGATCATAATAATAAGAGCAAAAGTACGGCAAACGCAAAGGAGCTTACGGGTGCTCACGGGATAGCAAATGCAATACCGAATTTAATCATCTAGTCGACATTAATGCACGTAATTAGCTGATGCGATGTATGTCGAGAATAATGAGATGCAAGTTGTTTTAAGGCGAACATTAATTTGATTTGTATTGTGCTAGCTTAGCACTGTTCACTAATGGTGAATAAGTAAATTAGTTTTGCCTTTTCAGGCCAATCCTTTTGTGTTTTACATTCTTTGGATTAACACCCTCGTTTGTAGACTGATTACAGAATTTAATCGTAAATAGTCTGTTTGTATATGAGATGAAGAGTTCTAAACTATATAGGAGTTTAGTTTTGCAGAGCGTCATCGTAACCTGAGTGTATTCTGATCACGATAACTGTAATACTTTGAAACAGAGTATGATGTGGATTTTGCTTAACTCTGCATTGGAAGACGACGAAAAATATCCCTAGTGAAGTCAGACCTGTAGGCTATTTGCATTATTTCTTTACAAGCCTATACATTTTTACCAGAATAAATTATAGAAAATTCATATGAGATGTCGCTTGTCAAGACCTGCGGCTGCTGTAACATGGCATGTACTATGAATATATTCGAGTTTGAAAATTAAGATTTATCTCTTGCTTAAATGATGTGACTTATGCTGACACGCGTTCCCATGAGGCATCTGTTCGTTTTAAGGTCGTTCTTCCTGTCGTGTTTCTAAGAAGTCTTCAGGATCGCTTCCAAAAATTTCAAACTCTATGGTCACGCATCAAAGCTATAGAATCAAAGGATATTTTGTCAAACTGGAAATGGTGCCTCTTGGCTATGACTGTTCTACTGGCTTTTCTCACTAAGAATTACTAGCTTTGTCAAGATGCACCCTGCGTTACTGGACACTCACAATTTATGCAAAGCAAATGCTCACCTTTTTATGATCACCAATACATTTTTACGGAGTCTATTACGAAACATCATCCTCAAGCTCAAATTAAATCTGTTTCTGATTCACGATCCATTGCAACATTCTCGTGTACGAAACAGTAACTATTTTCTTGAAACTTATATTTGGCTTACCCATTGTATTATATTCTATTTTTACTACTGGCTGGATAATGAATTAGCGTTTTTGAATTTGTAAATGTTTTTGAATTGGAAATGTGTTATGACTTTTAACTATGAAGTCATAAATCGAAGTTAATGAAATGCTTTAGCTGGCTGCCGAACAGACACCATCAAACATATTTGACAAAAACTTTCTAGGAAATTCTTAGTTGTATATTCTTCTCAGCGAGAAACTTTATCTCTTCTTTCTGCTGCGACGGTTGTCTTGAGTACAGCCTCCGTAGAAGTTACTAATTGTTGTCCAAGTCACCTAACGAAAGAAACTCATATTTCGATGCGGTGAAGTGACTGTTTGTCAAATAAATATACAGGCACTGTATATTACTTGACGATATTTATATTAACCCAAAACCCAATATTATTAACAAAACTGTTACAACAGGTGGAGCGACAAAATTTTGCATCTTCTCTTCATGAAGACACACCGCAGACTCCTCTCGTTCTGCGATTTAAAAATAAGTGACAGTCACATCTCTTTCATGTAACAGCATCTCTGCAGCAGCGCATCGCTTCCTTTTCTATCTTACGTATACCTCTTTAGGAACAAGTAGCAAGTGACATTACACCTTGTTTCCTAGAGTATGAGAGTTTAAAATTTTTTATCCAAGCAAATGTATATACATTTTTGAGGTTTCTCAGACTAAAGTCGAAACGTGTAAATAAATATTATCGTTTAGTAAAATTTTCACCCTCTGTGTGCTTCAACTTCTAGTACTTTTCATCGTGAGGGCGTGAGACTGTGGATGACGCCACCCTTCCACTCTTCTGTCTGTAACATCATAAGCAGGTGTGTTGCAGCCTGTGGTCTGCACTGCCGCACGGTGTGGCAGAGCGGTTCTAGGCGCTACAGTCTGTAACCGCGCGACCGCTACGGTCGCAGGTTCGAATCCTGCGTCGGGCATGGGTGTGTGTGATGTCCTTAGGCTAGTTAGGTTTTAGTAGTTCTAACTTCTAGGGGACTTACGACCTCAGAAGTTAAGTCCCATAGTGGTCAGAGCCATTTTGTGGTCTGCACTTTTCGAGAGAAGGTGGAAATTCACTGGGAGGTTATTTGCAACAACTTGTAATTGTTATTACCAAGGTAATTACAGTTACTATTACTACCACCAATGTGTCGACAGCCGTCATCAGAGATGACTGGTAAAATCTTCGATTATAATTCCTACTGGATCATTTGTTTATTCAATGCAACACTTGACCAAAGAAGCTTTCAACTGCCTCTAAGTGCATTAAGATAGTACCGAAACACAATTTTGAACGCTTTTGTGGGCTACAGTCAGAAATGTAAGGACAGCACAGTCTCTACGCCGAGCGCAGGGAAGTCTAATACTGCGCCTGACAGGTGCGTATACAGCAGGCGCTGTTGGAGATACCAGGCTTGCAGCCTCTGCACCCAGCCGTTATCGAGAGAGAGGTGCACAATATTGCATCACAAATGGGGAATACAATAAAGTAAAAGAAATACTGGACACGCGAGGCACATCGATTAAGGCAATAAAGGCACCTACATTTACATCTGCATACACACATCGCAAGCTACCATATGGTGCGTAGCGGAGGGTACCCTCTACCACTACTAGTCATTACCTTTTCTATTTCACTCGCAAAAGAGTCCTAATCTCCCTGGTCTTATCTTCATGGTCTTTACGCGAAATGTACGTTGGTGGCAGTGGAACCGTTCTGCAGTCAGCTTCAAACGCCGTTTCTCCATATTTTCTCAGTTGTGTTCCTCGAAAAGAATGTCGACTTCCCTCCATTGATTCCCGAAGCATCTCCATAATACTTGCATGTTGTTCGTACCTACTGGTGACAAATCCTAACAGCCCGTCTCTGAACGTCTTATTTGCAGATGAACCATACTTTCCCAAGATTCTCCCAAAAAACCGAAGTCGACTATTCGTCTTCGCTATTACAATCCTTATATGCTGATTCCATTTCGTATTGCTTTGCAGTATTGCGTCTAGATGTTTAATCGACGTGACGATGATAAGCACCATACTGCTATTACTGTATGCGTACATTATGGTTTTGTTTTTTTCTACTCATCTGCATTAACTTACATTTTTATACATTTATAGCTAGCTGCCATTCATTGCACCAACTAGAAATTTTGTCAAGGTCATCTTGTATACTCCTACAGTCACTCAACGACGACACATTCAAATGGTTCAAATGGCTCTGAGCACTATGGGACTTAACTTCTGAGGTCATCAGTCCCCTAGAACTTAGAACTACTTAAACCTAACTAACCTAAGGACATCACACACATCCATGCCCGAGGCAGGATTCGAACCTGGGACCGAAGCGGTCGCCCGGTTCCAGACTGTAGCGCCATTCCTATACACCACAGCATCATCAACAAACAATCGCAGATTGCTGCTCACACTGTCCTCCAAACCATTATGGGTGTAAGGAATAATAGCGGTGCTACCACACCTGACCCTACTCCTGTCTCTGACGAACACTCGCCATCGCGGCAACGCACTGGGTTCTGTTACTTAAGAATGCATACACTGACAGCGAATGGCAAGAAATCTGGGGCAGTGCAGAAACAGGGAGGAGAAATTTTCCGTTGCTTCATAACATAAAATAATGATCCAACGTGTCATACTTCCTTCCGACCGAGGGAGCTAGACACTGATGTCGGGAATGGTCCGCATCCCAGGTATTTACTGAAAATACACCACACCACAGGCACGGTGAATGTCGAACAACAGCCATCCTGGCTCACATCGTCCGGGAGTGCGCCATTAGACAAGATGTTACAGACCAGGATAGGAACGGCACCGGTAATACAACAGTCTATAACATATTACTCTCGACTTGTGCCATACATTTGTTTTCATCTTCGATTCATTAAGTATGTTTTCCTTAGGTGTCCGATCAATTCATCTAATTTCCAAATTTCGAAAGCTTCTGATCCCTCCCGTTCCTCGGGTGTGTACTGTTTATCTTCCACGTTTCACTGCCGTCCAGATAAAGATTTACAGAAAGGTTTTGCCTGCGTCATTTATTTTGCTTCCTAAACAGCAAAACTCGCCTAATACTTCTAGTAGCTCACTTCCTAACTCAGTTCAGTCAGTAGCATCTAATTTAATTACGCTACAGTCTATAACCTTTGTTTTATAAGGGGGCAATGAGAAAGTTTCCGTTCGAAGGCCGTACAGTCCAGAATCGGTAAGCCAGTCAGGCAGAAGCGTCGTGAGCTTTGAGGTAATCATCCCACGGACGGGCAGGTTGAAGATACCCGTTTGCTAAAACACCCTGTCCTGCTGCTTGAAGAAGTCCGTAATTGCCAGCTGACACAAACCGTCGACCCTTTGAGACCTCTTTTATGGAACCAAAGGCGTAATTACCGCATGGCGAGAGATCAGGCCTGTAGTATGAGGCTCGAGTGTCTCTAACTTACGTTGGCGTAACTTCCGGTATACAACATTTGCAATATGGGGACGTGCGTTTCCGAAGGAGTACCACTTCTCGTTGCTGTTTTCCCGGAAGTTTCGCCTAAACTGCACGCCGTAATTTTTTCCGATGGATATGTACCAGCGTTTGTCCTTCGGCAGCCAAGAAAAGAATTACAGCAAGTTGGTACTGTTTGGACGCTTTGGTAGTAACGCCGCTACAGTTCGCGTTTCCAAATTTATCGCACAGACGCTGGAAAGACACGAATGCCACACTAATCCGTTGCCTACATGTCGGTACTTATACAGGGTGTTACAAAAAGGTACGGACAAACTTTCAGGAAACATTCCTCACACACAAATAAAGAAAAGATGTTACGTGGACATGTGTCCGGAAACGCTTAATTTCCATGTTAGAGCTCATTTAAGTTCTTCCACTTACGCTCAATGGAGCACGTTATCATGATTTCATACGGGATAATCTACCTGTGCTGCTAGAACATGTGCCTTCACAAGCACGACACAACATGTGGTTCATGCACGATGGAGCTCCTGCACATTTCAGTCGAAGTGTTCGTACGCTTCTCAACAACAGATTCGGTGACCGATGGATTGGTAGAGGCGGACCAATTCCATGGCCTCCACGCTCTCCTGACCTCAACCCTCTTGCCTTTTATGTATGGGGGCATTTGAAAGCTCTTGTCTACGCAACCCCGGTACCAAATGTAGAGACTCTTCGTGCTCGTATTGTGGACGGCTGTGATACAATACGCCATTCTCCAGGGCTGCATCAGCGCATCAGGGATTCCATGCGACGGAGGGTGGATGCATGTATCCTCGCTAACGGAGGACATTTTGAACATTTCCTGTAACAAAGTGTTTGAAGTCACGCTGGTACGTTCTGTTGCTGTGTGTTTCCATTCCATGATTAATGTGATTTGAAGAGAAGTAATAAAATGAGCTCTAACATGGAAAGTAAGCGTTTCCGGACACATGTCCACATAACATATTTTTTCTTTGTGTGTGAGGAATGTTTCCTGAAAGTTTGCGCGTAGCTTTTTGTAACACCCTGTATACCGGCATCAGAATCGCACTATTCTGCGTGCACGATACAGCAGCGACTGAAATGGAAACTTTCATGAATCACGAAACTGAGTACAGCTTCAAGGGCTGGATGGTTAAAGTGTGAAATCCGCGAGTTTCTCTTCTTAATTTTTTGAGTGAATCTGTTCTGAACACATAAAGCCATAAGTCGGTCATCTGTTACATGCCCTTCGACTTGGTTTATGCTCAGACATTAAAGTCAGTGGCTGTAAACGTATCAATTTCGTATTGGATACGTTGAAAGAATTAGTCAACCAGTTGCAAATGAAGGCTAATTGGAAGCCTTGACCTAAGTTTCGACAATTTTAAAAATGTCTTATTCAGAAAGTATAATGGATTCTAAAAATTACATTAGTTCCAATGTTCAAATGTGTGTGAAATCTTATGAGACCTAACTGCTAAGGTCATCAGTCCCTAAGCTTACACACGACTTAACCTAAATTATCCTAAGGACAACACACACACCCATGCCCGAGGGAGGATTCGAACCTCCGCCGGGAGCAATTACATTAGTGGTTAAAAAAATATTTTAAACAAAACAAAGAAGTGACAACAGTAGATAAAAACTAAGACACGTGTTCACACGTATTACATGACTTGCTGATAAAGTACACTGACTAAAGCCAAACGGCTCTTGTCATACGAGACACTAAACTTACGAACAAGGACAATCACGAGTTACGACTTAAGACTGCAGCAACATAGTTGTTCAGGTGTGAAGATAAATGTAAAATTAACATAAGATTCTTGTCGAAGTAGAAGTTGACTTATGTTCATCAAAACAAAATGATGGCATGCATATGAGAAATAGAAGAAGCTAACTGCCCAAATGTATAGGCTCTGGTGCTAAGGAAGACTCCATGCAGAGGGCGCTAAATGTGCGAGCGTAAGTAATGCACCTAAACAGCACTGAGAGGCTAATGTAAATTAAACAAGAAAATAAAATCTAGTAGCGGTAAATACTGTGCAGAAGGGGGGGGGGGGGGGGACTGGGGGGAACAGAAACAAAAACTTACTCAAGTCTAATTGCTAAAAATAGAGAAACTCCCGCTTACCGTTAAGGAAGTTTACAAACAGTAACGTTTAACAGAATGACGCTGTAACGACATTTAGCCCTGTGTATAATAAATAGTTCTATTAAAATTATTGAATACCTTGAGGAAGTGTGGGAGTGTGAACTAAAATATGTTAAAAGCTGATGCTAAAATCGAGAAACTTGCTCTTAGTATTAGAGAAGTTTACGAACAGCAGATGAATCAGACACTTAACAAAATCCAGAATTCAGATTAGGCTCAAAACGTTACAAGAATGTGTCGCAAAGGCTGAGAATGTCGCTACATACATGTAAAAATTGTCATACAAGTTAAAAACGAGATTAAATGATCTTATTCTTATTGAGTACAGTACAATTAAAGCATCAGTAGCATAATTAACAGATAGTTTCGTTAAAATCATTTTTCTCGAGGACTGTAACGTCTAGCCCGTAATTGGAAGACTTGAAACGCAGATACAAACAGCGTGGTTTTCAAGCAGAGAGTAAACATACAAAAAATATTGACATATGTATAAAACAATACACGTGAGCATCAGAGTTATAACACTATGCTATTCTATAACTATACTGCTACACACGGAGGAATTTGTGTGAAAACTACTTTGTGGAAGACCTTCAACTAATCTGAAATACTCAAAATTGCTGGTAGAACAATACTGAGATTTAGGGGTAGTGCATTATTCTGTCACTTTGAGGAAAAAAAAAAAAAAGATTACTGGTAGAAACACAGTACAGTTCTTCTGCTATTGTTTAATGCGTTACAATTGGCGATCATCAGATAACGATTAACTACAGTCCACAAAATACTAATGAGTAAAGCTGTTATAAAGCTTAATAATAATTTCTTCGGACAGGGTTCCAGAGCTTCAATTAAATTACGAGAATGATGCTATTTTTTCTTTATTTGGCTGTAAATATTAAAAAAAAAGTCTATATGTCTTACACAGTTAGCTGACTAGGGCCTCTAAAGCCATTTTCAAGTGATTAGATGATTAGATGTACTTTTTGTTTCAATTGATGCATAGTGATGGAATCCTCCAGGGTGTAGAACGTGGCAGAAAACTAAGAATACACAATTAATATTTACAATGAAAACCAAATATGCTGATGTATCTTCCACAGATCCCAAGTGAAGTGATTGTCATGGATGTGGAATTAATCAAAAAAAATTTTGCTTGTTTTCAGTTAAGAGGCAATAAATACTAAATAGAAAAATCATTTTACATGATCACATTACACCACTGAATTTGCGTGATCAACACACAGAGATACTTTAAAGTTGAAGTGCATTGATCTGAGTTATGTGCATGTATGGACAGTTGAAAATGACAAAGGAGGTCTAAATTAGCAGAATGTTTGCGACGTATAGACATTTGACAAATAATTGTAGTGAAAAAGAGAAAAATAATTACTTTGTAATATTGCAAAGCGTACGGGAGCTTAAGTCATAAGAGTAGGCAAGAAATTTTGTGTAAACATTTTTACAAATTGTAATTAAGGTCTTGCCTCAAAGTGCGTTTCCACATTACAATTAAGTGGTGCTTAGCTTACTGCTTACGGTGATAGGAAATCCCTTGCGCGCAGAAGTGCTGCAGTAACTTTTTATGCACGGTCTACCATTAGCTTTGCCTGAAGCCATATTCGCCTAAGACTGCGGAAACACTGATGCACTTCTATAGAAGTGCAAACAAAATCGCGTCACGGGATTGTTCAAGGCCTATGCGTGAAGCAGGCGCACAAACCCACTTTCACTATCACGGATCTGTTCTCGCCATGCGGATTATAGTGATTCTCGATATATTATCCACCAATGACCATAAAATAACATGCGGAGTATGTGGGCAGATATAGAAACAGGGCTAATATATTTTTTTGCTTACTGTATAGCATTATTTGAAATTTTTTCCCCAAGCTCACATAGCATTATTTGAAATTTTTTCTCCGAGCTCGTATCATGTTGGCAACACTAAAAAGTGTTTTTGAAGGAAGTTCAGAGATGGCAGCACCTCATGGAACAGCAGGTCATCATCGTTGTGTTGAATCACATTGTTTCCAGGCAGAATAGAAAATGGCTGACACAAAAAAGCGTGTTTTCAGAGGAGAGGCTCTTTGTAAGTATTTTATTACTACTTTATTCTATTTTAATCAATATAATTTATATGGGATAATGTAAATGAATAGTCAGAGAATAATTATTTAAAAAGATAATTTTAATAATTTTACAATTGTCTTTGAAAAATGTATTGATATTCGAGTGTACCCTGTAGGGGACATCAGAACTTAGTGCAATGTATAATGTGATTTGTCAACAAAATATATTTCATCTTTTTTTAAAAAAATAATATTTTAATTGTTCATTTTATATCCTGTGGTGAATATTAGATTAATATTAATTATTTTACAGGCAATTGTAATCCACAGGTGAACAATTTTACAATTTTATTCCTAATTTCGAATTATTTCAGCTTCAAAGGCATTTGAAGATTTTGTAAATGGATTATTTGATGGAGATGTTAGTGAATTGGAGCTCTCTGATGATGATGATTATGATGATTATACCGGTACAGATCCAGATTACCGTGTTACTAATGAACAGGAATTAGATATAGCTAATGAAGATGAAGACAAAGCTGAAGACTGGAACGATAGCAGATCTGAAAGAATCTGCTCTAGTCAATCTACCATTGACAGAACATTTTGGAAGAAGACTTTGGATTTCCCCCCTACCACCTGCACCTTTACATGAGGAACAAGTGGCAGTCGGTGTGAACTTACCACAAAAAATATTTTTAGCGCCCTTAGCGAATATACAAACAGAAGGTATCTTAAAAATAGCGGGAGAGAGCTGAAATGTACTGTAGATGAAATAAAAAGGTTTATCTCTGCAACGGTGATGATGTCATACTTGTGCTATCCTAGGATTAGGATGCACTTGGACAAAAGGACTAGGGTGAACGTATTGCTGAAAAAATTTGCCGTGACAGATATTTTACAATTAGAAAACATCTGCAACTTGTTGATGGTGATGAAGTGTCCCTCAAAGTAAAATAAAATAATAAATTTTGGAACATACAACCTATTCTTGAAAGTGTACGGAATGGTTGCAGATTGAGCCCCAGGCCCACTAACTTTTCTGTTGATAAACAGATGACTCCATTTTGGGGTCACAGTCCAGCAAGACAAGTGATGAAATCGAAACCAACTGATGGCCTTCCTTTAGATTTCTTCTTTTACCAAGGGAAAGGTGATCCTATAGTGACTGACAGTATGAAAATTTGGATGTAGGTAGAAAAGCTGTTATAAAACTACTATTTCTTCTGGAGTGACCATATACACAGACCATTATTTCACATCGGAGTCGCTTTTAGACAAATTGCACAGTGAAGCTGAGTGTCAAGCTACTGGAACATTACAGAACTCCAGAATTCCAAAAGCTTCGAAACTATCATTGGACAATGATACGAAAAGAATGGCAGGGGGATCCATTGATCAGTCAGTGAGAAGTAACGGCCAAGTTTGCGTAGTGCAGTGGTTCGACAATCGCCCTGTTATGTTCATGTCCAGTAGAGTAGGAGTAAATCCAGTTGATAAATATCGCCGCTGGTGCAGGGAAGAAAAAAAGTTCATTCAAGAGGACTATCCCGCAATTGTAAGCTCTTGCAATTCAAATGTGGGAGGTGTTGACTTTCTTGACATATTGATCAGCTATTATAGAATAAGTGCCAGAACTAAGAAGTGGATTGTAAGAGTGATTATGCACGTCATTGATTTCGCTATTTGTGCTTCGTGACTAGAAAATGGACGTGATTAAGCTGTCTTGGGTACATTGAAGGATGAGGTTCTAGACTGCCTCCTGTTCAGAGAAAAGTATGAGGAATATCTATGGCATGATGATGATCCTGACTTCGAAAATGCAGCACCAAAACGTTCAAAATCTAGAATAGACTACCTTCTGATGCCCTTCGAACCAAAAATTTTCTAGGTCTACCAGAATTTCCTCAACCGGGTATCAAAAATCGCTGTCGATTTCCAGGGTGTTCAGCTAATAACGTGCGCATTTGATGTTCCTCATGCAAAGTTTTCCTCTGTCTGCAAGATACACGCAACTTCTTCAAGCTTTATGATGAGCTGTGAAGACGAAATGAATTAAATTTGTCATCAGAAATAAATGATTATGATGGAGCTACTGTATTCGGAATTTTTTTCTAGTCTACTATTCTTTTATTCAGTAGATATACGTAGGTACAATTTTCTAACAACAAAATGTATTTTCGTAGTAATTTAAATAAATAATGCATCAATAAAACTAAAAATAATGTTCTTAATGAAATATGATTTGTGGAACTGCATTACACATTGGGACCTAACGTCCCCTGTGGGGGACATCCCTTTGTAGGACTAGGAGCAATGAATGATTTTTAAACATGTTTTTGTTTTTATAGCGTTCCTAAAACGCAAATTATAGAAGAAATTATGAAAAATTAAAATAAAAATTTTCTCAGGACTTAAGAGGACACATACTTCCCTTTTTTTATCTTGCACTATTGTGGTCTTCATACATTTCACGTTAAACAAGTAACCATATTCCTGCTCTTCTGCTGTGTATGTTTTCAGTATTGGGTCCTGCATGCTGTATCTATGAGTTTTCCAATGGTATCCCTCCTCTCAATCTCTTTTAGTGTGATGTATCATATCCAATGTTATAGTCGAATAAAAAAAAAAATGGTTCAAATGGTTCTGAGCACTATGGGAGTTAACATCTATGGTCACGAGTCCCCTAGAACTTAGAACTACTTAAACCTAACTAACCAAAGGACATCACACAACACCCAGTCATCACGAGGTAGAGAAAATCCCTGACCCCGCCGGGAATCGAACCCGGGAACTCTGGCGTGGGAAGCGAGAACGCTACCACACGACCACGAGCTGCGGACAGCCGAATCAATTCAGAGTGTTTAGCAAAATCTTCAGATATTCAAGGTTTCGTTCACTTTGGTGCTATTGTCCCTATGAAAGTTAAATTGTTGCTGCCTGATAATGGCGTAATATGTAACTAAACAATTGCGAGTATAAGCAGAATACGTAAAAACTAAAACAATATTTAATTACAAATTTCTTAATGTAAATGAGTCACCGATTCGACCATTCCGATCATCATCAGACGAGCGCCAAAAAGAAAAGACTTGTATGCTTATGGGTAACAGCATTTTACTATAGACAGTTTTTTTCCTTCAGTCTATTTGCGAGTGGAAAAGGAAAGGAAATGCCTTGTAGTGGTACATGGTAACCTCCGCCATACCCCGTATGGGGTATCGAGGAGTAGGTATAGACATACACGTATTAAGTTACAGCAGTGTGAGTAGTAGCGTTGATTCACATGACCTGAGAACAATTTCAGAGATACATTTTTCCTTAAAGTTAGTAAAAGAAGCAAACAACTTTAGCCATGTTTGCCATAGTTACAAGTTCTATTAATGTGATAATACTGACATGAACACTCGTGATCCTTGATGACGGGACGGCCTTAGCACACTATGCATACAGCTAAACTACAAACAGCTGAGGGGGCTTGGCCGCTAGGTGTCCGCAAGGATTGTTTGCATAAATGTTCTAACGGTCAGGTTGAGCAGGTACTTCCGGTTATTTAGTGATGACGCAGTGGTTACGGAGATGTGTCGTCGTTGAGTGGCTGTAGGGGTACACAAGGTGGCGTAGACAAAATGTATAGTTGGTATGCAGAACGGCGGCTTGCTATAAATGTAGAAAAATGTAAGTTGATGCAGATGAGTAGCAGAAATAATCCTGTACCGTTTGAATACACCATTAGTAGTGCGCAGCTTGACACAGTCACATCTATTAAAAATCTATGCGTAAGGCTGCAAAGCGATAAGAAGTGCAATGAGCATGTCACTCTGGTAGTAGGGAAGGGAGAATTTTGCGAAAGTGTAGCTCATCCAAAACGGATACGGTGCATAGAACGCTAGGGCGACCTCTTCTTGAGTACTGTTAGAAAGTTCGGGATCCACACATTGAAGAAATCCAGAGGCGTGTTGCTAGATTTGTTACTGATCAGTTCTATCAGCACGTGAGTATTACAGACATGCTTCGTGAACTCAGATGGGAATCCTTGGAGGGGAGACGAAGCTTTTTTCGCGAAGCAATACTGTGGGATTTTAGAGAACGGGTATTTGAAGTTGGCGGCGGAACGATTCCAATGCCGCCAACGTAAATTTCGCTTAAGTACCAAGGAGGTAAGATGCGGGAAATCAGGGCTCGTATGAAGGCTTCCAGACAGTTGCTTTCCCTAGTTCCATTTGCGAGTGGAACAGGCGAAGGAATGGCTAGCAGTGGTACAAGGTACCATCCGCCATGCACCGTACGGTACTAGCGGAGTATGCATGTAGGTGTACAGTGGTGTGTTACAAAGACAGGGTGGCCAGAAAAAGCATGAAAAGTTTATAAGAGTGTTGCAGGGTAGGTTGTGCTGAAACTAATTGTTAAGAAAAATTCGAAACGTTGCGCCGTTTCCGAGTTTATTAACACTGATGTTAACCAATCAGGACCTTGTGCGCGCAAATTCAAGTAGCCCGCCAGATACAGTTAGTGTCACTTATTGTCATAGCGTAGATGATAGCACAAGAGACTCTTCTACCTTTGGCTTGGGTTCGTCCCTTACTACCGTGTCATATCAAAATTTTGTATCGTTCTGTTGTTCGCTATTTGGAAACGGAGCGAAAAATACCTCTGGCTACACTGTTTTTGGCGGGCTGCTTGAATTTGCCAATGCAACAGCCTCATTTCCTAACTTCAATGCTGATTAACTCGGAACAATTATTTCTCAGGAGAACCTAACCTGCTACATCCTTACAAGTTTTTCCGACTATCTCTTGCCATCCTGGACAAGTTTCTACATAAGCCAAAATAGGATGTCTCAAAATAGAGCTGCCCATACATCACGGGCCATGAGTTTTCATCACGGTGTTATCACGTTCTTCTATCTTGCGTCTAAGCCACTCAGAGCTAAAAAAGCATTTGTTTGTTTTAGCAAACTTACGGAGACAAGCATGTTACTTGTTAGATGCTTCACAGGTCATGAGAATCAACGCTCATACTTATCTTGTTGCAACTTAAGGGGCTCCGGAAAGGCTCAAAATCATGAAAAGTTCAATTTTTACTTTTTTGCGTTTTCTGAATCTGCAGACTATTACCTTTTAATAGATATACAATTTATTCAATTCCGAAGACTACAACTATTTTTAAATTGTTTTTGAAATGTGTTCTACGTGGGCGTGACCCACTGTGGCGCTGTTAAAGTGCTGTCAAATGGTGTTATTATTAACGTCCGTGTTCATCAGGTACATTTTAGTGATGTGAGATAAAGTATGTGTTGTGGCTAACCTGTGATTGTTCAATATATATCGCTGGTGTGATTGTCGATTGTTTCATGTTTATTTACTCTGTCGTTATCTCGAAAATATTCGTAATTAATTCTGTTTCTTGAGTCTCTGTTTTGTTGAAGTATAATAATGAGTAAAAGTAAAGTTATTAGAAATCCTCTGAAGGCTTTTAAGAAAAGGAGAAATGTTGGAAAGCCAAAGGTATGTGTTATTACTGTAAACAATAAAGACGATGAAAATCCCCAACATAGCTTGTGTCCCAAAGAAGAAGACAGTTGGTGTAAATATAACAAAGGATTGCTAACTGGTGAAGTGTACACTCATAAGCATAGTCTGCCTCATGCAATAATGGAGGTGATAAAACCTATTTTCAGAGACTTAGCAGCACCTGAACTGTTGAAAAAGTGTATTCACGGAAAAACTCAAAACCCCAATGAAAGTGTAAATAGTGTTATATGGTTGAGAATCCCCAAGACTGTATTTGTTGGGATAGAAACACTTCACTTTGGTGTGTATGATGCTGTTGAGACTTTCAATGATGGCAACATTGTAAGGATGCAAGGTATTTAGAAATATGGGAATGAAGATAGGTTCTAACATGGTACGAGCGATGCTTGCTTTAGACAAGGAACGCCTTCGGGCTGCAGACAGGGCTGTGAAGAGTCTAGAAATACAAGCAAGAGTAAACAGGAGGAGGAACAAGAGGAAGCTGGAGGAGGAGTTTGCAGAGGATGAAGATAATCCATCCTATGGACCTGGAATGCACTAAAAAGTTAATCCAATCTTTGTCGCTCGATTCCCAAAACTTTTATTTTCTCATACTAATTACATGTTTTCTAAGGATCTTCCAAACATATTTGTTTCAAACTTTCAGTAAATGTTACACAGTACCTTCTGCATAATTTAACACAGCCTTTTTCCAAAAAACTGTATATTTTTGAATATATAAATAAAAAATTGCAAAAAAATGTTGTGAATTTTCATTACAATTGAAAAAAAAAATCATCTTTAATAAGTGGACTAAAATTTTGTAAAATCCCTGTGTTAAGTTGTAGCCCATATTCCAATAAATAATCTGTAAAAAGTTCAACTTCCTACCTCAAATACTTTGTGAGGAAAGATGTAATTTATAAGCGTTATTTTAACATTGCAAGTATAGGGCGTTCCGGAGCCCCTTAATATATCTCAAGCACGTCTTTTCTTTTGTAGATCAGTCTAATGTGATCGAACTGATCGAAACCGGTAGCAGAAATGGATAAAAAAAATGCTTTATAGTTGCAATCTTCAAGGTAATCATGTCACCGCTCATCGTTATAAGCAGAATAACCGCAAATATTTTCTTTTAACCTGTGAAAGGAGGAGAACCATTGTAAACAATACATTTGCATCCTGTGGCGAACTGGAAACATCCGACACAGTTCTTTGCAATTCTAGACTCTTTGCTAATATCTGTTTAAGTCTTGTCTGAAAGGAGCAGTGACGTTTCCTCATCACGTGATAGTCCTCCGGCTATTTTACTCACTTGTTCTTGTAGTCCTCGGAAGACTAGTTAGATGCAGTCCTCTACCCCAGTCTGCCTTCTGCAAGTGTTTCCATATATACCTCACCCTACGCCGTCTTGAAGTTGCTTGCTATGGTTACGCCTTTGTCTCTCTCAGCTAGTGTCCCCTCTCCCCCCCCCCCCCTCCCCACGCTTCATGTACCGTTACCAAATTGGCGATTTCTTGATGTCTCGGGACGTGTATCAATCGATCCCTTACATTAGTCAAGTTGTTACCTCCTCGTTAGTGATACGATCCACGCATTTAACCTTCAGCCTTCTCTTGTTGCACACTGTTACACAACCGTTTTTTCGAAAACAGTCCCACAGCTTACTTAAAATCGTATTGCAAAGACCCATTCAATCGGAATAAGTAATCAATACAAAGAAATGTGATATATAACAGTACTAGTGACTGTCAGTAGCTGGCTAATGAAATTTACTCCTCATTTACTCTTTTATTCGAATTTTCATGGCTTACATAACTGAGAGGGCGTTCAAAGCCGTCTGGAAGGAGGCGACAATGCCGAGGAGTCCAGGGATGGGAAAGACTGAACGGTTAAAACCGATACCGGTTAGTTCTGAATAACCCGTATTTTTTGGTAATTGATTGATATCGGCTACAAGAGGTGTCTTTATTTTTTAGTAATAATTGGGTAGAGAAACCGAAATATCACTTAACCACAGCAGTAGTACTAAAATTTTTCCTTTTTAAATAAACTTCTTTTTAAAAATGTGTAATTTTCATTTGTAAAATTTGCACTGAAGTACTGCGTTATTACAGAAAATCGGCATAGTTGATGACGACGATGATATTTGGTTTGTGGGGCGCTCAACAAATCGGAAGGGTGGTTACTGGTATTTTAGCAACAAAATCAACAGAATCGATCAGCAAACACATGACATAAGAATTGGTACAGTATTGCTGAGACAATGACGTCTCTGTTGCAGTGAAACGTGGTACATGTGCACCTTAAGTGTGCAAGACTTGCCACCATCTGACCTTTACGATAGTTCGCCTCATAATATCATGTGCTTGTAGCCCTTGAAAACGGAAAACTTAACATGAAAAGTAAAGTTCTTCAACCTCAGTGTTCGCCCTTTTGTACTCACTATTCGTAATGCCCAAATAGCCGTACGATCTATGAATGAATGAATGAAGTTTTAAAAAAAATCGTATAAATAGGAGAATGCTAGAGATTTTTTTGTAGCATTCAACAACTTATTAATTTTTCAACAAAAGCAGCGATCGGTGGATTTTGAATCGATGTATCTTGAAACTGAATGAGTCAACATTTTTAGTCTTTGCTCGATTTACATGTTTAATACAGATGATAATAATAAACAACTGAAAATCGGTTACTTTAGAAAACGGTTATTTTGAGCGGTTTTTAACAGTCAGGATAAACCGGCTAGAACCACTTTTACAGTTTAGAAGTAGAATGAGAAAGGACACTGTTGTTACTGAAGGCCAAGGAGACACTGTTGTACAGAAGGCCGAGCGGTTCTAGGCGCTTCAGTCTGGAACCGTGTGACCGCTACGGTCGCAGGTTCGAATCTTGCCTCGGGCATAGATGTGTGTGATGTCCTTAGGTTAGTTAGGTTTAAGTAGTCCTAAGTTCTAGGGGACAGATGACCTCAGATGTTAAGTTGTATAGTGCTCAGAGCCATTTGAACCATTTTTGTGCTGATTACTGGTTAGCTACCTACAGACTAGCCCAGGGAAGGGAAGTTGTGTTTTATACGAAACATTTCTACTGATCTTCCCTCAGAAGATCCATAACCCAGCCAGTCCAATAGATCAAAAAGCGAAAACGCGGGAATGTGAGTTTTCCTTTTACTTCTTTTTCATAGACAGCTGTCATTGCTTCACCTCAAAGACTCTCGACCGCCAGGGTCCACCCCCAGAGCAGGTGTATCGAGGGTCTTGGAAAGATTTCGGGCTGATTCGCACTTTACAATTGGCGAGATTCTTTGGTGCCGCCAATGACTCATTCTACAGCCACTTCAGCCTCCACATAATATTTACTGTGGTGAGATCGAACATCAAACGTGAGACGATGCATAGGGACATTAAAACCATTTTATAGAATTTCACAAATTGAAGCCTCACTTTGGAGACTTCAATGACCAGCAATTCCCACAACCTGGCCACAGATTCGACGCTTTCTCTTCTTTATTAGCGTCAGGTTTTTCTACTAACGTCTTGAGAATCACGGTACCCATTAGCGTTTTTATGCAATTATTGGAGTCATATCCCAGACCATTTTACCACATTTTCCAACGTTTTGCTAGAATAATATTATCATTGTTTGTCAAATGTCTTCTTTAACAGAAAAATTTAACTAAACGTGTTTCTTGTGGCATTTAATACTTATTTAATTCCTAATTCATTATTTTGGAGCATTAACGCATGTCACTTACTGGGCCCAATTTCCATACCTCCTACTTGACACTTACAACTGTAAGCTAACAACCACATTTCGAAACCTCCTGTTCCTTCTTTTTCTATTTATTGTCGAAGTTTCACTTATGAACAACGCTACAATTTACACAAATACCTTCAGAATAGACTTCTTAACATTTAAATTTAGATGTTAAAAATCTTCTCATTTTCAGTACCGCTTTGCTTCCCATTGCCAATTTGCACGTTACATCGCCTCCTTTTCGGTCATCATCGGTTATTTTGCTGGCCAAATAGGAAAACTCGTCTACTACTCTTAGTAGCTAATTTTTTAATGCATTTTCCTCAGCATTACTAAATTTAATTCGACTACATTCCATTACTGTCATTTTAGAACAGGAAGTGGTGTACACAATTCAAAAGCTGAAAGCAACAAGACTGCAGGCGATGACCAGATATCAGCAGAGATGTTAAAAAAGGGTGGAAACAAACAACACGAAGACATTTATAACCTTATCACAATGATCTGGAATACTAAAACAATATCTGAACACTGGAAAACTGCAATAATTTGCCCCATACACAAGAAAGGAAACAAAATGGAATGTGGAAAATACAGAGGAATCAGTTTGCTGAACATAACGTACAAAGTTCTGACAATGATCACTTGCGAAAAGATTGAGCCTTTCACAGAAAACATTATTCAGGAATACCAGGTTGCATTTCGACCACACTATTCTACAAATGATAATCTATTTACTCTACAGCAGCTCTTTGAGAAATACTGGAAATTTAACGAAAAGATTCACTGTCTGTTCATTGATTTCCAGCGAGCTTATGTTTAAAAGCCACAGAAGAATTCTCTTTAACACACTAAGAGAATTTTGGATACCCAGTAAAATCATTAAGATGATACAATTGTGCACGGATGGCTCGCAGGCAACAGTGAAGTTCAGAGGATGTATGTCTTCCAACTTCCCAATCGAAACAGGCTTATGACAGGCAGATACTCTTTCATGCGTTCACTTCCATCTTGCATTAGAGAAAGTGGTTCGATAGAGTAATTTACAGCTATACAGCGGTCCGTAATTCCTACATTCGAACACAGTGAAATAAAACTCCTGGTATAGATGACACAGTCTTACTCAGCGAAACAGAATAATATCTGATGGACATGTACAGATTTCTCAGACGCAGTGCCTGAATAAAGGGATTTTTGATAAACCAAGAAAAAACAGAATACATGGAAATAGGTCGAGCCATAAGCCCAAATTCACACTCTGAAATTGACCACCACTCTAGATTCGGGGAAGTTCATCAGTTTGAATACCTTGGATCGCGTTGCAGCAGTAAAAAATAAATGAGAGTATTGGCTCAGGATCAAGGTGTTTGTACGCTGTAAGCAGCCCATTCAAAAGTAAAGCTTTGTCAGTCTCCACTGAGATGAAGATAAATAACACCATCATCTGCCCAATAGTACTGTATGGTTCTGAAAGCTGGATGGTTACCAAGAAAGAAAGACTGATTTTTTTCGAAAGAAAGGCGATGAGAAAAAACTGGGAACCTGTGTTGGAGAATGACATAAGGAGTGAAACTTCCTGGCAGATTAAAGCTGTGTGCCCGATCGAGACTCGAACTCTGGACCTTTGCCTTCGCGGGCAAGTGCTCTACCATTTTTTTTTAAATATAAAGTAGTTTAATAATCATATTAGACAATTTCTGAAATACTTGAGAATGGCGGAAAGGAGATATATAATAAAGTTGACTAGCCTTCCAACTACACTTTCTGGACATTAATTGAATCTAAGTATCTGAAGTGATCAGATCTATATAATCAGTATTTCACTGCAAAAACGAACAGGGCAATGTGCCAGCCATCGAATATTACATTTATCAGATAGAATCTTATGATTTTAACCAATCGATAAGGACATTTCTATAAAAACCGTCTTTTTACAATTTTCTAGTATAAGCCAATAATGCACCTTTAATGTTTTGTGTTTGGCACTATTAGACACACAATCTCAATGTCACATAAGTTCTGTACATTAGCTTATAAATTTCAAAAAACTACTCTCTGAAGTAGAAAAAGCACACATCATAAATATACTGTAAAATCTTAAATAGTATCCTTAAGGTAACTACAATACATCACTGTCAACACAGACTTCTTTTTTATATTAACCAATGCCCATTCTTTCAAATACAATTTTTAGCATATTACCGAACTTTTTCTTGTGATTCGAATAGCTTCTAATTTTGTGGAACTCACACAACATGTGTACCTTGAACTCTATGATGCTATCGGATCCTAATTTGTTAAGGACGTAGTTAACAAAATTTCCCAGCAACCAGTACACAGCGTTATTTTTTGCTTCTGGGAAATAGCGTGCTTCAGGCCAGTGTATCAATGACAGCGATATATACTCAGGGGATGTTCTTGTAATCAGAGCTATTTGCTCCCGGATCCACTTCCAACTATTCATGTGACCACTGCAAGTATATCTATGAATTACTGTGTCAACTAGATGGCATTGTTGACATAAATTTGTTTCACAGAGTCCGATTGCGTGCAGTCTTTCATTGGTGCTAACTATGTTGTTAACTGTCTTGTACCATGACGTTTTTATATTAGACGTGAGCACATTAGAACTAATGTTTTTCCAAATCTCAGTCCACTCAATGTTTGGAAACTGTCGTTCTATTTTGTTTCTTCCTTCGCTTTTCTTTCGTTCCCGCATTATGGCTCTCGATGTTAAGTGTCGGGACTGCCTGAGTTCGACACTGACATAACTAAACTCAACATAGAAAATCCTCACGTGCTTTAAGCGACTGTTTGATATTCTGCACGTCAATCGGGGGAAGCAGGCTTGGAGGTTTAATGATCTCGAAAAGTTGGCTGGTTATGCTTTCTCGCGAGTCTCTTATTAAATTAACTTGCCTTTTGATAAAAAGAGCAGAGGCTTTATCCGTTATATCAGTTAATCCTAGTCCACCATTTTTAGGATCTAAGGTGGCTACTTTAGCAGGTACTCTGAACACTTCCCCTCTCCACAAAAAGTTTGTGATTTTGGACATTATTCTCCTCGCTATCATTCTCGGTATTGGAAACAGCTGGGCAGTATAATAAGCCTTAGCAAGGATGCATGAGTTGATATACTGTGTTCTTTGAACTTGGTTCATATATCGAGTTAAATTCTCTACAATGGCTCCTAGCACTTTATCTGCTGCAACTTTCCAATTTAATGCCGTAATTTTCATAGGGCATGCTGTCAGGGTGATCCCAAGTGTTTTATGTTGTCGGACTAATTTTGCCCACTCGACGTTGATATTATCAAAAACTCTGAGATTTAACATCTTACTTTTTTTCCGTTTGCATTGGCTCCAGATGCTCTACAGTACGAATCAATCACTGTTACTAGCGTGGTTACCTCGTCATTATTCCTTATAATGACCCCTATATCGTCAGCATAGGGGTCATTATTCCTTATAATGACCCCTTTATCGTCAGCATAGGCTCTTATAACTGTTTTATTTCCTGATAATGTTAAGCCTTTTAAGGTAGCATGGACATGTCGGAGGAAAGGTTCCAGCGAAATGGCGAAGAGCGACATGGATAGAGGACTTCCTTGAGGAACACCTCGTTGTATTTGCATCGGCTGGATTGTTGACAATTCACCGCTATTTTAGCATTTATTCCAGTTGCTATGTTCTTAATCAACTTTATGACCCTATCGTTGAAACCTATTTTCTTCAATGTCTGTAGAAGATATTCATGGTTTACTACATCGAACGCTTTATAAAAATCTAAAAACAATAAAGCACACTTTATGTTTGTTACAGAAGTTATTGCAATGATATCCCTGAATTCCACTAGATTTTGAAAAATGGTTCTGCCTTGTGCACAGTTCTGATGTTGACTAATAATTTTATCTGTAAGGCATGAAATTCTCTTGTTTATTATTCTAGCTATTAATTTATAATCAGAATTCAGCAGTGAAATTGGACGAAAATTATTTAAATCTTTGTTTCCATTATTTTTTGGCACCAGAACAATTTAACTCTCCTTAAACTCAGCCGGAATCATTTTACCCTGAATAACCTCATTTACAACGTCCGTGATTTTCGCATCTACTATTGGCCAGTAACGGATGTACAACTCTGCTGGCAGACCATCCGGTCCTGGGGATTTTTTTGGCGGTGAGGCGCACAGAGTCTCATACACGTCTTCTTCACTGACAACCTCGAGAAAATTTTCGTTGTCATCTTCTGTCAGCTGTGGGGCTAGGATGTCAAGGAATTCCTCCAAGGAAGCTTCACTACTTTGATGTACAGAATATAGCTCGCAATAATAGCGATAAATCTCGTCCATGATATCCTGCTGGGTTCTGAGAATCGTACCGTGTTTTGTTCGAATTTCTTCAATAAAAGTCCTTCTCCCGTTTTTCGTATGCTTCACTAAATGATATAGGGAAGTAGTTTCATCTTCTGACACCGAATTTGCCTTCGATTTTATTTTCAACCCTTCCATTTGACTTCTCTTGATATTAAGTAACTTGGCTTTGACTTTTTTGATGTCTGCTATCCGAAGTGAGGAACCTGCTGCAACTTGATCATATAGATCTCTCAAAACGGAATAGTAGTATTCTATAGTGCATTTCATTTCCCTTGCGCTCTGGGCACTGTATTGAATAAGAACTTTCCTCAACTTTGGCTTTGCCATTTTAACCCACCAGTCAATAGCAGTGGCATATCTACTACGGGCTCGCAGGCATATTGCCCATGTTTCTTTAATCAGATCTTCTAAATCATGATTTACTAACAAGGAAGTGTTCAAATTCCACTGATTCTTGAATCGGCGAACCGGCTGTCTTGTTAGATTTATGCAAGCTAAGACACTTGAATGGTCTGAAAAGTACGTAGGAATGGTTTCTACTTTTGTCACGGAAGTTACAAGATTTTTAGAAATATATAGTCTATCAATCCTGCTACGTGATGTTGCCGTGACATAAGTGAACTCAACAGTGGAGGGGTATTTGATTTCCCATATATCTAATTCTAAACCAGTAACTAATTGTTTTAGTTCACTTGAGAAATTAAAATTAGGTAACTGATCTTTTCGATTTAAAACACAATTAAAATCACCTCCAAGTAATAACTGTCTTGGCGATTTCCTTAACAAGTATATCAAGTCATCTTTGAAGAAGCGTGCCCTGTCAGCTCGATGAGAACTTCCTGAAGGGGCGTACAAGTTGATGATAGTCACATCATAGATATTTAGTCCTATTCCCCTTCCGGATTCCAGTCGTTCCACCTCGCTTACTGTAATCCCTTCCCTCACCAAAATAGCTGTTCCAACACTTGTTTCGGGAGACACATTTATGTAACTGACAAAACCGGGAGTTACCAAATCCGAAATTAGAACTTCTTGTAACAGGGCAATATCAGTCGCGGATTCGTACAAAAATTCCTTAAGGGCCGATAATTTCAAACCGGTCGTGATTTTATTTATGTTTATAGTGGTGACAGAATAAGATTGCGTCATTGTGCTGTCACTATGTAGTTGTTTTGATGAACTAATTTAGTTTACTGTGGTTCAGGGTTTAGTTAAGCTGTAACAGTTTTATCGGAAGGCTGAACATGGAATAACACTTCAATCAGTTTATTAGTTACTGTCCCGTTGTTTTCTACTCCTGATGTTTTCTCTTGTACCGCAAGCGACTGATTTCCTGATAAACTTTCTTATTTTTCCTCCAGTGATTCGTGTACTACCGTTTCGGACTGAACATTCTTTGGGCTTGGGTCGCCCCTACCGGATTTTCCCTTCCCTTGGTTACGAGCTACATTCTCATTTGGTTGCGTCGGTATTTTACTTCGCGGCTTATCTGGAGCAGCAGCAGACGCTTCAGCAATTTCGGTTGCCGGCGCTTGCCCTGAGGTGTTGACCGTGATTTCAGTTTGGCCACCACTTCCTCGTTCTTTATTAATTTCACTCACTTCCTGATCGAGGGAAAGAAATGGAGACTGCAGTTTTGCAGCCTCTCCCTGAATTTGTTTATTAACAGATAGATTCTGATCTTTGCAATCGGCTACTGCACCTGTTGTTTCTTGCAAATTAATGCTGCTTACACCCCCTTCATTTTCTGGTACCGTGTGTGTATTATCTTTCTGTTCATTAGTTTCCATTCGCATTTTGACTTCAGGTTCCTCTGCCTTCTCATCGCACTGTTTTTGCTTGCGAAGTGAGGGAGTGGGACAAGACAGCTCGTCCTCTGAACAATTATCAGTTATCTCCAGAGGTCGTTTTTTCGGTTGCGTTTCAGTTTCACGAGTAGTGGCAACAGGGTTTCCTTTTGTTGTTAACGAGGGAAATTGACTGTTATCGTGAAGGGAGACATCAGCTTGGCCCGCTGCGTTAACATCCTCAACCAGTTGTTCCGGGCTATTCTTTGGTAACAGATCATTTAAGGTAAGCTTCTGACGCTGTATCAAATTACTTTTAAGAACAACAGTTCGCCGCGGACATTCCTGTCTGAAGTGGCCGGTTTCGTTACATATATGACATGTAGCTTCCTGACCTGTATAAACAATTTGTGCCTTATACCCACAAACAGTTATGTGAGACGGAATATTCGTCTTAACGTCCATCTCTACACAGCGGACCCCGTTAAAACACTGCAGTTTAAAGCGAGGCGACCATCTTTCATTTGCAATTGATTTAACGTCTCCGTAGTTTGAAAGAGCTTCCTTAATCTAATCATTTTCAATTTCAATGGGAAGATTCAAGACACGAACGGTTTTGTAATGAATATCCGCTCTATAGATGGAAATCTTACTTTTATAACCATTTTTATGCACAAAATCTACTTCATAGCCCCACTTTCGTAACACTTTATCACCAGTCGAAGCACTGATTAACTTGACAAAAACACAGTATTTTTCCTGATCCAGTTGCCAGGTATGAACGGTTTCAGAATTTAGACCAATTACACAGGTAATCTATTTCCAGGGATGTCGGCTGAACAGGACGGGATTCCTTGTCAAAAGCAAATACCAGAGTATTCTTCCTGAGGTTTGTAGCCATGGCTAATCCAGCGAAGCAATTTCGGTTAAACAACCGAAATTCCAAGTAGCAGCAGCAAGACCAGAAAGAGCGATCAGATGACAAGGAACAGGAACGAACACGGAGATTAACGGACGGACGGCACTCGGCGAAGCACAAGTACAGCGATGTAAACACTGAAGTGCAGCGCAACAGTTAACAGCGGCCACTCGCGAGCGCGGCTGAAACGGAATTCCTAAAAAGGCATTTGAGGGCACTCTCCAAGCAACAAGACCATTGGGCCGACCTCGCACACGGTGTAAAGATGACATAGAGAAGAACATCGCAGCACTAGGAATCCCTACAGAGTGGAGAGAGACTGCGAGAGACAAAAGGTCTACAAGGCTTGTAGTCGCTGGAAAGAAGAGGCGGCCCGAAGGCTGGTTTGATACACGTCTCCATGCTAGTCTATCTTGTACAATCTTCTTCATTTCTGCCTAACTGCCGCAACTTACATGCATTGGAACCTGCTTATTGTATTCGAGCCTTTGGCTTCCTTTATAATTTAAGCCCCGCCTCCACCCCCCCCCCCCCCACTTCCCACCAACAAATACATTTCCCTGATGGCTCAGAATGTGTCCTACAGGCCGATCTCTTCATTTAGTGAAGTAATCCATAAATTTATTTCCTCCCCATTTCGACTCAGTACCTTCTCATCGGGTATTCGGTCTACCGGTCTAATCTCTTCCGTAGTACGACATTTCAAAAGCTTCTCTTCTCTTCTTGTCTGAACTGCTTATCGTCCACATTTCAACTTCGTACAAGGCTTAACTCCCGACAAATGCCCTCAGAAAAGAGTTCTTAACACTTAAATTTATGTTAGATGCCAACAAAGTCTCTTTTTCAGAAATGCTTTTGTAGTTATTACCAAGCGTGTATTTTATAACATCTTTACTTCGGCCTTCATCAGTTACTCCCCAAGTAACAGAGCTCATCTAATACTTTTCATTTCACGTTTCCTGATCTAATTCCCTCGACATCGTCCGATTTGATAAGATTACATTGAATTAACATTGTTTTACTCTTATTGATGTTCACCTTATAACCTATTTCCATTCCCTTAAACTGTTATTCCAACTCCTATGCCGTCTCTTGCAGAATGCTATTGTCAGCAGCAAATCTTCAAGTTTTCGTTTCTTTTCCGAATTTCTCCTTGGCTTCCTCCACTGCTTGCTCAATGTACATATTGAATAACACCCGGGAGAGGCTCCAAACCTGTCTCACTGTCGCCTCTACCACCGCTTCCATGTCCTTCAAATATTCTAAATGTAGTCCTGTTTCTGTACAAGTTATAAATAACATTTCCTTGACTGTATCTTATACCTGCTATCTTTAGAATTTAAAAAAGTGTAATACAGTCAACATTGCCAACAGCTTCACCAAATCTACGAACGGTATGAACGTAGGATTGCCTTTATACAGTCTACCTTCTGGGGTACGCCATAGGGTCAATATTACCTCGCATCGACCCACGTTTCCCTGGAGCCCAAACCAATATTACAACTGGTCGGCTTCTACCAGTTATCTGGCCTACAGTAAATAATTCGTGTCTACTTTGTAATCATGACTTATTAGGCTGATGGTTTGGTAAAATTCACATTTGTCAGGATGTGCCTTCTTTGGAATTATAATGTTTGCATTTCTCCTGAAGTCTCATGGTATTTCGGCTGCCTCAAAATCTTGCATACCAGGTGGAATAATTCTGTGAAAGTTGGCTCTCAACAATTCTGAAGAAATATCTCCTGTTAAGGCACTTTGTTTCCACATAGGTCTTCCAGTACTGTATCAGATTCTTTCCTTAGTATCATATCTTCCATGTCATCTACAACAAATACACTACTGGCCATTCAAATTGCTACACCAAGAAGAAATGCAGATGATAAGCGGGTATTCATTGGACAAGTATATCGTACTAGAACTGACATGTGATTACATTTTCACGCAATTTGGGTGCATAGATCCTGAGAAATCAGTACCCAGAACAACCACCTCTGACCGTAATATCGCCTTTGATACGCCTGGGCATTGAGTCAAACAGAGCTTGAATGGCGTGTACAGGTACAGCTGACCATGCAGCTTCAACACGATACCACGGTTCATCAAGCGTAGTGACTGGAGTATTGTGACGAGACAGTTGCTCGGCCACCATTGACCAGACGTTTCCAATTGGTGAGAGATGTGCAGAACGTGCTGGCCATGGCAGCAGTCGAACATTTTCTGTATGCAGAAAGGCCCGTACAGGACCTGCAACATGCGGTCGTGCATTATCCTGCTGAAATGTAGGGTTTCGCAGGGATCGAATGAAGGGTAGAGCCACGGGTCGTAACACATCTGAAATGTAACGTCCACTGTTCAAAGTGCCGTCAATGCGAACAAGAGGTGACCGAGACGTGTAACCAATGGTACCCCATACAATCACGCCGGGTGATACGCCAGTATGGCGATGACGAATACACGCTTCCCATGTGCGTTCACCGCGATGTCGTCAAACACGGATGCGACCATCATGATGCTGTAAACAGAACCTGGATTCGTCCGAAAAAATGACGTTTTGTCATTCGTGCACCCAGGTTCGTCGTTGAGTACACCATCGCAGGCGCTCCTGTCTGTGATGCAGCGTCAAGGGTAACCGCAGCCACGGTCTCCGAGCTGATAGTCCATGCTGCTGCAAATGTCATCGAACTGTTCGTGCAGATGGCTGTTGTCTTGCAAACGTCCCCATCTGTTGACTCAGGGATCGAGACGTAGCTGCACGATCCGTTACAGCCATGCGGATAAGATGCCTGTCATCTCGACTGCTAGTGATACGAGGCCGTTGGGATCCAGCACGGCGTTCGGTATTACCCTCCTGAACCCACCGATTCCATATTCTGCTAACAGTCATTGGATCTCGACCAACGTGAGCAGCATTGTCGCGATACGATAAATCGCAATCGCGATAGGCTACAATCCGACCTTTATCAAAGTCGGAAACATGATGCTACGCATTTCTCCTCCTTACACGAGGCATCACAACAACGTTTCACGAGGAAACCCCGGTCAACTGCTGTTTGCGCATGAGAAATCGGTTCTTTCCTCATGTCAGCACGTTGTAGGTGTCGCCACCGGCGCCAACCTTGTGTGAATGCTCTGAAAAGCTAATCATTTGCATATCACAGCATCTTCTTCCTGTCGGTTAAATTTCGCGTCTGTAGCACGTCATCTTCGTGGTGTAGCAATTTTAATTGTCAGTAGTGTAGGTTGAACACATCAGTGTTACGCTCTCTTCTCCGTTTCTGTCCCATCTCCTTTCCCGTCATTCGTCTCTTATTAGTCTGTATACTGTGCAAGATGTAGACATCCTTCTTCTCCCAGAATTTTATTCCTCATAACGTCAGAATCTCTTTTGTAAGTTGCTGTAGTACTATGAAAAGTTTCGGGGAGAATGAATAGATGCGGGGTGGTTTCGTCCCGTTTGCAGAGGACGCAGCCTTACACATCCCGAGCAGACACGCAGTGGGGACGTAATTAAACGGCGGCGTGCGCCTCCGATGGCCTGGATGCGTGCCAGCGGACCTCCGCGGACGGCGCCTATCGACCCGCGACCGGCCGCCGAGTTTGGAAGGCTCTCCGAGGCCCTGGTGCACGCACTAACAGCCTCTAATTTATTACAAACCGCGTGAGCAGTAAGTTCGTGCTTCACAAAAACTGGAGGCATAGTCCTCCACTGCTGATGAGCTTGCTCTTTAGCACCACTAGTGCAATCTGGGGGACGTCGTTCGCTGAATTCATGTATTTCACTGTGATATGCACGGAGTCCCATTTATCTTAGCTGCCACTTTTTATCCAGAAGAAACGTCTCAAGCAAATGTTCATTAGCTACCAAGGGGGCATAAACCAGCACAAATGCCTTTCTTGTACCTTGGTTTCTTACAAAGACATGAACAGCAGTACGTCCTTTTCATATACCAAAAAAAAAAAAAAATGGTTCAAATGGCTCTGAGCACTATGGGACTCAACTGCTGAGGTCATAAGTCCCCTAGAACTTAGAACTACTTAAACCTAACTAACCTAAGGACAACAGACACATCCATGCCCGAGGCAGGATTCGAACCTGCGACCGTAGCGGTCGCGCGGTTCCAGACTGGAGCGCCAGAACCGCTCGGCCACCAGCGGCCGGCTTTCCATATACCAGTCTCTACGGAAAAATCTGGACAAGTGCGAGGAGTCGTGCGCCGAGGATTCCGTGGGGACTTAATTACGTACCGGGCGGTTATAATTAAAGCGCAGCTTCTTACGGAGGTGCACACAATTAATGAAAAAAGGAAAGAAACTGGTGAATATCTGCAGCCCTCTGCCGCTAAAGTGCTCCGAATTGTAGCGTCTAACACGATGGAGAATATCTACCGCGGTGCCTGGCAAATACCGTCTGTAATCGAGTTTCGAATTCGAAAAGTTTGTGCACACATGGAACACCCTCTCAGAACGCCAGTACTGCGAGATCTGCAACTACCCGGGGCCTTGGGCTCACTGCCATCGGTCACCCTCCGTAGAGCCACGGCTTGGCGCCATCCGATTTCGATCTATTTCCGAAATTTAAAGAACACCTTCGACGACTTCACCATGATTGTGACGAAGCGGCACAAGGGGATGTGAGGTTGTGGCTCTGTCAACAAAAGCAAACATTCCACAGCGTCGGTATGAACACATTAATCTCTCGACGGGAGAAATGTGTTGATCGGCAGGGTGCCTATGTTGAGATACAAATATGTAGACATGAAGAGTAAACGAGTAGAATGTTAACAACGTTTCTTTTATTTTAAAAGCTTTAAGACTTTTTACATACAAAATTCGGAGGCATTACTTTCCAGCACGCCCTTGTACAGTTATTTCATTTCCAAAATATTATTTCTCTTCAATCCTAGATTTGGTACAACATCAAAAAGTTCCTGTGTAGGTATATTTTAGTAACTCTACGGCACAATTTCGTAAGCACGTAATTGTCAACAGACGTCATTAAAAGTTAATTCGTAAATTATATTCTTCACATTGTCAAAGTAAGAGTTGTTTCAACGTCTGCGACAAACATAACAGAATCGATGCAGGGTTCGTTTTTCCACAAGTGCCGAGTTACGAACGTTCTGTGTTCGGAGGCGCAGTAGCTACCACTCTGCAGTGTGTATGGTTGCTACGAGCTGCACCACGCACGAGACTGCAATTAAAGGCCGGGCTGGAAACGAAGCACATACGTCGCGGCCAAAATGCGTGACAGTCACAGGTGGCTACCACTACCCAAAGCTGTTGCGCGGTTACCATGCAATTTACAAACGAACGAACTGCGGATGAACCCAGCAGCTCTTGTGGCCAGTCCCATCTCTGGGACCCTCTTCTTACAACCTCCTCTCGCATATAAAATGTCGACTGAAAACTCCTGCGTCGCTCGAACAAGACGCAGCCAGGGCAAAAGCATCACAGACGCAAAATGCGAGCTGGTGTCAGTGACACAGACACTTCGCACTCGCGCGATTTCCACCAGCGCCACGGGCGGCGCTGAGGACGAAGATATCCACTTCGCCTCGGCCAACTGCCGGCCGAGTACAATCTGCCAATGACCGGACGACAACGGACAGAAGCCTATTCGGAAGATAGAAGACCAGCTCTCGCCCACTTACTTATAGATTGTCGTCGAGGCCTGACTTAGATAGGGAACGTCGTTTAGAGAACCCTTAGAAGCGAAAAGACAGTTGTTGTAAATTACATCTGCTATGTACTGAGAAGTCTTTCTACAATTATTGAACTTAGCGATTGACGGCCTTTTTCGTGTTATCTTACATACAGTGCCGCAGACTTCATTGTTCGACAAGTCACAAAGATAAGTAAACCTTTTGAACTCATTTGTGTGACTTTGTTACTAGCAATTTGTTGGAGTTTTGGAGAACCTTCGTTCGCTTATCCTGTAGCCTGACCCCGGTGCACAGCTGTGTAAGAGCAGTAGGGAGAAATTGTCATAGCGGTGTACTGCACCAGACGCCCTTTGACGGACTCACAAACTCGGCCTCCACAGCAGTAGCGACGATGGCTTTACAGGGTTTGCGTCCTCCCCCCCCCCCCCCCCCCCACACACACACAAAACAAAAAAACACCTTCAGTGGTCTAAATTTCAAGTTATTATTTTATTCGAGAAATTGGTTTCAGCCCTTCATTACGGCATCTTCAGGCCCCCTGACCTTCCTCTGTTTTAGTGAAAATAGGGACCAGCATTCAGTGACTGATATCCGTTGATTTCTTCTTAATACAGTGATCCCTTCGATGATCACTTGCCGAGAAATGTTAATCGAAGGGATCGCAGTGTTAATAAGGACTCTACGAATACCAATCACTGAATCATGGCAACCAATTTGCTTAGACCAGACTAGGATTCTTCCTACACGCCCGTCAGGGGGCTGCTGATAGCGTGATGTAGCGCTGAACCTGGCTGCTGGAAATTTAGACGGACAAAGACATTTTAATTCGACATTTTATAATGAAGATAGACTTGTAGATACTCTCGTATATGTCCTGAGCGGCCGGCCGGAGTGGCCGAGGGGTTCTAGGCGCTGCAGTCTGGAACCGCGTGACCGCTACGGTCGCAGGTTCGAATCCTGCCTCGGGCATGGATGTGTGTGATGTCCTTAGGTTAGTTAGGTTTAAGTAGTTCTAAATTCTAGGGGACTGATGACAGAAGTAAAGTCCGCTAGTGCTTAGAGCCATTTGAACCATTTTTTGTCGTGAGCGGAAGAACAGAATGCGAAAATATATACAAAGAGATGAATTGCAAAGTTTGCAATTAAAATCATATTTTGATTAAGTTGATAATGCGAGAGGCCGGTTTTAAGGAGGAAGCAGCGAGCAGGTGGAAGGTTGATCCTTCCACGTGCCCGCTGCCTACCCCTTAAAACTGGATACCAGTCACTGAATGCTGGCATCTACTTTCACTAAACAAGAGGAACGTCAGAGGGGCTGAAGGTCCAGATCTCTAGTATACTTCTCCAGCAGACTCAAAGAGAATCTGGTTGCCGTCAGGAATGGCGACCCTCGGTTCTTGGGGTCATGACCCTCAGCAATGAGTACAAAAACTTGTGACAATGACGAATATGACGATGCGCCCTACTCCCTCTTATCGTATTTTCGAGATCTGGAAGGAAGTAAACAAGATGGTTGGCGACTACGGAACATACCTGAGACGCAGCGGCGCCTTCCTTGGACCCTGCGCCGCCCATAGCAGCGCCTTCCAGTTGGGTCGGCGGCGCACTACCGCAACGAGCGCGGCGTCCGGCCGCTCCAGACGCGACACTTGCCAAGCGCCGGCCGCCGGATTTACGCCGGCCATCTGCATAATCTAGCCCAAATTGCCCCGCACTGCGGCCGCGCACATACGGACCTCCCGCCACCAGCATCGGCTCCACGCGATGGCAGAATGCCAGGGGACGATCTGCTAGCCCGGTCGTAGCACGGACGACGTAAGCCTACCGAGTTCCACGAATGTCCCGCTTCTGTGGCAACCTACTGCGTCCTGTGGCTACCTACAGCTCAGCTCTCACCGACACAGGTGCGCAGGTACATTTCGCGTGATCCTGGCCTACTGCCAAGTTCTACGATTCCACATTTCCATCTATCAGCAAGTTACACGCGAATGGTAACCAGAACATTTTAATTATCACCAAGAAAAAAATCCAGCTGTCTGGAGACGGTGTTGGTCATTCTCTACATACACTGTCTGGTCAAAAGTATCCGAACAGCTCTTATGGACATTAGTATAGTACGTGTTCATCCTTTGCCTTTTTGACAGATTTAACTTTGCTGTGAAGGAATGGTTGGTTCGGCTGATCTGGGGGAGGAGACCGAACAGCGAGGTCATCGATCTCGTCGGATTAGGGAAGAATGGGGAAGGAAGTCGGCGATATAGGGAAATCACGGAAAACCTAAACCAGGATGGCCGGAGACGGGATTGAACCGTCGTCCTCCCGAATGCGAGTCCGTGGTGCTAACCACTGCGCCATCGCTCGGTCGTAAAGAAATGGCAGCTCATTTATCCTCAATAACCGAAACCATAAAAGTTAGTGATGCTGGACATTGGACCTACGTCGACGTTGCAACTCATGCCAAAGGTGTTCCATTGGTTTCGCATCGGAACTCTGGACAGACCAGTCCACTGCAGGAATATTATCGCCGAGAAACCATTGTCTCAGAAACGGTGCTTTATCGCAGTGTGCATTCTCATGTTGTGTCTTCTCCCAGCTGTCCTCCTACTGAACACAATACGCTTTGCTATAAAATATAGTCATATCCTACCGCATCTAGTGCTTTCTTAAGCGAATTAAGGGGCCGCAACCTAAGCACGAAAAGCACCCCCATATCGTAACGGCACCTCCTCCATACTACACATTTAGCACTACGCATGGTGGCAGGTAACGTCCTCGAGAGATTCGCGAAACCCAAACTCTTCCATCAGATCACCACAGAGCAGTGTGTGATCACTACTAATCAATCATTTCAAGTCATCCAATGTACAATGGCTTTGCTCTTTTCACCACTTGAAGCCTCACTTATCACTGATTAGAGAAACGTATGGCTTATGAGCAGTTGCTCCGCCATTGTACGCTATTCTTAAGTCCGTATTCACATTAGTGCCAGATGAACGGCTAGTAGCACTTTAAAGTTCATGAGTGATTCCTTCCTCCGATTTCAGGCGATTCTTTCCTCCCTGTCTCCCCGATGTTCGACGGCCCTTGTCCATCAGTAGATGCTCTCGGTTTAGCTGTGGTACTTCCTTCGCTTCACAATCACAACACCAACAGTCTGCTTGAGCAGCCTCAAAAGCGTTGAAATATTCCTCACGGATTTGTTACTCAAATGAAATCTAGTAACTAGCCACGTCTGAAGTCACTAAGCTCTCTTGACTGACCCATTCTGCTGTCGCTGCTTCTCTACCGGCGAAACAGTGCTTCCTGCTGCCCTTTATAGCGGCGGGACCGCCTCTCGTGACGTTTACTGGTGAATCAAGAATTACATAGTAGAGTCCAGATAATTTTGAACAGATAGTGTAGATACCTGCTAATAGTGGCAGGATTTGAGTTACCTGATTTCAGTGATAAAATCGCTTAATTTCACGGTGCAACGTGATTGTATCAAAATATAAATATCACACAAATTCATAGTTGCATTCCTTACTACAGTGTACAAGTTAGTTCTGTGAAGGATTTAAGCACTTCCATTGTCGTGTTCAGCTCCTCAGCATGTAAAGAGACCAAACAGAAATAGCGTTTTTAGTGACGTGCACATACAACGAATCAGGATCTCATATGAATTGTGCTTCCATATTAGGGAACACCCAACTTACTGTATATTTAGGCCCTAGAGGTGGGAGATAGACACGAAACACACTTGTTTAATATATAATTTTGACACTATCGTTGATAAATGCTGAACTTTTTAGTTTCGAGGAACTAATTTAACACAAATGCAATGAGTATAAATACTGGTACAAACTGCGAATATTTCTTGTTCTTACCGTCACATAATTAGGGAAAAGGTATCATGATGCGAAATGCAAATATAGTGGCAGGTCCGCCTCTCCTGACATCTGGTGGTCCATTCCACGTTGTATAGAGATGATGTTCTGATACGTATGAGCAGATGGCGTATTCATCCTTCAATGCGGCAACTTTTCCGCAACATACACGGCGAAGATCTTGGTTATAAAAGTTTGCATTGCGGGTGTTCAGGAAACGAATGACCTCGATAATCACGTCATTCTTGAGATGCCTATCGCACAATGGTTTCATCATCTGAGGAAAGAGAACGAAGTCAGAGAGTGCCATGTCAAGAAACAAAATTAGACAGGATTAAAGAAGCACCATGAGTGTCCTGAGCAGAGTGAGCTGCGGCATTGTCGTCAGTTAAACTATTCCCTTCGACAGCTTTGTGCGACGTTTCGCCTTTACAGTTCCCCTTAACCCATCAGGAGATTCCGGTATAACCGTCCTGTGATGGTTTGCCTCTTACGAGCTACACCATGGCAGTCCGAAAATGCACTCACCATCGAATCGTTTGATGGTGGTTGGCAAACAACAAGCAAAGCTCCAAGTTCGGGCACTGACTGGCCAATAGGGACCAACCACCCGCCGCGTCATGCTCTACCAATGGCGTCACTGGAGGCAGTATGTACGAGCGTGTGGCCAACAAGACGGCTCTCCCGGCCGTTGCCGGCTTTCTTGATCGTGGAGCTGCTACACCTCACTCAAGTAGCTCCTCAGTTGCCATGACGATGCTGAATGTACGCCTTTCCAATCCTCCCACCAAAGAAAAATACGTGGCAGTGCCGGGAGTCGAACCGAGGTCCTCTGCATAGCAGGCAGACACACTGACCACTGACTTAGATAGGCGGACGAAGGTAGATGGACTTTCTCCTTTTTCTATGTTTCTGAATACACACATGTCAACTGCTTGCTTTGCATGTCTGGGCTCATAACAGTGCAGCCACCAGTCTTCCTTGACGAACAGGCGGCTAAAGAAGTCACACGGTTTGGCCCGCGTCGGTTCGGAGGTGTTCTTGTGTGGGTGTGAGCAGTCGCTTAACTTATCCTGATTCTGATACACCAGTGTTCGAGTACCAGAGCCTCGACTTCTCGTGGGATACATGGTTCATCTCAGAGAGATTCAAGAGGCTGCACTACGTAACCACTGTGTCATACACGGTACAGTCACGTTAACCCTGCAATGCTACTGCCGGGTCTCCCAGACCCTGACTTGTGTGAGCGATTCGTTTTCGTTAGGTTCACACCACTGCACACGAACAGCGTTCCTAGTAGCTTCCTGCCTGACACCTCTGTGTCATTTGCTCATCAAGTGATGGTGGAAGTCCACCATCTAGGAGTGCTTGTAGCGTGTTTGGGTCTGCCAGACCGACGATAGCAAGAAGGTAAGTACTTGTTGGGGCTATAGGACCCAGAGTAGCAATGATGGTATCGTTTGTCCCAACACAAATACGTTTGTAGCACACATTCAAAATGCTAAATCAGCCTATTTATTTCAGACGAGGGCTGTAATGGGTGTAACAGAAGATCTGTGTAACGATGCTCTGGGAAATGAAATCGTTAGTGACGAATCAGGTGACGAAGGTGGAGACGTAGACGTCGAAATATATAGTGAACACGATACGGAAAGCGACGAAAGTGGGGACGACAGTGATATATGCCAGAACAATAATAAATATTTTGTTGGTAAGGACAAGCGTACTAAATGGATGAAAGACATGCCTACTCCTAGTATCAGAACGAGGTCACATAATATTGTGTCACATATTCCTGGTGTGAGGGGAATGGAAAGTAATAAAAGGACAGATGTAGAAATACGGCGACTCTTTTTCAAGGATGAAATAATGGATGAAGTAGTGATACATATAACCAATGTATCGAATCCGCCGAGGTATTTATCTCAGACCTTTATTCATGAGACACATATAAGGTGAATTGAAGCATTTCTTGATCTGTTGTATTTGGGTGGAATCTACAAGGTTGGTAGGGTTAATTAGAAGAACTCTGGGACAGAGATGGAACAAGGTTGGAATTATTATACTCTACAATGACCCTACAGAGATTCAAGTTTCTGGCACAGTGTCTGAAATTTGACAATAAGCCGACGAGGTCCGACAGGTGAAAAAAGGATAAATTGGCTCCTATAAGAAATATATTTGATTTGTTCACCCAAAACTGCATAGCACACTATTCTCTTGGAAAATATGTCACTGTAGATGAAATGCTTGTCAAATTTCAAGGTCGATGTAGTTGTAGAATTGAAACGTCCCCTTTTAAACAATTTTACATGACTGTGCTTATACTGACACACAATATTTTTAGCGCAACGCAATCTGACTTTCAAAATTCCCTACAAAAGAATGGCCCTGACTAACATTAAACTATACCTTTCACAAATCACTTACCTCACAAAAATCTTCGCTGCTCAAGCTACTGCAATACAGCGAGCGCCACTACTGCCAGCTAAATAAAAGATTCAAACTATGGAAGGCACTAACTACTGATAGGGATAGTTAGCAAATGAAAGATATTAATAGAGAACAAACAATGTATTTACCTTGATATCATCATATATATAGCAGTTCATGACAAATTACAAAACTCCGCCATCTCTCTCCCCACATCCACCACTGCTGGCGGCTCACCTCCAACTGCGCAACGCTACGCGCTGTTCACAGCCAGCTGCCTAACACTACAATGGCGAGTATTACAACAATGAAAAGCAGCCACAGACTGCACACAGCACAGCCAGTGATTTTCATACAGAGGTGGCGTTACCAATAAAAAAACCTAAACAGCCTACTTACATAGCCCCCATGCTACCCACAAAAAATTTTACAAATTTTTTTGGGCAGTGCCCAATACAGATTTGAAAAATTTTTCATAATTACAATAACAAAGAAATCAAATGCACACACTTATTGATACAATGTTGGTCAAAAGCTAAACTTTCTCACAGTCCATAAAGACAGTCCTAATCGTTCATCACAGTAAAATATCAGTGTTTTTCTCAAAGACTGAGCAGTAAAAGACAATGCACACAGACGTAGTGGATTTCCATGCAGTCTTGAAGTAGTAGTGTTGTCCTTCCAACGGAAAGACAGTGCTGACTCGACATGCAGACAGGTAATGGGCCACAACAGAGTAAACCCACAGCAGAGTCAGTCGACGTTTTGAAGAACATTGGTAGGTAGGTCATCACAGAGTAGACCCACTGTAGTCCTGGTAGAGATTATGGTACTGGCGGGTCATCAAAGATGCAGACCCACTGTAGTCCTTGTAGAGATGGCCAGCAGCCATCTGTTGTGACTGCAGGTGCACAATCACCATTGAAGAGTCTAGCGGATAATATAGCAAGTCCATAAACCACCACTTGTGCACTCACAAAGTTTTTTTAATTGTCCTTAGAACCAGCAATGCTGTTATCCAGTCCCTTGCTGAATTATTAACACACGTGCGAACACTAACAGTCCCTACGTGTCACATATTGTCCATATAGTATGACCAACAGAAACGTGTGCAGTGAAATGGAACTTACAAGTTACTTAATTTGATGAACTGCTGTCAATTACAATTTTATAACATGAGAGTACAATTACAAAGGTACAAAATACATCATTAAAGAACATAACAATACAGATAACATTTGTAGTACAGGCTTTACAAAAGAATCAAAATAACATATACATCAATGTTACAGGAATTATGAGATAAGTAGATACATAAAAGTTCAGAATAACTTTCAAAACATCAACTTCACACATGAGCATTAAAATAAAACAAAATAAATAATGTCTAAGCATATTTGCAAGGTAAATAACATATTATTAATGCCAATTATATTTGAGGATAACAGTATTCCTCATCATAGTGAATGTAGCTTAGTATTAGAAGAGAAAAAAATTCTATGAAACTACACAGAGACAGGAAGAAAACAAATACACAAGGGTACACAAACACATAGGGGGATAACACAATGGAAAGGACAGGGTTCGTTTTCAGTGTAACTTTTGGTACTGCAGTCCAACCCAAGACTTCATTCCATAGATCTTTCGTCTTATTTCCACATTTGTTTCCACCAAAAAAATCCTATTCAAGCATGCTTTCTGTATATATAGGTTCACATATTTCTTACCTCATTATTTATTTTCCATTATCTTACTTCATCATTTATTTCCAAGAAAATCCTATCTAAACCTGTTGTCCCTAAACCCTACTTTTTTTGGTTCATATCCTCTTTCAAAATACCCTTTTTTTTGGCCAAAGCATTTTCTTTAAGCTTCTCAATGCATTTCTTCCAATGCATCATAGTTAGTTTCTTATATAGTCTACCCCCTCTTAAGCTAACTTAAATCCACTGAGCTCAGATATATATACCAATGGACGAGGCAATGCAGCATCACATAAAACAATTAATATAAACAGCAATGAAAAAAGACGCAGATTTGCGAAGCAAGCTGCATTAAGAAATTAGCAAAGCAATTGTAATATTACAACTAATCTAAGGCAATGTGCAGCAAACAATAAAAATAAATCATTAGTAAAACTGGCTTAACAGAATAATACAAAGTCAAATCCAATAACACTATGCCTGGCAAACAGCAGCAACTTATACCTAAACATGACATAGCTCAAGCAGAAAAAATATTACAGTAAAAATGGCCATGTATGTCACATCTTAACACTAGAGTGATGCATCACGAGAACTTACACTAGCAGATAAGTTACCAAATCGTAAAGAAATTATTTATGCAATTCCTGTGAAGGGAAATGTCTATTTATGTGCCCTCGTTTTCTTGGAAGTAGATCACAAAACTATTATTTACTGGATCTGTAGACAGAAAATATTTATATTAGTACATCTATAAAATTTTATTTTTACCAGTGCTGCAGTGCAGCTAGAAACTAGATATTAAACAAAATGAGTAAATAAATACATAAAGCAAGCCATATGGCATTTCCTAATCAGGTGTGCAGATGTAAGAATGTTTCCAAGTTATTATTAGCGTCTCGTATTTACATGCTTTCTACAAAGGCACGTCAATAGCGAGGATAATGGCCTCCCCTTTTTTTTTTCTACCTGTGCCGCTGGAAAGCTAATGGCTTTTTTTTTTTTTTTTCGGGCCGCTGTCGCCCAGGTGGGTGCCCGCGACGCATTACGTGCAGGTGGTCACTTAACTTTCGTACGGAAATATTTACGACAGCAGTTTCCACTACAGTGGCAGTCTTATATAAAAAAAATTCACAGGTTGAGAATTTGCGTTACCAATCTGTAGAAACAAAATCCTATAAATGTAAGTGTCCAAAAAAAATATTCGTCAGCATTGTGATACATTCACGCATATACACACATTTCATTTCATAACTCTTAAAGTACGATTCTTGGTTTCCAACATACGTCTTCACAAGGCAGAGTTCCTAACTGCTACTCATTACTCCTTACCTTATTACACATATACAAATTCGTCGACGCTTCTTCAATACTTCTTCATAAGATACATAGCATAATCAAATTCCTCATATAGCATCAGCTTCTTTATCATAAACATACCGCAACAGCGTAATACACATCGTCGTCGTAAAAATAACATCATAACACCTCAGTCAACTCTCAAAATCGTCGTAGCTTCCTCCAATAGTTTCAAAACCTAAAAAAAATTCTCTGCTCATGTCAAAAGTGTCATCTACCTCAAATGTACTTTAAAATCATGCTCCCTTACCAAATACATCATTCAAAGCTCTCATAGTATCACAATGGTTCCGAAAAAATATGAACAGTTCACAAAGTACAGACAAAATACAATTTCATAAGTGTGAAATTACCCAACTGTGAAATTGCGTAAACATGTGTCACTGATGTAGTAAAAAAAATGTTTATCTCTCAGTTAAATGATCAGATAGCTGTGTAATTTGTGTGTTAGAGAAATATGGTACCGATGTGTAAAGTTGTATAAGCAAATACCATATTAGCTAGGGTTCCTTGTGGTTGCCACACACATGGTACACAAAGTAAGCGTGTACCCCCCTGAGGATTAATGTAATTATACCCTCAGGTGTTACAGATTACAGCAATGGAATGAAATGTATCACGGAAAACTTTCTTTGCAATTCAAAAATCTTTAAAAAATAAACGTTTTAAGTACAAAATTAATCACTCAAATACGTGTACTGTAGCGCTAAACTGTGCATCTTGTTGTAAGATAATCTCTGTGTAAGTGTCGTAGTTATCGTCCTCCGAAAGCTAAGTTCTGCAGAAGTCAATGTACTTACCTCATGATAAACAAAAGTGAAATGTTTTGCGTATAGATATCATAGTTATTACGCTTATTGTTGTGATGAAGAAAGTACTGTACTGTAACGTATTGTTGTGCTACGGAAAAGGCTGCCTCATTGTTGCTATACCACAAAAGTTACTACTAAAACATGTTTTACTTTCCTGAAGAATTCAGAAAAACTGTGCAGATGTAAAACAGATACACCGCAAAAGCAACAAGGTGAATTGTGTCACACATTAGTAGCGTCGTGATATAGTCGTGTAGCTGTCAAATAAACTAAGAATGCTAAATCTTTTCTCAAGGTTAGCGTCTGTGTTATTTTTTCTCTAAGCCAGCCGGCGCACGCGGCTGCCTGCTTGTGCGAGTCATTGTCTGTCTCTTTGTTGGCGCGCGCCGTTATTGGGATTAGGAGACCTAACTTCTACAAATTCACTTTGACGAGAAGGCCCTGCCCTGTTTAAATCCCGCCAGTTCTCATGCAATTCAGGTCTGTCGTTACGATCCCATCGTCTGTCGTCATGTCGGTAGTTCCTGTAGTTTCTTTCTTGTCGGTTAAGTGGTGGAGAATTTCTCCCTGAATCGTAACTGCGCGCTGGACCGTTGCGTCTAAAGTTATTCTGTCTCCCTTGATAATAATTATTTTGGTTCCCAAATTGTCTGTTTCTCTGATTGTCTCTGTGATAGTCACTACCACGGAGAGGTGATCTTTCCCTGTAATTATTACTACTCTGCCAACGGTTGTCATATGAGTGGTGTCTGTTTTGGTCACGATTTACGTTATAAGAATAGCCTTGTCGCGTCCAGTTATTATTTCTTTCATCGCGGAATTGCGACGGATGTGATCTGTAATTGTTGTGCTCGTGCGTTCCGCGATTGTCAGTGTCAATTTCCAGTTCTTGTAAGAGTCCTTGAAATGCTTCAATGTCGTCTTTGCAACGTCCTGCCAAAATAATATGTCGTAAATGTTCAGGCAGTTTGATTAAGCAAATGCGGATGAGTTCTGAGGGGCTGTATGGGTTTGAAAGATACTGATTCTTGTGTAACATGTCTTCAAAATATTTCACAAGACTGGAAAATTCAGATTGTTCGAAATGTTTCATCATTATGATGCTATGTTTTACTCGGTCTTGTGTAGCTTGAGACCAATATGCTGAGAGGAAGGCATGGTAAAATTCTCCTTCACTGTGGCAATCGTGAATGACCGATCGCATTCTTACAGCTGGTTCATTCTCTAAGTAGCCACACATAAATTCTAACCTGTGCTCCAATGACCAGTTGGGAGGAAAACAATGAGAGAATTGATGGAGCCACGCTTATGGATGAATGTCGTTGGCAGAATTCTTAAACGTTTTGAATTTACGTGTAGTAATGAACAGCTTATAGTCAAAATCATCATGTCGGCGAGTCGCATATCGGTCATTGGTAGGTCGCGTCGGCCGTTCCATCTCAAAATTCGGTGCACATTGCCAGTTTCTTTCATAACTTCCGAAATGCCCTGTGTTATTATTTTGCGTCTTTTCCGTATTTCTAAGTCCCTCTTCCCGTGTTGGAGCGCGAGTGTCCTCTGAAATACGTAATTCTTGTACTACTTGTGCCAACTGATCTTGCACTTCCCGGATTTCTCTTTTGTACTGTGTATTGATTTGATTTTGATTTTGTTTGAATTTTCTAATTTGTTCGTACTCTTCAGTGTCAATGAAGGCTACAGGTGTTGTGTCACTCAGATCCTCATCTACCTTTGTAGATAAGTTAGTGACCTGATCCGAAAGTTCGGCTACTTTCTCCGATAGTGTACTTATTTCCTCAGTGTGTTTTTCTGAACCAAGTTTCAGAGTATCTACTGTGTCCTTTAAGTTTTCCTGAGTTTTTGCAAGTTGCGTAACCGAATCGGTAGATGCAACTGAGTCAAATTTAGCTTGCAAGGTCTCATGATTTTCATGAACAGTAGTTTGCAGTTCTTTTATGGCTGCTTCGTGATTCTGTAGTGCATTTTCATGCCGCGAAAAAATAGGTTGGAAATGCTCACAAATTTGTGTTTTTACGTCATTACAGACTTTTTGACATTTCGATTCAATGTGATGTAACTCAGTAGTTAAATCCTCACGTGTTTGTTCAAGAGTTTGCTCCAATGAGTCTAACTTTTGAAGCTGTTGCTGTGTTTGTCTCTGATTTAGTTCCATTGTGTCTAACTTTTGAAGCTTTTGCTGTGTTTGTCTCTGATTTTGTTCCATTGTGTCTAACTTTTTAAGATTTTGTTCCACTGTGTCTAGCTGTTGCTGTGTTTGTCTCTGATTTTGTTTCATTTGTTGCATTAATTGCAATAATAATGAATGAGTGTCTGGAATCTGTTCCTCTATGCTTTTCGGCAGTGCATTTGCACCGGCAACATTCACATTTTGACTAGCAGAAATTGTGTCTTGGCTTATTTGAGAAAACGGTGAGGACGCAAAACCTGAATCTACAGTATTTGCAAAATTGTGTCCTGTCATTTCGGATTCCTGAGGCGAGCTATTGCCGACCGATCGAACGATAATGCTTCCCTGCTCACTAATTGTTTCACTGTCCACGCCATTGTTTGCCGCCCGCTCCATTTCCCTATGCACAATTACCAAATTATTACTTTGAACATCAGTTAATTCATTACTCGGTGGCGCTAACACACTGCTTTCGTTTTCACTGTCATTTCGCAGTTTACTTTGGAGCCTAGTATTACGTTTTTCACACGCCATTATTGTCACAGTATTTCACACAACAACACAGAAAAACACAATTTGAAGAGCAAAAATAAGAAAACACATTAACATAACACTGAAAATAGTATCTAGTTAATTGCAAGCGCAGCTGCGAAATACTTGCTGCAAATCTACATGCATGCCACAACTGTTTTACTGTACAACAATGAAAAACTACAACTACAAAGGAAATTCTCTCTATAATTACGCGCTAGCAATAAACAAAATCTAAACTAATTACACAAACTACAAGAAAAAATCAGAAGATTCCAGTGAGGTATCCTAGGCTAAGGGTCGACATATGAAACGTCCCCTTTTAAACAATTTTACATGACTGTGCTTATACTGATACACAATATTTTTAGCGCAACGCAATCTGACTTTCAAAATTCCCTACAAAAGAATGGCCCTGACTAACATTAAACTATACCTTTCACAAATCACTTACCTCACAAAAATCTTCGCTGCTCAAGCTACTGCAATACAGCGAGCGCCACTACTGCCAGCTAAATAAAAGATTCAAACTATGGAAGGCACTAACTACTGATAGGGATAGTTAGCAAATGAAAGATATTAATAGAGAACAAACAATGTATTTACCTTGATATCATCATATATATAGCAGTTCATGACAAATTACAAAACTCCGCCATCTCTCTCCCCACATCCACCACTGCTGGCGGCTCACCTCCAACTGCGCAACGCTACGCGCTGTTCACAGCCAGCTGCCAATCACTACAATGGCGAGTATTACAACAATGAAAAGCAGCCACAGACTGCACACAGCACAGCCAGTGATTTTCATACAGAGGTGGCGTTACCAATAAAAAAACCTAAACAGCCTACTTACAGAATGTACGTTCCTTCCAAAACTGGCAAATATGGAATAAAAGTGTTCAATGTAGCCGATGCAAGAAGGGCGTACACGTCAAATTTGGAAATTTATTCAGGTGAGCAGCCAAGTGGGTAATCGTACAGATGATGTCGTCAAAAGTTTGAGTAATCATATTTGCAAAACATCAAGGAACATAACGATGGATAACTGGTTTACAAGCTATGAACTGGCCCTGTCACTTCTGAAAGACCATAAATTAACTCTTTTGGGATCTGTAAGGAAGAAAAAGACGGAAATTCCCCCAGAATTCGCGAACACAAGAGGCAGAAATGCTTTTACAAGTATCTTTGGCTTTCAAAAGATGTGCACATTAGTGAGTTATGTACCAAAGAAAGACAGGTGCCTATTTCTAATGAGTAGTATGTATCATGACAACAAAATAGATGCAACAACTGGGGAAGAAATGAAGCCAGAGATGATAACTCTGTATAATGCTACAAAGGGTGGGGTAGATTTAATAGATCAGATGTGTGCCACCTATGATGTAGCGAGAACAATTAGAAGGTGACCGTTGGCCTTATTCTTTTGTTTACTGAATGTAGCAGGCATAAATAGTCTCATCTTCAGAGCTAACAACCAGAGGGAGACCAAGAGGAGAGACTTTCTGAAATCGCTTGGGAAGACTCTTGTCAGAGGCCAATTACTACACAGGGCTGGCAGCAAGCATATAAACCGACCTCTCAAAAGATCTGTCAACAGACTGGCGGGGGTCGAACAGCAAGGCGATGGGAGTGTGAACCGGAGTATGGTGCCTAAGAGGGGACGGTGCTATGGGTGCGAAGACAGCAAAACGCAATACATTTGTTACAAATGCTCTAACTTTGTGTGTCTCAAAAACACTCAAGTTTAATTTGTGAAGACTTCATGTAGTGGCCTGGTGTAGTTAAACGACATGTGGAAACAGTACGTTCAAAAGACATTGTGGAGACCCTGTTTACTTACAGTGTTTTCGTATATGTTTTCTACTCATCTGTTCAAACCTGAGTTTGGTTTTCGTAGCTTCCATTTTCTATTTTGTGTGCTATGACACACGACAGTCGCATTGTGTGACCATTTTTGGCCTGTATGGTATATAAGTGTTAGAAACACTGTCTAATATACTTACGTAGTAATAAAGGACAACAATTTACTCAAACCCAAAGCAGAAAGTGTTTGTTTATTTCATCTAGGAAACATATGTGAACGTGAAACCCTTTTGTGCTCCCTATCGTTAACAAATCAAACTGATACGCAGGTCGGGGCAGTGAGACACCTCGTAGGAATGACGGTACAAACGAACACACTAGCAATGCAGGGTTAATAAGATCACCGCTTATGTTCGATGTCAATGTGGAATAACCAGTCATGGATGCCAGGTGACAGTGTTAATAGTAGAGAGTATATAAGGCGTGTTGGGGGACATGGAAAACAAAGCGATCGTTGTAATGTGGAAACGGAGCTATTTATCTGACATCCAAAACAGCATGATCATTAGTTTTCAGCCAAGGGTGGAAGCATTTCTAAAATGGCAAATTGTGTAAGCTGTCGCATGTCACCGTGATTAAAGTGTAAGGCATCCTAATTTTATGGACCTTACATAAGCTTCTTCTATAATAACAGTATGATACAGTATGAGATCCTCAGAAAATAATAATTATATTATATCAACAAAAGGCAATTGCAGTTAATCTCATGTACCAAAAACTAACAAAGCAACATTACTAATATACACACAGGGGCATGAATAAACAAGTTAAAGTGACTCGCATTTTGGAGACGAAGTGAGCAGGTGGTTAATGGCATTGGAAAACCCCATTTAACAAGAGAACGGCGAGCTTCAGCCCAGAAAAGGATAAGGCCAGAACACTACATTATTCCTTTTAACGTAAATACGGCTGGGACCGAGGGTAAGTGGCTGCATGGCATTAACAGGGCTAGGCTGCAACCCAGTAAGAAAAATAAAATTCACCTCTAGCAAGACAGTGATTGGCTGAAGCCACACTGGGCTTGGTGGGGAGATCCCCATTATATAAAAATATTTTGAGACCTAAAATTGTTATCTCTAATCTCGTGATGGAACGCAGTGTGTGGAAAGAAGAGAGGGAGTTGAGAGCTTTGCTTTCTGCGAAGTGAGGACGATATGCTTCACATATCGTGGCGACAGGTAGGAAAGAGGTAGTTAATTATTCCTGCATGAATTTTTGCGGGCAAAGAAATTGTGCACGTCGCTCAACCCTTAGCGAGTGTGCAATAGCCATTATTTCGACTAGGGAAAGATACAGAACGCAGGAAAGTTGAGACAGAGAGAATTCAGTCAAGGCCAGAATGGGGAATTAGCATTTCAGATTCAGCATCGAGAAAACGCCATTGCAGATGTTGATGATGAGTCCCATACTTCTTTACAGAGCGTAGGGGAGCGACGCGAGAGACCCGCGCCGCCTTACTAGGCAAGGTCCTAGTGGAGGTGGTTTGCCATTGCCTTCCTCTGTCCGCAATGGGGATGAATGATGATGATGAAGACGACACATCAACACCCAGTCATCTCGAGGCAGGAAAAATCCCTGACCCCGCCGGGAATCGAACCCGGGACCCCGTGCTCGGGAAGCGATAACGCTACCGCGAGACCACGAGCTGCGGACCCATTGCAGATGTCACTTGGTAAAGTACCATCACGCATTAGGCCACAGTAAATGTTAAGTCTAGATTTTGCTCACTCTAACTTGCTTTGACCATTGAATATCAAAAGCTTGGATACTAACCTACCCTTACACTGCGTACATGAGAGTTTTTTCATTGGTTCAAAAAGTAAATTTACTCTCCACCAACTCAGTGCATTGACCAGCTACGACAACGTAGATGTAAATCAGCTGATGAAGATTTTTGATCATTCTTTCCTGTGATAAATTTTTTTTTCATGTGTGTAGAGATAATGATTTTAATAATCGTCAGTTCAGTACGTCCAAGAGTTATTTGAACATGATTGTTGTGTATAACTTGATCCCTGAAAGCACAGCTGATAAATTATATGTATAATCAAAAACGGAATAGCGGTTTTGTCCTTCTAGAGTAGACCCCAAACTTTCACCTTAATTCAGGCATTCTAGTTACGTGGCAGCAGTACTTGTAATGATTTTTGTTACGATTCACTGCCTTAAAGGGCCAAGTTCATAGTTATTTGGAATGTCTGTTTTAACACCCTGGGCGTGAGAAGACAGTTCAGATGTTTTGTCCATTTGTGTGCTGACAAAAGTATACCATGCACGGCAAAGTGGCACTATGCAAAACCGGCGCCGAGACAACTGTGGTGCAACATGGGCCATAGATGGCAGGGTTGGACGACGGCTGCGAGATGTGTATGGGCAGATAGATGTACAAACGTTGAGCAACTGACCATCTAGTTGAACCAAATTGTGTCTTCTCAATGACTGTTCAGCAAATGTTTCTGCGTACGAGCCTGCGCAGCAGGTGGCTGGTTCATGCGCCCATGCCGACTGCTGTTCATTGGTGATGAAGACAGAATTCGCACTCCAGTTGAGCAACTGGATGTCCACTGAGTTGTGACATGTTAATTTTTAGATGAATCACGTTTTATGCTCCATTGGGTCAGATGGCTTTTATTGTGCACGGCGTGAAACGTCTGAAAGCAGACACCTTGCAACAATCGTCAGGAGGTCACACATCCGAGAAGGGGGTATTATGATCTGAGGAATGTTTTCGGGGCATTTCCTGTGTGATCTCGTCATTCTGGAAGATACAATGAATCAAAACATTTTTACATCCATCCTTGGAGTCCATGACCACAACTACATGCAGTTTTCTCTTCCATGGCGTGATGGCATTAACCAGCGGAACAATGCAATGTGTCACACAGCTCGAAGTGTACATGCGTGGTCCGAGGAGCAGCAGGATTAGTTTTCCGTATTCCCTTGGCCACGATACTCCCAGGATTTAATCCCAATCGAGAACCTGTGGGACAACTTCGATTGGGCTGTTCGCGCCATGGATCCTCTGCCAATAAAGCTAGCTCAGCTAGCCATGACACTTGAGTCAGCATAGCTCCGCATTCCTGGCAGTGCTTCCCAGAACTTTGTTCACTCTTCCTCCACGTCTCGCAGGCGGCTCGCGCTGCAAAAGGTGATTGTACAGGCTTTTGACAGGCGTTCACGTTGATGACTGGACAGTGTATTATGGCGTATCATCGCCGTTTGCTTCCACCAACTAAGCATGGTTTGGTGCAGCGTTGCTCCCCTGCAACTGCAGTAAACGAATTACCGTATGGTACTCCACTTTATCGGAAGGCTGACGCATTTTCCCTTGTCTCCTGTGGCGGCCTACTACGGTACTAGTACTACGGCACTGTGACTGCTATATACCTGTATACCGGGGCTGCAAGCATATACGTACAAACAAACAAAAAAGTAATTACGTCACTTCATCTTTTCTAGGCGTGAATGAAAACTTTGTGACTAAGCCTCATATTTTTGCCCGTAGTGCAATTCGAGCTGTAGTGTTTTCGATAATGGCGATCTACGCTGAGATGTCCCGCTGAGCGGCGCCAGGCAAGTATTGATGGAACTCACAATTCTGTGTTATAAATTTTAAATGAATTGTTGTATTAAAATGCTACGTTCGTTGTTTGTTTCGTGTTCTACAATCGAGTCTTCATAAGGTGTTCCAGTGCTCTGCTGACGACGCGGCTGCGTGTATACTGGACGCTACTGGATTCCAAACAACGGCCAGCGGGCGACAGCCGACCTGGAATATGTCCGAAACAATAGACAGGGACTCAATCCGCAGCTGTGATGCATATTATGTAAACTGAAGCTGGAGGGGTGAGAAAGGTTGGTTGGCTGGTTTGTGGGAGGGGACCAAGCAGGAGGTCATCGGTCCTATCGGATCAGAGAAGGATTGGGAAGGAAATCGGCAGGGCCCTATCAAAAGAACCACCTCGGCATTTCCCTGAAGCGATTTAGGGAAATCAGGGAAAATCTAAATCAGGACGGTCGGACGTGAGTTTGAACAGTCGTCCTCCCAAACGCGAGTCCGATGTGGGGGAGAAAGGAAAGGAAATGGGAACATTTGTAATCAAAACAACTTATATCAGCTCCAACGGGACTTACTGCGGAATCAGTATCTACGAGTCGAAATGTTTGTTGGACCGGGATTCGAACCCGGGCTCTCCTGCTTAAAAGGCAGCAGCGTTAACGACTGAGCCACTCAGACTCAGTGTTTTTCGCAATTGCGCCGACTGTGTCGGCACGCCTCTCGGTCGACACACATTTCCACTTAGCGCCACCTATCAGCACTCCACGTCCATGTCTTCCATGCTCGCTACTTATAGGTTCCTACAAGAGGGCTAACGGTTTGTGGACCCGCACTGAAGGTGGTGGATTCATTGGCCATCGAGACGAATCAGTTACATGAATATGTGGTGTCTGTTGCTTCGGACATGCACGAAAGAACAGACACCACACATTCATATAAGTATCGAGCACAGAGGACATAGCGGGGGCTGAAGATAGGTGGCACTAGTTACGCAACTGCCTAGTAAACAGGAGAACGCGCGTTCGAATCCGGGTCCGGAGCGCACTTCGACTAGTCGCCGCCGATTCCGCATAAAGTCCCGATGTCGCTAACATCAACAGTTACTTTCCTTTCCTTTCCTTTCCCCGTCCTCCACATGGAAGTCAGTGTCGCGACCTTTATATTATTAAAACGTTTTGGTAATGAAGTTAGATGATGAATTTGAACTCACTATTGTTTCTGACACCAAACTGTGAATATTGATATTTGTGTTCTGTCAGATATGTGTAGTGGCGATTCTTGTTATTGAAGAAACGATGTAAAAAATGGTTCAAATGGCTCTGAGCACTATGGGACTTAACATCTGAGGTCATCAGTCCCCTAGAACTTAGAACTACTTAACCGGACTAACCTAAGGATTGCACACACATCCATGCCCGAGGAAACGATGCAAAGAGGTATTGAGATAGCTCAGAAGCGACTGATAATTAAATATGGAGCTATATAATATTTTGAGAGTTATATTTAAAGGACGATTTCTTACCCAACTTTAATGCACTTTCTTAGAACTCACATGAAGTCTAGGAAATGTTAAAGACGTTTAAGGTTTTCACCCATCGTGTAATAGTAATAACTCTGATAGCGAATTCTGAATGAACTTTGAAGATTAATAGGCACGTAAGAGTTAGATCCTGTAATGGACTTTTTAGTGAAGTATTAGGAGCGGTATAATTCAGTTCACAGTCATTCGCTATTTCAAAGGCAACGGCGAGACTTATTACAAAAATTTTCGAATTCAGTTTCCGGGGATCTTGCGGCGAGTGATCCAAAGTTGAACTATTAACGACATTTAACTTGGACAAGGATTTATGGAACCTATTTGTGAGTACTACAGGTTTATTTCAGTCAGTTTAATCTCTCAATGACAAATACCAAAGTGAAATTTGTGAACGGACACTTACGATTCTTAGTGGGCCTGTTATCTCTTGACTGCATTGGTCGTTAACCTATATTAACGAAGTATGTAGTGTGAAAGTTCACAGAGGCATTTCTCTACTCAACAAAGGTTTATCGGAAAAAATTACCACTATAGGTGTATAAAATGATGGACGTGCAACCAGAGAGTACCGAAATGTTTGAATATACAAAAAGTCTGTTTCACAAAATTGCAAATTATTTACCCACGAATGGTATTCAGCATCCTAAGTCCAAAATATTCCTGCTTCTACTTCTTGTTAGCGAATAGATTCTACTACTGAGGAATTGGACTTAATGGAAGTACAATTAATTGCATTAAGTGTAAAGCGGGTTCTTTCTGTTGCTAGTTAGACTACGATTGCACACGTGCGGCGTGGCGACACAAAAGAAGTACGCAGTTGGATTAAAGACGTCCTTGTGAACGTAATTCATGAACTATATCGAATTTAATGAGGAACCATAACAAAGTGCAACAATTTTTTTTCGTATGTTTCCTTTGTTCCCTTTATCAGTCAAAGCTTACTAATTTTGGTTTGAGAAAAACGAGTAAGACAAAGACGGACAAGTTGTGGATATGGGTCTCGGACGAGACGTCGGAAGTCGTCGTGAAATTCCCACAGAATTTATCGACACAACTGACCCACATTTTCGGGTGCACAGAACAGATTACTGAGGCTGTATCCGAAGCGTCCCACTCGTGCCATTCTAAGAAGAAACAGCGCAGGTGTGAACACGTCAAATTCGGCGACCAATAGTGCGGGTATCCTGACCGGTGACAGAGAGACAGCTACGCCACCTGTCGGGCGATGAACGCACTCGCAGAGTCTGTCAGTGACACTGCACCCTGCCGTCGGCCGTTCCGTCGCCCTCTGTCGGGAGCCGCCTGCCGATATACGCGTCCGCGCTGGCGTCTGCCATCCTTCGCCGTTGTCATCCGAATATGTATGTCGCCACCGCAGCGTTATCCCGTGTTGTACGACCGACAGTTCCTCTTTGTGATCGCTGTGATTTTAATATGGCCAGCGCTGGATCCCGTGCTGTGCTAAGTTGATATCCTGTGTCCCTGTTCCGCAAATTAGCCGAAAAGCGCATTTCCACTAATTCTTTAATAACGATGTCCCAGTATGAAGACGTCGACGAGAGAATTCTGGTGTTTTCGTAGCCAATACCGAATTCTGTACCGAGACACTGTTCGGCCATAACAGACATATCTGGCTAGTCCAGACGTGTGTGTCGTCGATCTTCAGCACACCTGTCCGTGGTGCCATAGCCAATTTCCCAAAAACTCCCCTCAGTGGAACAGGGGCCAAAATAAACGAACACGCGAGAAAACGACGGTCAGAGTTTACGAGATACTTTACGTGCCTTTTAGTGAGTAAACAACCCAATCGAGGCATTGTCCACTGGCTAACACAGGGGTCGCACATTTTTGCGCCCCCTTTTCAAAACTACATTATTATATTCACTTTTATTGTTGCTTTTCATTTATCTACCCATGTCCGTAGTAGATTTCCACATGAATGTATTCCAGTGTATAATGAAACAAAGTTGTTTTATTTGTGTACTAATCACATGTCTATTGACTGGCTTGGTTCAAATGGCTCTGAGCACAATGGGACTTAACATCTGAGGTCATCAGTCCCCTAGAGCTCAGAACTACTAAAACATAACTAACCTAAGGACATCACACACATCCATGCCCGAGGCAGGATTCGAACCTGCGACCGTAGCGGTAGCGCGGTTCCAGACTGAAGCGCCTAGAACCGCTCGGCCACTCCAGCCGGCTCTATTGACTGAATCAGAAAAAATCCAATAAATGTAAAACTTATTTGAAATTTTTGGCAGTGTAATTTCTGTGGTGTATCTTGATTCATAATAAATCCCAAGTGCCATTTTCCGGAAAAGTTATGTGTTATGTGTCGCTTGTACGAAATTATTGCTAACGCGTGAAATCTTCAGTGCTAACGACGTTTCTCAAGAAACAAGATAAGTCACAATAATTATTTTCAATTTTCGTACTGGTAACGATATTTAAGGGGTGTTCAATAAGCAGTGCAACAAGTCTCATTCTTAAAGCAGGTTGGTTTTTATCATCCACTCGTTTGGCTACAAAACCCTATTTTTCAACATAATTCCACTTCAACGCGACGGCCTTATGGCGCATTACTTGGAGATCCCGTATGTCCGCATGATACCAATCTACTGTACGACGTCGGAGCCAACGTCTCGGTGCCTCAGGAATCCCCTTCCTGCGGAGTGCATCCTTCACTGCGCTAAACGGAAGAAATCGGGAGGTGTGAGACCCGGACTGTAGGGTGAATGACGAAGAAGAATCCAATGAACAATATTTTACAGATAGATTTCGGTCACTGAGTGACCATCCTCAGTGCAAATTATTGGAAAGTTGTAGGCCCATATCATAAAAAAATGGTTCAAATGGCTCTGAGCACTATGGGACTTAACATCTCAGGTCATCAGTCCCCAAGAACTTAGAACTACTTAAACCTAACCAACCTAAGGACATCACACACATCCATGCACGAGGCAGGATTCGAACCTGCGACCGTAGCGGTCGCGCGGTTCCACACTGAAGCGCCTAGAACCACTCAGCCACCATATCATAAAAGCACAACATTTCCTATGCGGTGTAACATGATTACTCTCAACAGATATCTTCACTTTTTCTGCATACAATGATCTTCAAATTTACGAAGGAGCCTATTTTGTAAACTTAGCAGTTAACCTTAGCAGCTGCCGATCCAACGTACAACGAATGGTGCACACGGTTCCCAATGGAATTAGGCATCAGGAGTCCCATGAAGTTTTGTGAGCTCCTCTCGAGTGTGCAGTTTTGGTGGGGCCTTCTGTTGTCATTGAGAAGGAGAAATTCGTTTGCATTTTTGTGGCGATGAAAACGCTTTAGTCCGTCCAGTACTGCAGGAATCACAGCTGTGTGCGGCCGGACGGCACGTGGGCTATCGGAAAGGTTTGTTTGATCTTGTTGCGATGATGGCAAGCGTCTCAGCTGTTCACTGCCAGCTTTCCTTAGACACTCTGCAAGCGCCTATTAATATCTTCGACGCTCTGGTTTTTCGGCAAAAGAAACTCAATGACAGTTGTCTACTTGGGACGCACTTCTGTTTCTGTTACAGATACCGTTTTGAAGGCTGTGTAAAGCGCCGCCACCTATCGGAACTCCATGAAATTATAGTGGCTGAAGCGAGAATATTCCACGATGTTCCCCCGAAAAAATCCACATTTTTTTAACCGATATTGGCCGACAAAAAAAAATTTGTGTTGCATCACTTACCGAATGGCCCTTGTATTATTTCTAAACTGTCCTTCAGTTGTTTAAGAACTTAAAAAAATTATATGTTTATATGTGTGGTGTCTGTTCTTTAGGACATTTCTCTATCGTTTTGAAGATAATTTTAGTGAAGTAGTTTGTTCCGAAAAACGAGATTTGTGAAGAAATTTGTAAGTTTTGATGATGGTTAGTATATTTTGAGGTTAGGGGCTACACGTGCACGTCCTCACAGCCAGAGGTGTTGCGATCTTCGTCTGAAAAATCTGACAAGGGAACCTCCCCATCGCACCCCCCTCCTATTTAGTTATAAGTTGGCACAGTGGAGAGGCCTTGTAAAACTGAACACAGATCAATCGAGAAAACAGGAAGAAGTTGTGTGGAACTATGAAAAAAATAAGCAAAATATACAAACTGAGTAGTCCATGCGCAAGATAGGCAACATCAAGGATAGTATGAGCTTAGGAACGCCGTGGTCCGTGGTTAGCGTGAGCAGCTGCGGAACGAGAGGTCCTTGGTACAAGTCTTCCCTCGAGTGGAACGTCTAATTTTTTATTTTCAGACAATTATTATCTGTCCGTCCGTCCGATGCGAGGTAACTGCGCCGTAGTATGGGGACGCTACACCTAAACAAACATCGAAACACACGGCGACAGTCGACTACAGCGCACGGAAGAGAGAGTATTCCTGCTAACGAGGCTCCCTGGCTGGCAGTTGACTGTTCGCTACATTGGACGAGAGTGCATTAAATACGTGAGATGTATTCCGTGAGCAATATGAATCCAGCAAAACACAGACACTAAACTTATAACAGTGAACAAAGACGTAAATGAACGAACAGACAGATCATAACTTTGCGAAAATAAAGAAAGTAAAATTTTCACTCGAGGGACGACTTGAACCAAAGACCTCTCGTTCCGCAGCTACTCACGCTAACCACGGGACCACGGCGCTCCTGAGCTAATATTCTCCATGATTTTGCCTATCCTGCACATGGACTACTCAGTTTGTATATTTTGCTTATTTTTTTCATAGTTCCACACAACTTCTTTCTGTTTTCTCGATTGATCTGTGTTCAGTTTTACAAGGTTGGTTGGTTGGTTTTGGGGAAGGAGACCAGACAGCGTGGTCATCGGTCTCATCGGATTAGGGAAGTATGGGGAAGGAAGTCGGCCGTGCCCTTTCAGAGGAACCATCCCGGCATTTGCCTGGAGTGATTTAGGGAAATCACGGAAAACCTAAATCAGGATGGCCGGACGCGGGATTGAACCGTCGTCCTCCCGAATGCGAGTCCAGTGTCTAACCACTGCGCCACCTCGCTCGGTGGTTTTACAAGGCCTCTCCACTGTGCCAACTTATAACTAAATAGGAGGGGGGTGCGATGGGGAGGTTCCCTTGTGAGTAATGTTAGACAAACCCAAAATTCATCATTGGTCATACCACCCTTTATTTGTAGACGCTCTGCTTTTCCATACTGAAAATATTGAAAATAAGCTCTTATAAACACGAAATTTTAATCAACGTGTCCCACAGGTATGTAAATACTGCAGCGTAAATTCGATAGCAAATGGTTCAAATGGCTCTGAGCACTATGGGATTTAACTTCTGAGGTCATTAGTCCCCTAGAACTTAGAACTACTTAAACCTAACTAACCTAAGGACATCACACACATCCATGCCCGAGGCAGTATTCGAACCCGCGACCGTAGCAGTCGCGCGGTTCCGACTGAACGCCTAGAACCGCGAGACCACCGCGGCCGGCATTCGCTAGAAAAAATGTTCAAATGTGTGTGAAATCTTATGAGACTTAACTGCTACGGTCATCAGTCCCTAAGCTTAGACCCTACTTAACCTAAATTATCCTAAGGACAAACAAACACATCCATGCCCGAGGGAGGACTCGAACCTCCGCCGGGACCAGCCGCACAGTCCATGACTGCAGCGCCCCAGACCGCTCGGCTAATCCCGCGCGGCAAATTCGCTACCGTTCAATCAATGTATACATGGTATACCAGTATGTTAATCAAATATGTCACCGCAACGCTAGATGTTGTGTGTGTGTGTGTGTGTGTGTGTGTGTGTGTGTGTATACTGATTTTCTGCCGTGAAGGCCGCAGCATTTGTGGACTCGGGTAGCAGACGGTAGGAGAGAGAGTCGGCGACGCTGAACGTAATCCTATTTGGCGGCGCAGCGCACTCCGCAAGCAGAATCCCGCGAGGCCGTAAGCCGCTCACAGCGTGAGGTGCGCTGCTACTGCACGCAGCACAGCCGGCACCGGCACGGCGCCAGCGCAGACTGTACGGGGGGAAGGCGCCCCAGCCAAACTTCCCTGTCAGTTAATAGAGTCTCTCATACATCTTATGAACATTCTTATCGAAATTATGAGGAAGCAATCAGTTTACATGGAATTTATACACGGACTGTCGGGAAACCGGAACAGAACATGAAGTACCTGAGATGTGCTACAGAAGAATGTTGAAAATTAGGTGGACCGATAATGTAAGGAATGAGGAGATTCTCCGCCGAATCGGCAACGAAAGGAATATATAAAACACGCTGACAAGAAGAAGGGACAGGACATTTGTTAAAACATCAGGGAATAACTTTCATGGCACTAGAGCGAGCTGAATACAGTAAAAACTGTATAGAAAGGCAGGTACTGCAATACATCCAGCAATTAAACTGACGGAAAAAATTACAGCACCGAAAAATAATTAATGTAGCACACATTTGTGTGGGTGATATATTTAAGTAACCAGCATTGCAAAATCACAGGTTAATGTAAGCGCGAGATAGCCATTGCCAATGTGAAATGCTGGTTCATTATATACGGTGTAAACGCCAGTATGTTGGATACAAGGGTGCTAAAGTGCATGCATTGTGTTGCACAGATGCCGGATGTCAGTTTGTGGGATGGCATTCCATGCCTGTTGCACTTGTTCGGTCAATACAGCGACGGTTAATGCTGTTTGCGGATCACGCTTGTGTAGTCTCCCGATGTTGTCTCACATGTGCTCGATTAGAGAAAGATTTGGTGATCGAGCAGTCCACGGCAGTAAGTCGACACTCTGTAAAGCATGCTGGGTTACAACAGCGGTATGTGGGTGAGCGTTATTCTCTTGAACAACAAAAAAATGGTTCAAATGGCTCTGAGCACTATGGGTCTTAACATCTGAGGTCATCAGTCCCCTAGAAATTAGAATTACTTAAACCTAACGAACCTAAGGACAGCACACACATCCATGCCCGAGGCAGGATTCGAACCTGAGACCGCAGCAGTCACGCGGTTCCGGACTGAAGCGCCTAGAACCGCAAGGCCACCGCGGCCGGCTGTTGAACAACACACTCTACAGTGTTGTTCAGTTATGGCAGTACAACATTTCGATTTACCAGATTGGCGTCAAAATTTGCAGCAGGGGTGCGTGAGATAACTACGAGAGTGCTTCTGCTGTCATACGAAATCGCACTCCAGACCATAACTGCAAGTGTGAGTCCAGCGTGCCTACCAAAAAGGTTGGTTGCAAGTCCTCACGTGGCCTCCTTCTAACCAACAAATGGCCATCACAGGCACGAGGCAGAACCAGGTTTCACCAGAAAACGCAACAGACCTCCAACCTGCACTGCAATGGGTTATCATTTGACACCACTGAGGTCCCAAATGGCGGTGGTTTGATTGGCTGCTGATTTTTTGGATGGAACCAAACAGCGATGTCATCGGTCCCATCGTATTACGGAAGGACAGGGAAGGAAATCGGCCTTGCCCTTTCCAAGAAACCATCGCGGCATTTGCCTGAAGCGATTTAGAGAAATCACGGAAATCCTGAATCAGAATGGCCGGACGCAGTTGAAACCGACGTTCTCCGGAATGCGAGTCCAGTGTGCTAACCACTGCGCCACCTCGTTCGGTTGGCGCTGGTTTCTGATCGATGGAATGCACTCCACACGAACCCTGTCTCGGAGGCGTCCTTGAAGTAAACGAGGTAACAGTTCTTTGTGTCACTGTAGTGCCAACAGCTGCTCAAACCGCTGCTGCAGATGCAGTACGATGCGCCAGATCCAAACGCCAAACACGACAGTCCTCGCTTTCGGCAGTGACACGTGACCGTCCGGAGCCCAGTTTTCTGGCGCCCGTTCATTCTCGTGACCACCGCAGCCAGCGATCACGTACAGTGCCTACATTTCTGACAAGTTCAAATGGTTCAAATGGCTCTGAACACGATGGGACTTAAGATCTGAGGTCATCACTCCCTAGACTTTAGAACTACACTGCTGGCCATCACTATTGCTTCACCAACAAGAACTGCAGATGATAAACGGGTATTCATTGGACAAATATATTATACTAGAACTGACATGTGATTATATTTTCACTCAGTTTGGGTGCATACATCCTGAGAAGTCAGTACCCGGAACAACCACCTCTGGCCGTTCAAAAATGGTTCAAATGGTTCTGAGCACTATGGGACTTAACATCTGTGGTCATCAGTCCCCTAGAACTTAGAACTACTTAAACCTAACTAACCTAAGGACATCACACACATCCATGCCCGTAGCAGTCGCGCGGTTCCGGACTGAGCGCCTAGAACCGCTAGACCACCGCGGCCGGCCTCTGGCCGTAATAACAGCCTTGATAAGCCTGGGCATTGAGTGAAACAGCTTGGATGCCGTGTACAGGTACAGCTGCCAATGCAGCTTCAACACGATACCACAGTTCATCAAGAGGAGTGACTGGCGTATTGTGACGAGCCAGTTGCTCGGCCAACATTGACCATACGTTTTCAATTGGTGAGAGATCTGGAGAATGTGCTGGCCAGAGCAGCAGTCGAACATTTTGTGTATCCAGAAAGGCCCGTACAGGACCTGCAACATGCGGTCGTGCATTATCCTGCTGAGATGTAGTGTTTTGCAGGGATCGAATGAAGGGTAGAGCCACGGGTCGTAACACATCTGAAATGTAGCGTCCACTGTTCAAAGTGCCGTCAATGCGAACAAGAGGTGACCGAGACGTGTAACCAATTGCACCCCATACCATCACGCCGGGTGATGCGCCAGTATGGCGATGACGAATACACGTTTCCAATGTGTGTTCACCGTGATGTCGCCAAACACGGATGCATTCATCCGAAAAAATGAGGTTTTGCCACTCGTGCACCCAAGTTCGTCGTTGAGTACACCATCGCAGGCGCTCCTGTCTGTGATGCAGCGTCAAGGGTAACCGCAGCCATTGTCTCCGAGCTGATAGTCCAAGCTGCTGCAAACGTCATCGAACTGTTCGTGCAGATGGTTGTTGTATTGCAGACGTCCCCATCTGTTGACTAAGGGATCGAGACCGAGACGTGACTGCACGATCCGTTGCAGCCATGCGGATAAGATGTCTCTCATCTCGACTGCTAATGATACGAGGCCGTTGGGATCCATCACGGCGTTCCGTATTACCCTCCTGAACCCACCGATTCCATATTCTGCTCACAGTCATTGGATCTCGACAAACGCGAGCAGCAATGTCGCGATAGGATAAATCGCAATCGCGATAGGCTACAATCCGACCTTTATCAAAGTCGGAAACGTAATGGTACGCATTATTCCTCCTTACACGAGACATCACAACAACGTTTCACCAGGCAACGCCGGTCAACTGCTGTTTGTGTATGAGAAATCGATTGGAAACTTCCCTCATGTCAGCATGTTGTAGGTGTCGCCACCGGCGCCAACTTTGTGTGAATGCTCTGAAAAGCTAATGATTTGCATACCACAGCATCTTCTTCCTTTCGGTTAAATTTCGCGTCTGTAGCACGTCATCTTCATGGTGTAGCAATTTTAATGGCCAGTAGTATACTTAAACCTAACTAACCTAAGGACATCACACACATCCATGCCCGAGGCAGGATTCGAATCTGCGACCGTAGCGGTCACGTGGTTCCAGACTGAAGCGCCTAGAACCGCTCGGCCACCGTGGCCGGCTTTCTGGCAAGTCTTTTTGCTGTATCTTAGAAGAAACATCCAATTCCACGTAGCCCTATCACACGACTTCGTTCAAACTCAGATGTTGACAATGGGGTCCTGTCACCTTAAAGGCATTTTTGACTAACATTAACTCACAACGGCCAGTCTGGTAGGTAAGTAACACTCACGACCCTTACAGCGTGTAATTAAAGCAAACCTGATTTGCAACCTCGTAGTGCCGCTACTAGCGCCACTCTTACGCGAATGGCGTGAAATTTGAATGGACATCATCTTTCAAATGTAGAAACTCACCTACCAATTTTCGCTAACTCCTTCTTGGTGTTGTGATTTTTTTCTGTCAGTGTAACTGATGACGTATGTTGCAGTTGCTCCTCTTAGATAAAAAGTTTGCCACAGGAGAGAAATTCGTGGGGGCCGCATCAAACCAGTCAGAAGACTGATGACTCAAAAATACAGGATTAGTTTTAACACCAGCCCCCCCCCCCACCTTCCCCTTCAATGCCTTTTCTTTGAAGAATGGAACTCCAGTGTACAAAACAACTACAATAGCTCCAGTCTAAGAGAAGCTAGTTTTTCATTGATCTCAATGTCTGTGACTACACATCTCCTGAACAATATGTCGTACAACGATATACTTTTGCAGGTATGTTCAGTGGTGTATGTGTATCCTGTCTCCAAAATTTGTTCGAATAGTTTTCATAGTACAGAAGTAATAAATTAAAACCTGCTCGATGGTGAAGTTTTACTATATGTACAACGAAAACGGGTTAAGCGATGAACTTTTTTCCTGTCCTCATCTTGTGGGTCAGGGCGAGGGCTGGGTCGGGGAGAAAAAGTTTCAAAAAGGCTTGATAGTATGTCTAAAGTTTGTTGGAAATGGCTAAGTACGCTCATCCTCAAATAATGCATGAATATAATCCGAGTAATTTTCCCGCCTTGAGTTACACTGCCTCAAGATACACACAGAGTGCCTACTTAAACACTTGACGTATTTTTTAAACCTTTAATGCAAGGTTATTTTATACCTCTCAATGAGTACATTAGGACAGTATTTTAAATTTTAAAATTACATCAGTAATTATATGAAATACTGCTAATTAAATTTTTGTCGTCTGTATTGTTCCATCTACGTGACTACTGCGTTTCACATTCTGATAAGTTCGTTAAAACAGCTCTTCTTTGATTTTTTTGCGTCTTTTGGTTAGTCTCTTTCTGTAAATCTGTTTCCTCTAACGTGTCTTTATTGGCTCGTAATTACTATTTTTATTTTAGGTTTCCTGATTTATCGTAGTTTTTATCTGATCTATTTTTCCGCCTACACGCCACCCTGTGGTACTGCCATAAGGGTCTACTTCGTATTATGTTTGGTCTCCCAATGGTGTGTTCCTCCATAATATTCCAGTTTTATTAACTACCTTCACTTTAATTCCACATTTTCAAACTCTGAACTTTAGAGTGTATCTGCTCTTGACTTTTTTGTTGTTTTATCCCCTTGTATCTGGGGTGATCGACCCTATCATTTTGACGATTTTGTTACCTGACTACTATTGCTTCTATGGACGTCTTATTTTAATATGACTGACAATGTATAGCCGTCCATTTAACTCCTGTCTGGAATTTACGTCAATGAATTGTGAGTAATTTTATCAGTTATTTACTACATACTTTTTTACCTAGGGGTATAAAAAGTATTGTTTTATTTTTCCCTTTCCCTACTCAAATGAATACCTGAGGATTTACCTGTAAGCTGTGAAACCAGTCATTTCCATTAAGGATCGTTTAAAAGCTGTTGCGGATCTTCGTTTGTCAAGACAACCAAATTTTACAGTACACTGAAAATGAACCGAAGTCTGCCACCTGCCTTACCAACGATAGATCCCATGTTATCTTTCCATTTGATATAGCTACCAGCTATAACATCCAGATATTTGTATGAATTGGCTGAGCCAAATTCTGACTCACTGATGGTGTAGTCACACAACACTAATTTCATGAAGAGCATAATGTTATACACTCCTGGAAATTGAAATAAGAACACCGTGAATTCATTGTCCCAGGAAGGGGAAACTTTATTGACACATTCCTGGGGTCAGACACATCACATGATCACACTGACAGAACCACAGGCACATAGACACAGGCAACAGAGCATGCACAATGTCGGCACTAGTACAGTGTATATCCACCTTTCGCAGCAATGCAGGCTGCTATTCTCCCATGGAGACGATCGTAGAGATGCTGGATGTAGTCCTGTGGAACGGCTTGCCATGCCATTTCCACCTGGCGCCTCAGTTGGACCAGCGTTCGTGCTGGACGTGCAGACCGCGTGAGACGACGCTTCATCCAGTCCCAAACATGCTCAATGGGGGACAGATCCGGAGATCTTGCTGGCCAGGGTAGTTGACTTACACCTTCTAGAGCACGTTGGGTGGCACGGGATACATGCGGACGTGCATTGTCCTGTTGGAACAGCACGTTCCCTTGCCGGTCTAGGAATGGTAGAACGATGGGTTCGATGACGGTTTGGATGTACCGTGCACTATTCAGTGGTGTACGGCCAGTGTAGGAGATCGCTCCCCACACCATGATGCCGGGTGTTGGCCCTGTGTGCCTCGGTCGTATGCAGTCCTGATTGTGGCGCTCACCTGCACGGCGCCAAACACGAATACGACCATCATTGGCACCAAGGCAGAAGCGACTCTCATCGCTGAAGACGACACGTCTCCATTCGTCCCTCCATTCACGCCTGTCGCGACACCACTGGAGGCGGGCTGCACGATGTTGGGGCGTGAGCGGAAGACGGCCTAACGGTGTGCGGGACCGTAGCCCAGCTTCATGGAGACGGTTGCGAATGGCCCTCGCCGATACCCCAGGAGCAACAGTGTCCCAAATTTGCTGGGAAGTGGCGGTGCGGTCCCCTACGGCACTGCGTAGGATCCTACGGTCTTGGCGTGCATCCGTGCGTCGCTGCGGTCCGGTCCCAGGTCGACGGGCACGTGCACCTTCCGCCGACCACTGGCGACAACATCGATGTACTGTGGAGACCTCACGCCCCACGTGTTGAGCAATTCGGCGGTACGTCCACCTGGCCTCCCGCATGCCCACTATACGCCCTCGCTCAAAGTCCGTCAACTGCACATACGGTTCACGTCTACGCTGTCGCGGCATGCTACCAGTGTTAAAGACTGCGATGGAGCTCCGTATGCCACGGCAAACTGGCTGACACTGACGGCGGCGGTGCACAAATGCTGCGCAGCTAGCGCCATTCGACGGCCAACACCGCGGTTCCTGGTGTGTCCGCTGTGCCGTGCGTGTGATCATTGCTTGTACAGCCCTCTCGCAGTGTCCGGAGCAAGTATGGTGGGTCTGACACACCGGTGTCAATGTGTTCTTTTTTCCATTTCCAGGAGTGTATTTCTGTACGTTTAAAAAAAGTTGCCAATTTTTGAACCGCTTCGAAAACTTATCAAAATCTGCCTCAATATTTTTCCAGTTTTTTTACGTAGTACTTCATTATAGACAACTGCATTCGCTTCTAACTGAACACGTCGGTTTTCTTGTTTGTTGCCTAAGAACTGGTATTGTTTTACAGAATAGTTACAACATGTTTTATCAGGAAAACATTTATAGCGTATTTCAAGAGAACTGGTTATGTTAACCGCGTTATACATGCTAGAAATTCTGCAATATGAGTTTTTCTTAAGTAATTTGTTTCAGGTAATGTAGAATTTAGATGTCATGTTGATAATTTTCAGGATATGTCTATCTACAGGATGGTCAGGAGCAGTCTGAAAACCTTTTTAAGGAAGCTGAAGAGTAGATTGTGTTGTGAAATAATTGTCAAGAAAAAAACTCGATAGTGTGCGCCGTTTCCGAGTAAATTAGCAATGAAGTTCACCAATCAGACCGTTGTGCGCGTAAATTCAAGTGGTCCGTCAGAAACAATTAGTGTCAGCTGTTTTCATAGCGTAGATCCTAGCGCACGAGACTGCCCAGTCTCTGGCTGGGGTTCGAACCTTACTACAGTCTCATGTCCAATTTTTGCATCACTGTCTTGTTCGGTTTTACGAAACCAAACGAAAAACATGTTTGGGGACACCGACTCTGGCGGGCCGCTTGAATTCTAGCGCGTAACGGCGTGTTTGCCACCTTAAATGGTTCAAATGGCTCTGAGCACTATGGGATTCAACATCTGTGGTCATAAGTCCCCTAGAACTTAGAACTACTTAGACCTAACTAACCTAAGGACATCACACACATCCATGCCCGAGGCAGGATTCGAACCTGCGACCGTAGCGGTCGCGCGGTTCCGGACTGAGCGCCTAGAACCGCTAGACCACCGCGCCGGCGCCAACTTAAATACTAATTAACTCGGAGACACCGCAATGCAACGAATTTATTTGTTAAGAATTATTTCGCAGCGCAGCCTACTCTGCAACACCATTAGCAGCTTTTAAGGTTGTTGCTGACCACGCCGTGTGTTACTAAAACGCTATCCCGGAACCCGTTACCAATCGCAGTGCAGTGGCAACAAAAATTCGATTTTCAGTATTTCGCTTAATCATAGCCGAACTGAAAAATGGAAAATGCTTTCATAATATACTCATTAACAGGTATAAACTTATGATGAGAGTTTAACACAATACCACAAGCACGACAGTTAAAACCATGTGTTAGTCTTGAGGAAACCGACGGCGAGCAAATGGGCGGGTTTCATCCGTCCAGTATTTGAGACTCGGAGCACTTGGCCACTTCCATCAAAGTTAACACATAACTTCCATATTTCACGCAACTTTTTCTTGCTGGCATATCTTCAAAATGATGCAAAGAAAAATTTTTACCGCTTACTACAAATTGGTCGTTCGTATTGTTACACTTGATCATCAGGCATGTCGTTTTAATTACTGCTATTTTACTGCTGCCACTATCCGCAACACAATTTGCAGACAGTATCCACATACAGCACTGAACGTTGTCTACCTGCAGAATTACATCACTGTGCGACAGATACTTCATGAGGTACGACGTCATAAAAATTGAGATGCGTGAAAAACTAGCTTTTGCTTGAAATTAAGAGCATATTACACAGTTCATACTCACCCAGTTTTCATTATGACACCACTTAGCGATTTCCAAAAAACTTTAACTGTTATTTCGAACATTTCCTAATTTTTGTTACACGATTAAAGGCAAATATTAACACATTAATTCATTTCTAAAGTAACCAGACGTTTGAAGTTCAAAAATGGTTCAAATGGCTCTGAGCACTATGGGACTCAACTGCTGAGGTCATTAGTCCCCTAGAACTTAGAACTAGTTAAACCTAACTAACCTAAGGACATCACAAACATCCATGCCCGAGGCAGGATTCGAACCTGCGTCCGTAGCGGTCTTGCGGTTCCAGACTGCAGCGCCTTTAACCGCACGGCCACTTCGGCCGGCTCGTTTGAAGTTGTTTTATACATTCTTTATACAGGGTGTTACAAAAAGGTGCGGCCAAACTTTCAGGAAACATTCCTCACACACAAAGAAAGAAAATGTGTTATGTGGACATGTGTCCGGAAACGCTTACTTTCCATGTTAGAGCTCATTTTATTACTTCTCTTCAAATCACATTAATCATGGAATGGAAACACACAGCAACAGAACGTACCAGCGTGACTTCAAACACTTTGTTACAGGAAATGTTCAAAATGTCCTCCGTTAGCGAGGATACATGCATCCACCCTCCGTCGCATGGAATCCCTGATGCGCTGATGCAGCCCTGGAGAATGGCGTATTGTATCACAGCCGTCCACAATACGAGCACGAAGAGTCTCTACATTTGGTACCGGGGTTGCGTAGACAAGAGCTTTCAAATGCCCCCATAAATGAAAGTCAAGAGGGTTGAGGTCAGGAGAGCGTGGAGGCCATGGACTTGGTCCGCCTCTACCAATCCATCGGTCACCGAATCTGTTGTTGAGAAGCGTACGAACACTCGGACTGAAATGTGCAGGAGCTCCATCGTGCATGAACCACATGCTGTGTCGTACTTGTAAAGGCACATGTTCTAGCAGCACAGGTAGAGTATCCCGTATGAAATCATGATAACGTGCTCCATTGAGCGTAGGTGGAAGAACATGGGGCCAAATCAAAACATCACCAACAATGCCTGTCGAAACGCTCACAGAAAATCTGTGTTGATGACGTGATTGCACAATTGCTTGCGGATTCTCGTAAGCCCACATATACTGACTGCGAAAATTTACAATTTGATCACTTTGGAATGAAGCCTCATCCCTAAAGAGAACATTTGCACTGAAATGAGGATTGACACATTGTTGGATGAACCATTCGCAGAAGTGTACCCGTGGAGGCCAATCACCTGCTGATAGTGCCTGCACACGCTGTACATGGTACGGAAACAACGGGTTCTCCCGTAGCACTCTCCATACAGTGACGTGGTCAACGTTACCTTGTACAACAGCAACTTCTCTGACGCTGACATTAGGGTTATCGTCAACTGCACGAAGAATTGCCTCGTCCATTGCAGGTGTCCTCGTCGTTCTAGGTCTTCCCCAGTCGCGAGTCATAGGCTGGACTGTTCCGTGCTCCCTAAGACGCCGATCAATTGCTTCGAACGTCTTCCTGTCGGGACACCTTCGTTCTGGAAATCTGTCTCGATACAAACGTACCGCGCCGTGGCTATTGCCCTGTGCTAATCCATACATCAAATGGGCATCTGCCAACTCCGCATTTGTAAACATTGCACTGACTGCTAAACCACGTTCGTGATGAACACTAACCTGTTGATGCTACGTACTGATGTGCTTGATGCTAGAACTGTAGAGCAATGAGTCGGATGTCAACACAAGCACCGAAGTCAACATTATCTTCCTTCAATTGGGCCAACTGGCGGTGAATCGAGGAAGTACAGTACATACTGACGAAACTAAAATGAGCTCTAACATGGACATTAAGCGTTTCCGGACACATGTTCACATAAAATCTTTTATTTATTTGTGTGTGAGGAATGTTTCCTGAAAGTTTGGCAGTACCTTTTTGTAACACCCTGTAGAGTCGGGGGCTTACTGGTACGTAAGTAAATGAAATCAAAATTTTTGTGCCGTACGCCTTTCTCATTTATTTTTGGAAAGGCGTCATCAGAGACAGGAATTGTAGAGGCTGCTATGCATGGCATGAGAAAGAATCGTTTCACTCAGTGGTATGTAGACGGACATAACGCAAAAATTACATACCTAATGGTGCAACTGAGGAAAAGAGGGCAGTAAAAATTAAAGAAGTTAAAATTTAAATATTCTGAAGCGTACCAGCTTTTGTTGTGGAAACAAGAGACGAGGCCCGCGTGAGCGTGCATAGGTGCTTTGATCGTGTGGCTGATTCACACGCGCTATTGTCCGGCACTAGGTCTCATGTCTGGGGCACGTTGGCCTTACGGACGAGCATGATACAGCGTTAATTACGACGCGTCTGTAAGCGGAAATTAGTTCCGTTTTATCTCCGTAACATATTACGTAAAAAACGGGTCATAAAAAGTTCTGACTAATGTGAGAAAGGCGTCGGCGGTAACGAAACAGTGGGTTACAAAGCTGCAAAAAATGTTTCCTCTCCCTGTGAATGCCTGGCACTGTCCAGCCATCAGCCACTTTCCTAGGGCACGTGGTTCCACAGCTGCTGGAACATGATCCTTATACGAAATGGGTAGTTTTCTGACGCGCAACGAGATTTTTAAAAACATTTTTGAGGATTCCTATATATGGTATGGTAGATGTCTCTCCACGGAAAATACAGTCTGGTACAGCTTCGTTACGTATTTCAGAAATCTAAAGAGTTTTAGCTTGTTTAAGGAATGAATATTTTCGAGAGACTTGAACTAAAGACAATATATCGTCAAAATGATAGCACGTTGAACACATTCTCCAAAACATTGGCGTTGGAATCCTTGTCTGCTATGATGAATATACGTAGTTTGTATTAATATCCAAGATACTTTACGCGAATGGTGGAGTAGTTAAGTTACACTTAATTTCAGCTTATTATCCGCGAACAGCTATTACACAGCCCTCAGTTCTTATTTTAATCTCTTGAGAGGTAAAAATTTTAAAGTGAGGTCAAAAATGGAGTACAGTAAGCAGGAGTTGTTGGTTGCAGCAGTTATGCAGAGGAGAAAAGGGTTGCACAGAACAGATTAGCATCTAGATCTGCATGAAAGTTTTCTGAGGGCTGAGGATCACGACGACGACGGCGACGACAGCAGCAGCAGCAGCAGCAGCAATAGCAACAACAACAACAACCAGTACAAAACAACCATTTCATTCCCGAACATTCCCAATACGTAGCTACTCAGGTTAAGAGGGTCTCTTCAGTCCCAGTGGAAAGAACGACAATGAGAAATAGCAGCCCGAATTAATCCAAACTAGAGAAGATGAAGAACAGTGTGCCATCAGGAAGTTTTTAAGATTTGTCGGAGACGTGCTGCACGAAGGTCCAAAAGTGGTTTCTAGCGTGGCGAAAGTGGTCGATGTTTTACCACTACAATTCAACAAAGAGTCGCCAACTGAAACGTTAACATGAAAGAAGGTGCAATTACACCTCTTGTGAGACAGAGACACAACATGGGCAAATTTGTGGGGTTGGATGTGAAATTTCGGTTGTTGGTGCGCGTATTGTTGAGAAAGTGGTACGTGTGTTTCCATGTGCATGTATGGAAACAAAGGATAGAAGATTGTCAGAGGCAGCAACGAGAGAGAACAAAATCGTACAGCTTCGTCTGTTGCAGGCACGCTTCATCTTGTCCTCCTATGATTCCACATAGAAAAATGGTTCAAATGACTCTGAGCACTATGGGACTTCTGCTGAGGTCATCATTCCCCTATAACTTGGAACTACTTAAACCTAACTAACCTAAGGACATCACACACATCAATGCCCGAGGCAGGATTCGAACCTGCGACCGTAGCTGTCGCGCGGTTCCATACTGTAGCGTCTAGAACCGCTCGGCCACTCTGGCCGGCGATTCCACATAAGATTCAGACGTTAGCTTTGTGATGGCAACCGGGAAGGTCGCATTTTTCGTCGTTTATGCCTTCTGTGGTGGCACGTGGCGCTGTTGGGTACCCTGACTCCTGTGCATTGAGTGTAATCTGAACAGCAACTACTAAACAAAGGAGGTATCAGAGCCCGAAGCAGTCCGCCTGCTTCAGGAAACTCCACGTTATACAGGGCGAAACCGAAATACACCGACAGAGTTTGTGGAACGATATTTTGGTATATGGGACTGGTGGTATTTGGTGGTGGGATATTTTCAATGACTGACAGATCTAGAGAACGTGCTCGCAAGCTAAACAGTGGAATAGCCTTCACATCGAGGTAGGTCAGGACAGCAAGGGTAAGCACTACTAGTTCAGAAATTACACGTTGACTCTCTGCCTTGGGCTATGCAAGTGATCGTGCTTTGCAGGCGTATCCACGAGGTTTCGAAGACCTTCACAGGACATTATAAATACTCACACAGCAAGAAATCACAGACTGTCAGATCACAAGTCCTGGGCCGGCAATTCATGTAACCGTTGCGGGAAATCACACGGCAAGGGACCTCTTCATTGTGGCAATCGATGTGTGACACGTTGCGCCATCCTACTGAACCCATTCCTTTCAGCATTCACACGATCCTGCTCATACCCTAAAAACTCTCTTAAAATTTTGCAGTAATGTTCACTGTGCACTGACAACGAGTTTCTGGCGCCATCTTCGAAGGATTATGGCCCATTAAAGTTCTCAGCTGGTATGTCACACCACACAGTCATTCGTTGTGGCAGTACTGTCTTCTCCATAAGTACTGTGTCCCAAACCTTGCAATTATGCTTCTTCATGAAGTCATCCAACATAAGGTGTGCCTGATGAAACTGTTTTTCGATCTTCGATTCGCAAGCACCAAATGGGGAAATGTTAGGTTCCTTTCGTAATCATTTGGCTTCAGTTCTTCTGTCATTTGGATTTTACGAGGGGCACATTTTTTTTTCAAGGCTCGATAGGTAGCCAAATGGAAGCCTCAGTGAAAATTAAAAAAATGTTTGGTTTCCAACACTTAGCTACACCTTCCAGCTACTTCCCTACATAGTCGCCGCTCCGACTTATACATTTTTCGTAGCGCAGTACCAACTTTCCAACATCCTCGTTATAGAAAACAGCCGCCTGTGGTTTCCACCAATTCCCTAGTTTTGCGTTCTGCTCGTGGTCTGTGCCAGAATGCTGTCCTTATAACCAGCATTTCATCTGATCAAAGAGATGAAAATCAGAAGGAGTGAAGTCCAGGCTGCACGGTGGGTGATCAAACACTTCCTATCGAAAACGCAGCAGTAGCGTCTTTGTTGCAGCTGCAGTGTGCCGCCAAGCGCTGCCATGAAGGAGGACACTGTGTGATAACAACATTCCTCTTCATTTGCTCGCCACTTGCTGAACAAGATCGCTTGCATCGAGAAAGTCTCTACGTCCAGCTTCTAAGTTTCTGCACCATTGCAGCACTTTGCCGTCACGCGTAACAGTTTTATCATGTGAGTTGGCTGAAATCAGGCGGAAGCCCTCAAAATGAAGAAATCGAATGGCAGCACGGACTTTACACTTGGCGAGAAAAACTATTATTTTGACTATCTTGACTGATTTGACTATGTTGACTGTGCGCTGAGAACTGGAAAGTTCTACGTATGGCGATCGATGGGCATGCTAGAGACAATACGGGACACATCTTCTCAAAGTTACATCGGATTTTCAACGTTGTTTTACTTAAAAAAAAAGGGATGCGCTTATACGCCCCAAAGTTCAGAATTCGTTGCTGCTTCTAAGAATATTCATTGTGAACATCAGCGAACAGATCGCATTGGACTAACAGCAATATTATGTCTCCCTGTGGTGATGTTTTCTCCAGAACGACTAACACAAGAACACCCGAGAGTTTAATGCCCACAACCGAACCAGTTTTCTCAACTTCAGCAACCTGTCTCATCCAGTCGACTTATTCGGTGCATTACGGTGACCAACCATTTCAAAGAATTTGTTAACAGTCTCTTTACATCATTCTCAATATCTGTAAAACGTTTCACTATGAAAACACGCTTTCCTGTCCTGAAACGCTCCATTACTAACAACAAATAAAAACAGATGAAAACTGTGCAGATTCAGTGCTGCCAACTTACTAGAACCGAAATGGCAAGTACTTCAAAGTTGCAGAATTCGTGGGAGATCCTTTAATGATGCAGATCGCGCTACCTTGTGCAGTAGCGCTTGAATGCATATACAAGTACGCTGTATATTTCGTTCCACTTTGAGGTTTGTTGCATGTCGCCTTCATTGCGCTGCAGTTTTAATGGCCAGCAGCGTATTTTGCCTCCCTGCGGGGCACACAGCCAGTGCCCCTGGCAGACAGTCTACCGCGCGACACAGCCCGCTGAGTCAGCGGGTCCCTAGCGCGGCCGGTTACCGCAGAGGCTATTTCAAGTGTAGACGCGACACTACAGCCGACAGCTGTATATCACGACAAGGTGCTATCCATGCGTCACGGCTACCAGCAGAGAGACTGTCCGCGTGCTTCTACGTAAGACAGCGGTGAGGGTGCCGCGTCGCACGGTGCCAACACGTAACCGGGAGATCCCAAGGGAGATAAACGGACTCCCCGCTCTGGGTTAGCCAGCAGATTAAGTTTCGCGGTGTAGTCAGCGTTCCTTCCAACCACCTGTAGATGAACAGCTCTTCCCTGGATTTAAGTTACAAAGCAAAGCAATTAAGATCGTTGTCATCATCTTGATCATCAGCCATTTGTCGTTCGCTCCTGGAATAGGCCATTTCCAGACTTCTCCATACATTGCGACGTTCTGTTTATCTGTACTCAAGAATTTTTCGCTCTTTTCTTTATGCTGTCAATGTTTCTTCCACTCGCACTTCGTCTAGGTATTTTCTTATCATGTGAAATCAACAAAGAATCTCCTTAGACCACTTCCCATCATTTCGTTTCGCTATATGCCCAGCCCCTCTTAGCGACCTACGGTACACAGCTAGCTGTCAGAATAGGAGCAACCGAAATTGCTCAACAGAAGAAACGACACTAGAGCGGAGGGGGCACCAGTACGATTCCACATATAGTAGGCGAAAGAACTTGCTCTTCTTCTAACAGCTGTGTCGCTTAAGGTCACTGTAGGAACGAAATGTTCCCGATGATTGGAAAGGAAATAAGCACAGGTCATTCCCATTTTGAAGACGGGTCGACGAACAGACGCGCAATATCATAGGCCCATGTCTCTGACATCGTGCTGTGTTTCACGCTAGCGTAATGTGACGTTTCTTCAGCCCGAAGATGTTCCCTGTAGGAATCAATATGTGTTTCAGAAAACACGATCGTATGAAACTCGTCTCGCCCTGTCAGTCTACGAGAAGCAATAGATACTGGCCTCCGGTTAGTGCCATGTTCGTTGACTTCTGGAAGGCGTTCCACACTGCCACCTAATGACAAAACAAGAGCACACGAATATCAGATCAGTTACGGGACTGGACTGAAGAATTTCTAGCGAACAGAACACAGCATTTCATTCTCAACGGAGAGAAATTTGCAGACGTGAAAATAGCTTCTGGCGTTACCAAGGGCGTGTTATGGGACTCAACCTTTCACAATGTGGTGGAGGTGGAAAATTGTAGCGAAATGCAGAAAGATCTGCAGAGGATCTACGTTTGGTGCAGAGATTAGCAGCTGACTCTCAACATGAACAAAGGCAACGTATTGCGTATAAACGGAAAGACCTTTTATTGTACGATTACGTGCGAGCACAACAATTATTGGGAACAGTCACATCCATGAAATATCTGCCATTATGTGAACGGAGTAACTTAAAGAAGAAGAATCCTCATAAAATGAAGTCACCCTTGAAGGAAGTAGCTTTCAGAACCTTCGTTCGACCAATACTTTAGTATCGCTCTTCAATGTGGAATCCGCATCAGACAGCACTAACAGAGAAAATAAAGCATATCCAAAGAAGAGCAGCAGTCTTATTTAGTTAGCGCGATAAAGTGTCACGGAGATGGTTACGAACTCCAGTGACAGACACTTTGGTTGCTGATAAAATTCCGAGAGCGTACGTTCCTAGAAGAGTCTACCAATATATTGCTTTCCCCTTTGTACATCTCGCGAAAAGACCATGAAGGTACAGTTAGGGAAATTCGGAGGTAATGTCAGAGGGATTCGAGGTTACACGAAGGCTCACCAACAATAGTTCCTCCCACTAACCGTTCGTGACTGGAACAAGAAAGTGTTGAAGTGATACAAAATACCCGCTGTCACACACCGTAAGGTACCTTGCGGAGTGTAGATGTAAATGTAGATTTCAGATTCGTAACACTCACTATCATGTCTTCAACATCTATCTTTTCTCTTACTCATTTGTTGTTTCTTCTGTTCCTTTTTCCTATGCCAAATTTACGTCTTTCCATTGTTCTCGGTCTATGCATTTAACGTTGATATTTCACTTCCATAAATTAGTACTGGCAGTACATACTGGTTATAGACTTTCTAATCACGGCATACTGAAACTTTGCTTCTGGATGCAGCATTCTGTTTCTCAAATGAACTTCAAACCATTTTTACGCGTCTGTTTATTTCTTTAAATGTGGTCAGTTGTCACACTTTTCTGTAACTTTACAATTAATCTTTGCTACTTTCCTTTCTGCACAGAGGTTGTAGATGAGTTTGGTCTTGCTAAAATTAATATTCAGGTCTATTGTCATTCTTTGCTCTAGTAGCTTCCTCCAGCCCTTGCTGATGTTTGTCTGGACCTGAAGTAAAATGGCTCTGAGCACTATGGGACTTAACTGCTGAGGTCATCAGTCCCCTAGAACTTAGAACTACTTAAACCTAACTAATCTAAGGACATAACACACATCCATGCCCGAGGCAGGATTCGAACCTGCGACCGTAGCGGTTGCGCGGTTCCAGACTGAAGCGACTAGAACCGCTTTGCCACCCCGGCCGGCGGACATGAAGTAAAAAAAAAAGTCATCTGCGAGTAGGTGGTGGTTCAGATGAAGTCCCTGTACATGTATTTCTTCTACATCTCGTTTAATGGTTGTAATCTCTCTTCCAAGGTTAAAGAAATAATTTTCGGTGAAATGGAGCCATCTCGCCTAACTTCTTTCTCAGTACTGAACTTAAACATTTTGATGCAATCGAGTGAAAACTATAGCTACACTAATGAGACAAAACATTATGAATACATGCTTAATGAAGTGTTGGTCTAACTCTGGAACGAAATATGAAATAGATTCTGCCTGGCATTGATTCAACAAATTCTTGTAGGTTTTCCCGAGGTATGTGTTACAAGTCACTCATTTCCAATTTCTGAAATGCCCAAAGAGTTCAGACCAAGTGAAATTCAAGGCATCAAAGTTCACTATCATTTTCCGCAAACCAATAGAGCACGATTAATTCCTTATAACATGGATAGTTATACTGCTGAAATACGCCGTCACAGCTGGGGAAGGCTTCAGGCTCGAAGGGATGTAGGTAGTCTGCAATAATGTTCACGTAGCCTGCTGCTGTTATGTCGACTTCGATTACTAGCACAGCTCCCATGGAAGCCAAGGTAAGTGTGCCCCCGGGCATAAAACTCTTCCCTCCAGCCTGTGTCCCCTGCGCTATACAAGTTTCGAGTAGCCTTTTGCCATGGTCGACATGGTTTCACAAGACACGTGACTCATCCAAGCAGATGTCATGTTTTCATTGGTACATTTTCGATGATCCGTTGCCTACTGCAATAGTAATATTGACGATATCATTGGGTCAAGACGGGAACACGTGGACGGTGTCGGTTGTGGAGCTGCATGTTCAACAATGTGCGCTGATCGGTTGTGATCCGAAACACTTATATCAGCATCTGCGCCTGCACCCGCATTGTACTCTGTCGTCAGACCTGCCACAGATCGCCGCCCCATTTATGACTCGTATCGTGGCTGGAATGATTCCCTATTCGTCTCTTCTCCGCTTGTATACTCTTCTCAAAGTATCACGTGTGGGTAGCGCTGCCTGTCGGCATTCGATATTGCGAAATGTCTGTGTTCGACCACAAAGATGTGGCACGTTATATCTGGCGTGATCCAGGACATTAATGAGAGACTTCGTGGAACAAAAGGTCACACTCTGGGACTTAGACTATTAAGAACTATTTTCTGATTTAGACATCGTTTGCGACTAAAGCACGGAGTTAGTAGTATTGACCTGACACGAATGCGCAAGAGCAAATTCGGAAAAAAGCAACGTTCCAGTTTATTTAAGCATAGCAAGACAATACAGGAAAAACAAACAAACTAAATAAATATTCCAGTACATTAAAAACAATAACAACAACAAAAAAGTCAATGGTTTGATGAAACTAAAAAGTTTGGAAGAATTGGGTGTTTTTGAAGACGATATTAAAAACACAGAAAAGTCAGCAGCAAAATTAAGAGCTTTCAGAGTTTTCAATACAAAGTAAAAGAATACGCAGAACATTTATCTTCGAGGAGCAGAAGAAACAGAAGAGCGAAAAAAAATATTGAAAGAAAAAACACCACCGGACGTAACGAATCATAAGAAACTCACATGTGCGATCTGCAATTGCTCGCATCCGATAGACAGAAGCATCGCCATCTTTGTGTGAGAAATGTTCCTCAAAGTACTTCGGGTAGTCCTGGAGCAGTCTGTATACGACATTTTACAAGAGCTATACAAATACACAATCAGATCAGAAGCATCCCGACACCATTAGTGAACATTAATATTGGATGTATCCACCCTTCGCCTGTATTATGGCTTGAAGTATCCTACGGACACTTGCAGTGGGATGTTAAATTTCTGTGGAGGAGTGGAAGTCCATTACTCTTCATGAGCCGAAATCAGAGAAGGTAGTGATGCTGGGTGGGCTCTGGAGCGAGGTCAAAGCCCTAAATCATCTCAAAAGTTTTCTACTGGGTTTAGGTCGGGATTCGGTGCAGAACAGGCCATTTCAGGAGTGTTATTGTCGACAAACCATTCCTCACAGATACTGTTTACGAAAAGGTGCATTATCATTTTGATACCAGGAGTCATCGTCTCTCCATTGTTCCTCTGCTGTACGCAGTACACAATGCTGTAAAACGTATTTGTATCCTTCCCCATATAGATTTCTCTTTAGCACAAAAATAGGACCTTTCCTTACCACGAAATCAACCCACTCCACCTTCCACATGAGGTAAAACAGTTATTTAAAACCACTCGTTTAGAGGTCATCCACTGTCAAGTAGTACCGCTTTTTACACCACGTCAAAGACCGCCTAGCCTGACTATAGAAATTTGTGGCTTACCAACAACTGCACGACATTAGTACCTACACTACTGGCCATTAAAATTGCTGCACCAAGAAGAAATGCAGATGATAAACGGGTATTCACTGGACAAATATATTATACTAGAACTGACATGTGATTACATTTTCACGCAGTTTGGGTGCATAGAGCCTGAGAAATCAGTACCCAGGACAACCACCACTGGCCGTAATAACTGTCTTGATACGCCTGGGCATTGAGTCAAACAGAGCTTGGATGGCGTATACAGGTACAGCTGCCCATGCAGCTTCAACACGATACCACAGTTCATCAAGAGTAGTGACTGGCGTATTGTGACGAGCCAGTTGTTCTGCCACCATTGACCAAACGTTTTCAATTGGTGAGAGATCTGGAGAATGTGCTGGCCAGCGCAGCAGTCGAACATTTTCTGTATCCAAAAAGGCCCGTACAGGACCTGCAACATGCGGTCGTGCATTATCCTGCTGAAATGTAGGGTTTCGCAGGGATCGAATGAAAGGTAGAGCCAAGAGTCGTAACACATCTGAAATGTAACGTCCACTGTTCAAAGTGCCGTCAATGCGAACAAGAGGTGGCCGACACGTGTAACCAATGGCACAGCATACCATCACGCCGTGTGATACGCCAGTATGGCGATGACGAATACACGCTTCCAATGTGCGTTCACCGCGATGTCGACAAACACTGCTGTAAACAAAACCTGGATTAGTCCGAAAAAATGAGGTTTTGCCATTCGTGCACCCAGGTTCGTCGTTGAGTACACCATCGCAGGCGCTCCTGTCTGTGATGCGCCGTCAAAGGTAACCGCAGCCATGGTCTCGGAGCTGATAGTCCATGCTGCTGCAAACGTCGTCCAACTGTTCGTGCAGATGGTTGTTGTCTACAAACGTCCCCATCTGGTGACTCAGGGATCGAGACGTGGCTGCACGATCCGTTACAGCCATGAGGATAAGATGCCTGCTAGTGATACGAGGCCGTTGGGATCCAGCACGGCGTTCCATATTCTGCTAACAGTCATTGGATCTCGACCAACGCGAGCAGGAATGTCGCGATACGATAAACCGCAATAGCGATAGACTACAATCCGACCTTTATCAAAGTCGGAAGCGTGATGGTATGCATTTCTCCTCCTTACACGGGGCATCACAACAACGTTTTACCAGGCAACGCCGATCAACCGCTGTTTGTGTATGAGAAATCGGTTGAAACTTTCCTCATGTCAGCACGTTGTAGGTGTCGCCACCGGCGCCAACCTTGTGTGAATGCTCTGAAAAGCTAATCATTTGCATATTACAGCATCTTCTTCCAGTCGGTTAAATTTCGCGTCTGTAGCACATCATTTTCGTGGTTCAAAATGGTTCTGAGCACTATGGGACTCAACTGCTGTGGTCATCAGTCCCCCAGAACTTAAAACTACTTAAACCTAACTAACTTACAGACATCATACACATCCATGCCCGAGGCAGGATTCGAACCTGCGACCGTAGCGGTCGCGCGGTTCCAGACTGTAGCGCCTAGAACCGCTTGGCCACTCTGTCCGGCCATCTTCGTGATGTAGCAATTTTAATGGCCAGTAGTGTATTTTCTTTGCCCCCTACGCACTGTCACTGTGCTAGAGGCAGAGGTGGTGGCAGTCTGGAACTCACTAGTGATTTCTTGTGATGATTTCATGCGATTTTTACAATCACTTTTCACTGTGCTCGGCGCTCCTTGTCCGTCAGTAATTGAGAATTGACTGGTTATGCCGTTTCCACTTCACAATGACATCACCAACGTCGACTGGGGCAACCTCAGAAGATTTGAAGTGTCCTTTATGGATTTCTTACTCCGGTGACATTCAATGATTCACTGATCTCTCCTGAGTGACCCGTTCTGCAGTTAATGCTTCTCTCCTGACAACTCAACATTCCCCGCCTCCTTTTATACTGGTGTGTCCGCCTCTCTTCACATATCGTGGTCGATTCAGTATTACATAGGGGTGTCCAGATACTTTGGTCAGACAGTGTAACAGAGACTTAAACATATATAAAACGTTCAAAGTAGGACTGCCACTCTCAACGCATACATTACAACATGGTTTATAGAACTGAGAAATGGACTGAGAATTATTTGGCTCCACTATTTGCAAACATTGTTTACGGCAAGTGTTAGTTTATACTCCAGAAGTAGTCTCCACACCTTACTCTTCGAAGTGTGTATTTCAATGGTAAGGTAGTGTGTGGTTATTGATGAAACTTCTCCCACACCATCCAAGTCCATCTGCGCAAATTTTACTTTCGAAATAATTATTTGCTAAGAACCTCCGCTAAGTCAAAGGAACTTGAATGACCCGGTTTCTCGAAAGTCTCTATCCTTAGTGATAGGTTTCTTTTAGTAAGTATGAAGTTTTGAGGAAATCCTCTCTAGAATGAGATTTTCACTCTGCAGCGGAGTGTGCGCTGATATGAAACTTCCTGGCAGATTAAAACTGTGTGCCCGACCGAGACTCGAACTCGGGACCTATGCCTTTCGCGGGCAAGTGCTCTACCATCTGAGCTACTGAAGCACGACTCACGCCCGGTCCTCACAGCTTTACTTCTGCCAGTATCTCGTCTCCTACCTTCCAAACTTTGCAAAAGCTGTCCTGCGAACCTTGCAGAACTAGCACTCCTGGAAGAAAGACACTGCGGAGACATGGCTTAGCCACAGCCTGGGGGATGTTGAAATCCTCTCTACTTGTCAGCCGAAACATGGTGTCCTGTTGTCTCAACGCTTCGACGAGTTTCCAACGCGGCACTTTCAGGTCTTTTTCGTTGCTTTATAGCCGCTGGAGCGCAGACTCCTCCACCTGCTACCTCCGCCGCTCTCACATCAGACCGACTCTGGCCTATCAGAAGCGGAATAGGCAGGGAGAACCAGCACATGACGCCTGGACCCCTTCCACTCCGTCGCGAGGCCCTGCCCCTCGCCACCACCACCAGACACGTCATATCTTTTGGAGACACGCGAGCTGCCCACGTGTTGGACTCTACGCAGAAGAGTCTGCGGTCCAGTGACTAAAAGGAACGAACGACATGAGTCTGACATTTCGCCTGGAGATGAGAGTGAGAAACTTGTCGAAACGTTGCGCCAACGGGACGCCACGACTCGGCTGATATCCCCAGGGATGAAATGTGCGTACGGCTTATTTGTCCGAGAGTCCCTTATTGGAGAGTTCGGCCGCCTGTTGTTTACATATTTGAATCCACTTTGGCGACTTGCGGGTCGATGCTGATGATGATGACAACACACACACACACACACACACACAGTACCGAGCACAGAATAGAAGCGCTCCGGCCGGGAATCGAACCTGGGACTCCGACAACGCTTCCACAATACCACAGGCTGCAGGCATATCTAAAATGAAACTTCCTGGCAGATTAAAACTGTGTGCCCGACCGAGACTCGAACTCGGGACCTTTGCCTTTCGCGGGCAAGTGCTCTACCAACTGATCTACCGAAGCACGACTCACGCCCGGTACTCACAGCTTTACTTCTGCCAGAAGCTCTCCTGCAGGAGAGCTTCTGTAAAGTTTGGAAGGTAGGAGACGAGGTACTGGCAGAAGTAAAGCTGTGAATACCGGGCGTGAGTCGTGCTTCGGTAGCTCAGTTGGTAGAGCACTTGCCCGCGAAAGGCAAAGGTCCCGAGTTCGAGTCTTGGTCGGGCACACAGTTTTAATCTGCCAGGAAGTTTCATATCAGCGCACACTCCGCTGCAGAGTGAAAATCTCATTCATATCTAAAATGGTTCAAATGGCTCTGAGGACTATGGGACTTAACATCGGAGGTCACAAGTCCCCCAGAACTTACAACTACTTAAACCTAACTAACCTAAGGACAGCACATACATCCATGGCCAAGGCAGGATTCGAACCTGCGACCGTAGCGGTTTCGCGGTTCCAGACTGAAGCGCCTAGAACCGCTCGGCCACACCGGCCGGCTGCAGGCATATCCCCAGCAGATTTCATTAATGAAATTCTTACAGGAAGTTCTGTATTCCCCTTTAGTATGACTCCTGTTGAGAAACTTTAATCTGTTCATTCATAAAATTTATGGGAACTACCACCTGCCGTACCAGTTACATGTCAAGAGTAATATCGCCCTTTCCACAACCGGACTTGAAGAGCAGACAATGGAGAACTACTCCAAGTGAAGATTACTGACGATCGTGTGTTGTTTTCTTACGGTAGCGCCACCAACGTCGAGGAGACGAGCAGTAGTTTGTTATGAAACATAGGCAACGTAGAAACACCTCCATCATACCTGTTGTTCATACAAGACCACGTTTGGCATGAAATATTTATTTGAGACTGTTGTTTTCTCATCTCAGAATGCTATTCTAGGATCGACTGCCGTCAGGGAGACCCTTCAAGGTGAATATGGGCGTTCTAGCAATCATTCTCTTTTTCGATGCATTATGCAATAAGATTACCCTGCAAAAATATCGATAGACGCAGGTGCCAGAATTTTCATTTGAAAGGCAAAAACGCCGAAACAGTTCGTGCCGAGTTGGGAAATGTAAGGAAACATTCCATTATCTTGTGACACGCTGGTTAGGTGGCGCAGCCGTTTCCACTGTGGTCAAACGAGGATGAATGACGAAGGAGAAAGTGGCAGACCATCTCTCTGTGAAGATCCAGGGATCTTAAGAGAAGTGGAGGGCCTGCCGCTCGTAGAAGGGCGTGTCATCATCGAGGCGACAGTGAGAAAAGTGAAAATCAATAATATATTTAAATAGTTGATGAAAACGCCGCCTTCTATGAGTTATAGGTAATTCCTGCAATAGACCATATTTTGCTTCATTATTCATTTCGCAACAATAAATGAACTAAATTACAGCTCAATATAACACTATGCAATGGGTACTACACTGATGTAGGGCTGCACAGTATTATAATTATTTATTATTACTATTATTATTATATTAGTAACAGTTGAAACGGACCCTTAGAAAGCTTAATGAATTACTGTGCTGATAAACCTCTTACATTATTTGATTTTCAAACAGCTGAGTATAACTGAACGTACTGAGACATTTCGCTCTTTACCTATTCTGATTAACACATAACTGACACACAATATTTTTAGCGCAACGCAATGTGACTTTCAAAAATTCCTGGCCCTGACTAACAATAACCTATACCTTTCACAAATCACTTACCTCACAAAAATCTTCGTTACTCGAACTACTGCAACAGAGCGAGCGCCAATACTGCCAGATAAATAAAAGATTCAAACTACTGAAGGCACTAACTACTAAATGGCTCTGAGCACTTTGCGACTTAACTTCTGAGGTCATCAGTCGCCTAGAGCTTAGAACTACTTAAACATAACTACTTAAACCTCATCCATGCCCGAGGCAGGATTCGAACCTGCGACCGTAGCAGTCGCTCGGCTCCAGACTGTAGCGCCTAGAACCGCACGGCCACTCAGGCCGGCGCACTAACTACTGATAGGCATAGTTAGCATATGAAAGATTTTGATAGAGAACAAACAATGTATTTACCTTAACAGTGTTCAAAAGTCATCATATATATATCAGTTCATTACACCTAGTCTTACAAATTTATTGTCTCTGATGGACACACGTCCAGATCATCCGCTCTCAAAACTCCGCCGCCTATCTCCCCACGTCCACCACTGCTGGCGGCTCACCTCCAACTGCGCAACGCTACGCGCTGTTAACAGCCAACTGCCCAACACTACAATAGCGAATATTAAAACAATGCCAACCAGCCACAGACTCCACACAGCACATCCAGTGATTTTCATACAGAGCGCTACGTGGCGTTACCAGTATAAAAACCTAAACAGCCTACTTAGACAGTGGTCATACAAACAGTACCAGCAGCTGGAAATTCTCCAATTTCTGTCGTTTCAGAAGTAAGGAGTCCAGCAATCAAGTGGTTTACGAACTGTAGCCCAAGCCAAGTGTATGCATTTTAGTTTTGTCGATTTTAAATGGATGTCCAGAGTGTGGGTGATGCAACTGTAGCTATGGGGAGGAAAGGTGGAGAAGAAACATTATTGTGACAAGGGTCTACACTCAATATGCATAGCCAGCTTTCTTTTCCGAGACGGGGGTTTAGGTGGCATTAGCGATGCACTGAGAAATGCTTGTCATTCTATGAAAAAAAAGTTTGTTAGAAATAAGCAGCACTGTTCGTGGTCGGAAAAACACCTACAAATACTTGAAAACATTTTCAAAAAATTCTTTTTCTCCCTAAAGTTAAGCCACTTACTGGTAATCGTCTCAGAAAGGTTGGCGACCACTGTTCTAGTTTGCAAGGTACTCGAGGAACCTTCACACGTTCAATGACATTTCAAGTGGACTTCTGCAGCGATGTAGCTTTTAAATGCGAAACCTTCCGATTCAAGCAGGCTCTTTTCGAGACTCTGTTGTAAGCTGCTTTTCTTCGGATGAATTTAAAAAGAATTATTATGAATACAAGAAGAGACTTGGGGCTCGTAATATTTCTCTGTAAGTGTAGTAGGCTGTCGGAAGCACTCGCACTTGTGGTCGCGTGCTGCTCAGGGGCGGAGCTCGCTGCCATCAGCGCGTTCAGTGCAATGCCGGAGGCGGGGGTCGGGCAGAGGAAATTGCCGAGAAGCCAGATGTGGCACCCGATACTGCGTGCGTGACTCTTATAACAATCGAGCGAATGTCCTCCACTCGCACGCCTGTTGGTTTTTTTCTGGAAATGTGTACCTACTGCTCGATTCTGTTCGTATGACTAGAACGGTTTTCATTTTTCATGTATGGAACCATGTGAAAGTCACCCGTTCCCTGGAAAACGCTTTAATTTTAATGGCTCTAAGCATTATCTGAGTTAACATCTGAGGTCATCAGTCCCCTAGATTTAGAACTACTTAAACCTAACCTAAGGACATCATCACACACATCCATGCCCGAGGCAGGATCCGAACCTGCGACCGTAGCAGCAGCGCGGTTAGGGACTGAAGTGGCTAGAACTGCTCGGTCACAGCGGCCGGCTTAATTTTAATAGTTGTCCTCTTACTATCACTGTCTAACAATTCTGTACAGAACTATTACTATTTTCCAAAAGATCCCGAAGTACGCTAATTCGAATTATTACATCTTCTTCCTCTTCTTTCTAGCGCCTTCTCGTTGGAGTAGGGTTAGTTTCTTCATCAATGCACGCCATTGTTTTAGGGTCTGAGACTTACTGCGGATTTAGGCTTCTTGATTGACATCCGCATTTGTAGCCACTGTAATTTAGGTCTTTCTTGTTGTCCCTGGTATTCGACATTAAGTTAACAGGCGAAGTAGGTGGTGCCCATATGGTGTGTCCATACCACCGAAGGCCCCATTTTTGTATCTTCTCATTGACTGCAGCTACTCCAGCTAGTTGTAAGAGTGCTCTGTTGCCGATGTGGTCGTGCAGGGAAATGCCTAATGATCTTCTCAGAATCCGCATTTCCATGGCATGTGTCATGGAAATCAGCACTTCTGGGTGTGACACAACACTCGGTACCATATAAAGCAAATAGTCTCGTCGTTGTGCGGTATATCGTTGATTTTAGGTGGACAGACATCTTATCACAAAAGTTACCAGAGAAGTCTCTGAATCGCATCCAGATAGCTTTCAGTCTTGCTCGAAATCCTCATTCACATATCCGACATTCTGCAGTCGGCCTAGCTATCGGAATGTGTCCACCTTGGCAAGAGGAGGAGCTCCATTAATTTGTATGGTTCCTGGAGCTGGAATCGTTAGTAGGTACTCATTCTTGTGGATGTTTAAACGGATGCCAAATCCTTGATGACGCTCATACCCTGTTCAGAGTTTCAAGGACATCCCCGGAATCCGCTGCAAGCTTCACGTTATCACCGTACACTGTTGTCCACGGTACACACTTCCATAAGTCGCGTATTAAGGTATCCATTATGGTAGCAAGAACAGCGGAGACAGAGCTGTGCCTCAGTGAACGCCGCCTATCACAGGTAAGCTGTCAGCCAGTGCCGCATAGCGTCGCACCCGTCTGATGGTGTTTTTGTACAACATTTTTGACCAGTTTATGCAAATTTTAGGAACGAGATGATCGCGAAGATCATAACAAAATCATCTGATGTGGTACTTGATGAAATGCGTTCTCGAAGTTAAGAAAGGCAAGATGTAGTGACGAATTATTAAATATTATCTAGGTCTTAATCGGACCATAATTAGTTTCTTATGCAAGTTAATGACACACTTTGCCTGATGACCGTTAATTAAAGGTATTGGTTTAAGTTTATCAAGTGCATGATTCAAGTTGTGTAGCTAATACCATAGACCGGAAATACGTCCACTTATCTTGTGAGGGATGCACTGGCTTTTGAGTTACAGCATCTGGACAATTCGGCTTAAGGCAGACAGCGAGATTCTTTTTACTATCTTGCTTGTATAAGACGTGAATTTCATTATAGGGGGAAATGTATTGAGCTACTCAGTAGCTTGTATTAATTCGTCAATGGTACCGTTCCACAATATGACTGGATCGTCAACGTATCAATAATAGTAGCCTATTCTTCCTTATTTTCTGGATAGTGGCTGAAGAAACTACCTTCCACATCATTCATCAAGTTGCCAGCCAATAATTGTAGATAAATTACTACCCATACCGAGACTTTCAGTGTGTTGCCAAATCGTTATCAAAACTGAAGAACTGAAAAATGAAATTGTAAAACCGTCGGGTCTGTCTGTTTGAAAATGCTAATCTCCAAAAAGACTAGACGAATTTTTGTGGGGGTTTCACAGGTAATTTGAACTTAGCTCGGGGCAACACACAGACTTTATTTCACCACACTCGGCCCACGAAGAAAAAAGAAATGTAATTAAAAGTTTTAGGAGCCTGGTCAGCTTAGTAACTCGAATGTTTACCTTACTGATGGCGTAGTACAGCAAAGAACAAACAAATGGTACTGTAGCAGTTTCACCTCAGTGACAGAAGTATTTTCGGAAGTTTGCGTCATGGACAGAATTGCGCGCAGTAATCATTACGAAACTTTGAATTCACTTGGCTGGAATATATGGGTTTACTGATTTTGCTCTGTGTGTTAAAAACTTAGCGAATAAGCTTTACATGTTTCGATATGTTTAATTTATTTTTCACTTCTTGGTTAGGAAAACACAATTTATTGACAAAGTGAACATGTAAAGGTTCCGTTTTCACCGAGTGAGGTTCGGAATCCTAAAAAGAGAATTTGCAAAAGCCTTTGTTTAACTTCCGTTGCGAAGCACGGGAGTATAGCTAGTCCCTAATAGAATCGTTCACTGACTTTCTAGATCAATATGCGTAGACCATCTTGTAAAAGATATTGAAAAAGAAAGAGGAAAAAACGTTCACGACAAGCTCTGCTGTGGCACTCTAAAGATGAAGCGAAGTTACGAGCTGCTGGGGAGCTAAAAAGGCACTCGATAGCTCCATACATGACCGCTGAAAGCTTTCTCCGCCGAAGTGCTGCCTCCTTCTTTCTTTTCAAACGGTGCGCTTGTGTAACTGCATCAAAGAGTCAAACTCGATTGAGGGCCGCTAATGTTGTTGCTGGCGATACGCGGAAATGAACAATACCGGAAGTGGCGCTAGAGTGGCGCTCCCGCTGCGCATGCGCGCCGCTCACCGCCAGCTTCCGCCTATCGGGCGGCAGACTCGCTTCCTGGCAGTTAATTTCCTGCGCGCAACTCTGGAACGGACCTGGTTGGCTTTATCACAATTTGCACCGCCGCTCCGTGCACGGGGACGTGATGTTGTGTACTAATAGTCACCCTGCAGGTTACGGGGGCGCGGTGTATCACATTTGACTGATAAGCAGTTCTAACCCTTCTGTACCTTCGTGACATGCGACTTCCATCACACAGAAGTGTACGAAGTACTATGTCGGGCAAAAAATTGCAGTACCTTGATGAAATGATTACAAAATACCGTAACCCTTCCACTCCCAATTCTTTAAAGAATCGAACTCCCATCTATAAAGCAGCATCAAACGAGTGAATTCCATAGGAAAGAGTTAATGTATGAAATGTTTTTGATTGAAGAAGTAAAACTCCGACTATATTTAGAAAATGTTTGAAACGATGCGTAGAATTTGCTGGAAATCGCTAAGTACTCTTAAATTCTCGGTACTTTGGGCACAGTGAGTTACGCTGTTACAAGATATACACTGATATTCAGCTGCTGTTACTGATATCGTTTGACGCAACCCGCAATGTTATTTCTGGCCTTCAAAAACAACATGTCAGATTTTCATACTTATCGCTCACTATGTAACAGAAAAAATGAACAGGATAATTTTGCAGGAAATCTAATGCAGTTAAATTTTATACTGAGATTCGGTTTCGCTAGCGGCCATAGTTTTCGAGCTATTTACTAAAAACCTTCAAACAGAGCCCCACTCTCACATGCAGTCCCCACCGGTCAGGATTTCTAGTGCGTTGTCCATTCCCCCCTCTGTACAAAAATCTGCGATTGCATTATTTCCCATGGTCTTCAATTACTTTGCTTAGTACGCCATTGTTTAGCCGAGCAAGGGAGTAGCGTTAGGGAGGAAGACACTTTTGTACGTTTTCTGTGAATAATTCGAGTACAGTGCCCTCCAGAGGAAACGCATCCCAGTACAGATTTTAAGTACATTACACTTCCTACGAAAGGGTCCTGTTTATTTTTTCAGTTAGACTAATAGTTTGGGTGTATCCCTGAGCGAGAGATTATGAAAATCTCGTTTGTGGTTTTCGAAGGCCAGAAATAACATTGCGGGTTGCATGAAACGACATCGTTAGGGAGAGTTGAGTCATCCAGTATAGCCAGTTTCTAAATTTAATATTTGACTTATCATGTTAAATCTTTTACGTAAGTTTATCGGTTATATGTTATCGATTTGTACTATATTTAATGTTCGCACAGGGAAGTGAGAACAAAATACTTCTCCAGTCCAAAAGCCAGGCTTCAGTAGTTCTACAAAGACAGGAACGATGGTAAGACTTATTTTTCTGCTTCCGCATAGAAAGGTGAAGTCGTCATCAACCCGAAGTTGGTTTGAATACCACAGTGGTGTATTAGGCTTGGTCCTCTTGGAGGTGGTATGTCGTTGTCAGCTTCCGACCTTTCCTTTGACGTGACTTACCCAGCCACTTACGGGAGTGATAAATGACAGACAAAAATTGAAGGATTGAATGGAGATCGAACCGAAGAACTTAACATCCGTACTCTGGCACTTTACTACTGAGCGAGCGACGTATTAATCTCTTTTTACTACAATCTTTTATTTGGTATCTCATGTGATAAAGCGAGTAGGTTGATAAATCATTTATAAATTCTTTTATTTGTTTCTAATCAATTTGTAGCTCTTGTCAATACTTATAAACAAACACAGTTATTTTTTTTTCGATTACGTTAGCATCTCAGGAATCAACGGAGGGTCTCCTGTTTGGCGGGCCTTGAAATTTCTGCCTCAATGTGGCCTCAAAGACTTTTTCGAGGTCACTTTGTCTCAGGCTCTTAACGGAAGCTGTCTTACAAGAGAAAAGACAATTTCCACAAGTCGTGCGGCAGCGTCGTGCGGTGAGAGACTGAACTGATCGGTGGCGGCGTGAACTCTCAGGAATGACAGCACCTCTAGTCCGTTGCAGATCATTTGTCTCGTTTCTCTGACTTGATATTGCTTCCACGCACGTCTTGTCAGTCTATCAACTATAAAATTGTCCGCAATGTGGTCACAGTAATGTTTAGCGGAAATGACGGTGCATTTGCGGCACAATTTGTTTCATCAAACCATCGTGATTACAATTCATATTACGTTATTCGATTTCAACTTGTATTTTTAATTTCCTGTTTAAAATAATTTGTGATTTAAAACATTCCTGTGACTTTTTTACGTACAAACGTAAACGAACACATGAATACTAACGCAGCCATGTAGTATTTGCTGGACTTATGAATAAGTAGTTACTAGAGCACTTGGTTGTTTAATGTAAGATTAGACAGAGTTATTCATGGTAGCGAGCGTGCCTTATTTTGGCACTGAATAAAGGCACTTCTGCCGGCGAAATAGTGTCTGTTGTCTTGATCCTTTTTGCAACAGAGCAAGGTGACGCAGTGGTTAGGACACTGGGCTCGGATTCGGGAGGAGGACGGTTCAAACCCGCGTCCGGCCATCGTGATTTACGTTTTCCGTGATTTCAATAAATTACTTCAGGCAAATGCTGGTATAGTTCCTTTGAAAAGGAACAGCCTACTTCCTTCCCCACCCTTCATTAATCCGGTGGCCCGATAACCTCGCTGTTTGGTCCCCTCCTTCCAGATCAATCAACCAACCTCTTTCGAGTGCAAAAGGCTCCAGCTGGATCAAGCGTAAAAATAACAGTGGAATACACTGGGTTTTACAAAAAAATTAGATTTTTGATCTTGATTCCTGCTGTTGCGGTGCTTCTGAATATGCTAACACTGTAAGTTGTTCCGTATATGAAGATGCAAAAGTAGGGCTATTTGGACTAACTGCAAGAGAAAATCCTATTATCGGAGTAGACGCCTATTTACATCATCTCTTCTAAAGGTGTCTCGTTGCCACCACTGGAATTCTTGTTCATAGGTGGCGGCTTTTAACTCTGCTATTTTTAACAGTGAAATTCAGTGTGCCTTTAGGGACTGATTCTACTGTTACTACAATAATGCTCCAAAACTTGAATTTAGGAAATACGAATGTCACCATATTTACTCGTATTTTGCCCGCATCTCGTGGTCGTGCGGTAGCGTTCTCGCTTCCCACGCCCGGGTTCCCGGGTTCGATTCCCGGCGGGGTCAGGGATTTTCTCTGCCTCGTGATGGCTGGGTGTTGTGTGACGTCCTTAGGTTAGTTAGGTTTAAGTAGTTCTAAGTTCTAGGGGACTGATGACCATAGCTGTTAAGTCCCATAGTGCTCAGAGCCATTTGAACCATTTTACTCGTGTTTGTCCGTGAAATAAGGAAACATACTTGCCAGCATGACAAAATCATTTCTAAGTGAGAGCCAGTCGAGATCTATAAATAAATATAATGATCGCGAATTCTAGCCGTACCTTTTCGGGCTCCACAAATGTTGGACCTAACTTCACTACCATTTCGTCCCACTCTTTCAATGTCAAAGTTACCCTACGCAAAGCTGTAGTGTCGTCCGCAAAACATAATATTTAACCACGTCTAAGCCTCCACGAGAAATTTCTCTGAAGGAAGTTTTTCGGTTTCAGGCGCAGTAGATTGAGCGACGGGTGCTCTGCGTTCGACAGACAACCCCGTTGTTGTCCCAACAAGCAGCATCACAGTCGGTTGCCGCTCCCAAGTTTCGACAGATTAACAGTAAAGAGGAGGACTGGCCTGCATATTGCGCGCAACTGGAAACCCACTTCACAGCTTACAACATTAAAGGTATGGCGCTCATTGGACGTCTTCATACTCTATCTTAAGTTGTCTCCAGACTCTTGTCCTGAAGAAAGTGCTTACGAACGTCTCGTTATGAAGTTCGACACATATTTTGAAGCAGAAATTCACGTCCTTGAAGCGAGATTTTAGTTTTTCCGTCTTAATCCTTTGACTACCATCGGGAAGTGTGTGTCCCATGATTCGTTATTGGAGAACTGCTTCTTGTTATTGCTATGTATCAATGTCCCACTGGTAAAGGGAAGTCTATTAATGGCTATCAGAATTTTTATAATTATAGGTTGCACCTGTAAATTATGCTTTTCCCAAGTTTCATTGTCAATCCTCGTAGTTTGCATCTGCAGGTGGGCAACACAATTACTAGATTCGCAAAACGGGCTGCCTTCGTGCCTTTCCGCACACATCGCGTCAACGATTCGCACTCGCCACGTCACAAACGAAGCCCATACTGAGCGCCTGTAGTGTGATTTACAAATTACAGAGATGCTCTGTTACTGATGCGTATCTGTTTCCAGTATATCTCGGACAACGAAACGGCGGGGAACATTCTTTTCACATTGTTATTTCTAAGACATCGATTGAAATAACGAGATATTACTGTTTTTGAAGTGAAATTGGTAGTCAAAGGGATGAGAAGCAGCTGGAACAGTCTTTAAAACAGTAGATTTCCGAACTTAAAGGGCTAACAAGACACTGTACATTCAAATGTAGATTAAGCTACATTTAAGTTGTGTTGCGCGACGCAATCGCGCAATATGTGTCAGAAGCACGCATTCGCGCTGCTGTTCTAACACAAATAAATCTATGCCTGAAAACAGTTTTGTCTATTGTAGGGCCGGCCGTGGTGGCCGAGCGGTTCTAGGCGCTACAGTCTGGAACCGCGCGACCGCTACGGTCACAGGTTCGAATCCTGCCTCGGGCATGGATGTGTGTGATGTCATTAGGTTAGTTAGGTTTAAGTAGTTCTAAGTTCTAGGGGACTGATGACCTTAGAAGTTAAGTCCCATAGTGCTCAGAGCCATTTGAACCATTTGTCTATTGTAGAGTCTCAAAGTACTGCAGACACAATTGAAGATGGCTTTGAGTCTTCCTCTATTACTCCTTTTCAATCTAAAGTGAATGTAAAGGTGAGTAAAAACACGGCTTAGATTAACTGTAAAAGTAAAGGTAAATCTTACATATGAATGCGTGGTGATTGTTCGGACATGTCCGAAAGAACAGACACCACACGTACATGATTCGTCTGGCTGGTCAGTTAACCCGCCTTCTTCAGTGCGGATTCACAGTTGCGTTCGGCCTCCTGTGGGAGTCACAAAGTAGCGAGGAAGGTGAACATGGACGGGGACGAGGACAGTGGATGATGATGATGATGAAGATGATGGTTTGGTTTGTGGGGCGCTCACCTTGGGACTGCGGATAGGTGGGTCGGCTGGGAGGCGTGCCGAAATAGTTCGCGCAGTTGTGAAGAACGCCGTCTGTGGGTGGCGGAGTGGTTAGCGCAACTTCCTAGTAAGTACGAGATCCCGGGTTCGAAACCCTGTCCGGTACACATTGTCACTCGTCGCCGCTAATCCCGTATAAAGTCCCGATGGAGCTGACAACAACAGTTCCTTCCCTTTCTTTGCTTCCCACCGTCCTCCCTCCACCTTCAGCTGGCATAAAGCGGCCACCGCGGAAACACTTCTTTCCGCTAGGTTAGACAAGCTCTGAGTCGCAGGATGTAGCCTTCTTTAAAGTTTTTGGACAAGAAACGACGTAGGGAGCACGGGGTCATTACACGAGTGCTAGGTTGTTTCTTTTACATCGTTCAAGTTCTTGTGGGCTGCATCGACGGCACAAGAACTAGCTGCTGCGGTCTTACGTCAGTGATTCTGCCGCAGAATTTTTGCCCACAGACCCAGCAGGCTCCTGTGGTCCGCAACAGCAATCATCTCTGTCTCTCCGCCATCCAGCGTGGTGGCGATGGAGATCGATGTCCCGCCGCCCCCGCCGGCAGTCCAGCTGTCGGAGCCAATGCTCGTGGATGTGCAGGACCTGACCGGTCTGCACAACGTCCTTGGAGCTGCACTTGCAGTCAACCCGATCACAGCATCTGCGTCACATTATGCGGGCGTGCAACTTGCTGACGGTTTTTCGGGCGCTGTTTCCGTCACTCTTTGCTGTCTTTAATTTGGCGTAGAGAGTCGTTCGTTACGTGATGGAATCAAAACGCAGCTCCGTGACCTGCCAACTAGCACTGTTTCGTTTCCTGCCCAAGGCATCATTCCGCGAAACTGATCAGGCCGCTCACAATCAGGACAGTTTCGACAGTCCCGGCAGTTAATGGTGGCTGTATAAAGCGGAACCACTACCTATGCTTCAGTTAGGTCCTCAACTGTCCTTACGTGGCTTGGGATACTCCATTAGCATCTGTATAAAAGGTGACAGTATTTCATGATACCGACGCCTGAATCTCGAACCTCTCTTCTCCCATGGCTCCTACTGGATAGGCACTTTAAAACTGGCTCAGAAAGTATTTCATGCACCGTAAGACAGGCATCCCGTCTTATATCATCCTTCCCAGTATAGGTGTTTGAAGTTGGATGTTTCCTGGGCCAATTTTATTCTGTCCACCCTATACAAGTTGTACAGTTCGCAAAAATCTTTCACACGTTTCACGTCGTAAACGAGAAAGACCATCTGTCTGAAGGAGCATAAAACGTGATTCATATGAGAAGGCCGCCTGTAGTCACTCAGTGGGCGTGGGGAGCGCGCCTGCTGCTACTGGACAGTCGAAGTTTCCCTCTGCTTTCGCGGTAGAGGGCTATACATTGGAGTTCAACTAGGTGTCTTTCCTTCACCTTTGTTTGGCTCTAATGTGACCATGTAAGCGTAGACCGGATGTGGTTTCAATTCAAAGACATTGCATCGATGGCAACAGAGATATATTCGTATTCCAAATAAATTAATAAGAGATGGGACTGATTCGTACTGATTCGTGGAGACGTAGAAAAAAAAAATGCATGAGCTAATGAGGAAACCGAACATTGTGCAAAAACAGAAAGCGCGGGGAATAAGCATGGCAGGCCACACTTCTAGGAGACCAGACACCTGTCGGGCCAGGATGACCCGATGGTATCCGTCCCATCGGAAGACACAAAGTAATGGGAGGATGAGCTGCAGAGAGACCTTTGTCAGCAAGGAGTCCGTGAGAACTGGATCCAAAGTGCACAAGATCGCCATCTGTCGAGGAGTATTGTGAGGTCGGCGCATGATTTACAGGGACCTCGGTCGATGATTGATGATGGTACTGATTCCCCATGCTACGCAAAAGATGTCAGGATACTTTTGAAGAAACAAATAAAACAGCAAGTCAAATTCAGAAGAATGCAAGACCTCAAAGATTGGAGAAGTATTACTAACGCCGAAACATTAGCGTGAGCTTCAGTGCGAGATACTTTTGATAGTTTTTACAACGAAACTTTGTCTCGAAATCTGGTAGAAAACCAAAGACATCCGTATGCAAAGTACACCAACAGCAAAACACCGTGAATGCCCTCACTGCGCGATAACAATGTTGATGTTGCTGTGACAGTGCCACTAAAGCAGAGTTACTAGATATGGTTTCCCGAAATACCTTCACAAAACAAGACGAAGTAAATATTCGAGAATTCGAATCAAGAACAACTGCTGACATGAGTAACTTAGCGACGCAGCTTAAATAAAAAAGGCAAGACCCCCGGTCCAGGTTGTATAGCAGTCAGGTTCCTTTCCGTATATGCCGGTACAAGAACTCCATACTTAGCAATCGTATACAAGAGCTAGCTCGTCGAAAAATCAAAAATCTGTACCTACAGACAGTAAAATTGCACAACGCACACATATACCCAAGAAAGGACATGGGAACAGTCCGCTGTATTACGTACCCATATCACTAACGTCGATTAGCAGTAGGATTTTGGAACATGTACTGCTTTGGAACATTATGAATTGCCTCGAAAATTCAGGAAATATCGTTCTTGTGAAACACGAAGTAATGAGTCTTGTACATAGGGGACGTCAAATTGATTTCGTATTTTCAGATTTCCAGAAGGCTTTTGACACCGTTCCTCACATGCGACTTACAAAATTGCGTACATTTGGAATACAGTCTCTTTGTGCGACTGAATTCCTGATTTTCTGTCATAAAGGTCACAGTCTGCAATAACTTGTGGAACGATATCGAATAAAACAGAAGTAACAGCTGGCGTTCCCGAAGGAACAGTTATAAGCACTCTGTTGATCTTGATCTACATAAACGATTTACGAGACGATATGAGCAGTCCTCACAGATCGATTGTAAATGGTGCTGTCATTTACCGTCCTGTAAAGTCATCAAATGATTAAAATCTACTTAAAAATGATTTAAACGCGATATCTGTATGGTTCTAAAAGTGGAAATCGACTCCAAATAGTGATAAATGTTAACTCGTCCACAAGAGAACTAAAATGGCTTCGGAAATACACGATAAATCACACGAACCTAAAGGCTGTCAATTGAACAAAACATTTATGGACTACAATTACTAACAACTAGAATTGGAATGAACATATAGATAATGTTGTGGAGAAAGAAAACCCAAGATTGTGTTTTTTGGCAGAACATACGCATAGAAGATGCAACGGATCTACTAAAGAGACTGCCTACATTATGTTTGTCCGCCCTCTTCTGGTATTCTGCTGTGCGGCGTGGGATCCACATCAGATAGAATGCAAGAAGGATGCTGAAAAAGTTCAAGGAAGGGCAGCTCATTTCGTCTCATCGCGAAATAGGGAAGAGAGTGGCACTTACATGATACGCAAACTGGGGTGGCAGTCATTAAAACAAAGGCGTTTTTCATCGCTGCAGAAACTTCTCATGAAATTTAAATCACTAACTTTCTCCGCAGAGTGCGCAAATATTTTGACAGTGCTCACCTACATCGAAAGAAATGATCATTATAATAACATAAGAGAAATCAGAGCTCTCATGGAATTCACATGAGCTGTTAGACATCAAATGGCTCTGAGCACTATGGGACTCAACTGCTGAGGTCATTAGTCCCCTAGAACTTAGAACTAGTTAAACCTAACTAACCTAAGGACATCACAAACATCCATGCCCGAGGCAGGATTCGAACCTGCGACCGTAGCGGTCTTGCGGTTCCAGACTGCAGCGCCTTTAACCGCACGGCCACTTCGGCCGGCCCTGTTAGACATCGGTAGAGAAATAGCTTGTAGGTGGCTCCATGAACACACTGCCAGGCACTTAATTGCGGACTGAAGAATGTTATGTAGATGTGGACGCAGCTACGTACGCCGTCCTTAGTGCTCCTGGGCCCGAACCAGGAATAACGGCGAGCACTAATTCTTGTGTGCGGTAAAGTGGCACCGCGGTTCTTGAACCCTCTCCCGGTGATTTTGCTACTGAGTTTCGTTGGGTGTTCTTACCGTAAGTTGGCCTGGTTTATACTGTTGGCCGTTATTTAGCCAACGCCCTTTACGTGGATCAGCACCTGGTAGTAAGAACGTGCCCGATTCTGTTATAAGAGGGCTTATATTTTACCCAATTCCGTTTGTGACTTTCTTATCTAGAAAGATTTGCTTTATGTGTTTTACTGGAGTGTATATTTTCTAGATTTAGGTATATTTAATATTTTTCATTGTCAGTAGACCTTAAATGCTAAAGATCTGCTTCATGTGCATTGCTGGTGCGTCTATTTTTCAGTCTTAGGTATCGTTAATTCTTTTTATTGTTGGGAAAATAGGCTCAGTTATTTTATTTGGGTTCCTCAGTCTGGATTAGAGGCCTGTATGCTATTTTCCATTGTTTGCCATTTAAATTTAATGTGTTTTCTCCGTGTATGTTTCAGAATCTGCCCTGAATATAGCAGTGTTCGTAGCGTCGGCCGAGATCAAGCTGGTTGTCTTACCTTGGTTAATCCTTGTTTTTCAGTCCCTTTATTTGCTTTGAAATATCCTTGGTTACTGCTGTAAGTAACTGCTTACGTTTATCGATTTTCTAATGTTACTTTCTCATTTTAAACGACGTATGGATGCTGTTCATGGAGGTCCAGTAAGTAAATTTTCCTATTTTATAACAAAAACAAAAAACAAAATTACACACGCAATTTATCGTATTGAAATAATTTTATTGACATTGTGCAGTGCTTCTTGTACTCCTGTACATAGTTACCATGTTCTTTCCAAGCATTTTTGGCAATATGACAAGTTTTTAAAACCAGTGTTGTACCAAGTCGAGACAGGTATTCACTGTTGATGTGACATCATTGTTTTTGAAGTTCAAGGTGAGAGAACATGTGAAAATCACTTGGGAAAGATCTGGTGGATATGGAGGATGCGTGGACACTTCCGAGTTGAATCTTCTGAGCCAACGCAGAACAGGAGGAGGATATTGGTGTTTAACGTCCCGTCGACAACGAGGTCATTAGAGACGGAGCACAAGCTCGGATTAGGGAAGGATGGGGAAGGAAGTCGGCCGTGCCATTTCAAAGGAACCATCCCGGCATTTGCCTGGAGTGATCTAGGGAAATCACGGAAAACCTAAATCAGGATGGCCGTACGCGGGATTGAACCGTCGTCCTCCCGAATGCGAGTCCAGTGTGCTAGCCACTGCGCCACCTCGCTCGGTCAACGCCGAACAGTTTTAATTGTAATATAGCCTTCCCCATAGGCAAAGTTAACTCCCGATTGATACTGACAGTGCATAGTTGTTTTCTGCAGAAAAACGAATGACAGCTCATCAGCCGACACACTTGTCAGTAGACCTTAAATGCTAAAGATCTGCTTCATGTGCATTGCTGGTGCGTCTATTTTTCAGTCTTAGGTATCATTAATTCTTTTTATTATTGGGAAAATAGGCGTACTGGTGAGATATTGCAATGTCCTTCTTAAGCCGGTGTAAGCGTTGTCAACATATGGACCAATCAGTCAGAACATCATGAGCTCCTACCTAATAGCCGGTATGCCCATATTGGGCACGGATAACAGAGGCGACGCGTCATGGCGTCGAAGCAATGAGGCCGTAGTAGGTCCCTGGAGGGAGCTGCCACCAATTCTGCACACACAAATCAAGTAACTTCCGTAAATTCCTGGGAGAAGGGGTTGGGGGAGGAGGCGTTTATTTCGGACGCCACATTCAATCACATCCCAGATGTGTTCGATCGGGTTCAGACCTGATGAGATGCGGGGCCAGCACTTTAATTGGAACTCGCAACTGTGTTCCTCGAACTACTCTATTACACTCCTGGTCCTGTGACATGGCGCATTATCTTGCTGAAAACTGCCACGCCGTTAGGGAACACGATCGTCATGAAGGTGTACGATAGTCTTTGGCCGTCACGGTGCCTTGCACAAGCTCTGCTGGACCAATGGATGCCCCCGTGAATGCTCCCCAGAGCATAACGCAGCCGCCGCCAGCTTGTCTCCATCCCGCAGTACAGGCCTCAAGGAGCTGTTTCCATGGAAAACGACGGATTCGCACCCTCCCATCGGCATGATGAAGAAGTCATCGGGATCCACGAGACCACGCAACGCTCGCCCTACCAAAGCGTCCAGTGTCGGTGGTCATGTGCCCATTTCAGTCATAGTTTCCCATGTCGAGTGAGCCGTGGTAAAAATTGCTGTTTTGAATAGCACGCCGCAGTGCGTAGTGTGAAGCAGTCGCCCTCCGCTTCTGGCGGTGGCGCCGCTGTGGCAATAGCAGCTTTGGTGTCTCCCTCTGGTGGGAAAGGGGAAAGGTTGCCTGTTCACGTGCATTTAAGGGGCGCTATGAGCTCGCCAGTCGGTCAGTTGGTCAGCCGGGTCTGTGTGGAGCAGTCAGTGTCTGTTTGTCGTCCGGAGTGCTAGTATGTGTTAGACCGCCAGTCTGCTCGAGTTTGTTCAGGCAATGGTCATTGGCAGTTGGATCGATCGGTTGGTCGGTAGCGCACCGGGACACAAGATGACTTGTCCGTCTTGAGCATTGGCGCATGTGAGGTCGCCACGTCAGTCCAATGGGCCGCGCCGTATAGCGAGGGGTAGTGGCTTCGCGGCCGACACGAGAGCAACAGGAGTCAACCCACGACATCGGTCTGGCCGGCGCGAGGTGCGACGCCGTGAGACGGGAGATCGGCGCGCCTTCCTGCTTCCGTTGAAGCGGCTGGCAACGGACGGTTCGGGAGAGCGTTTTGGGGGTGCTGCGCCAGGTCTTCGCCAGACATCGCAGTTTATTAGAAGTTAAGTGATTCGTGTTATGTTGTTTCATTTACTTGTTAAATTCTACTTGTTTTCTTGGTCAGTCTCTCGTCCGCATTTGTTAGGCAGTTAGTGTCTTTCTATCTGTCTCTCGGTCTGCCGTACGTTAATAGCTGCCTCTGTCATGTTTGTCGGATTCAGTGTTAACGAATTTATTGCTTGAAGTGTAACGGCCGAATTCCTGAAATATGTTTGTATTTTGCCTATCATCTTGAGACGCGGTATATGTGTAATGTAGAGCATGTTTGCATATTTTATGTAAGGCTACATTTCATAGGTTTTTTATTTAAATGGTCATTTTAGTATATAAAGTTGCCACCGTAAGATTTTTCTTTAAAAATCAAGTTGCACATTCGCTGGCAAGATAATTTTTTTAATGTTAGTGTTTTGTACCCTTTCCATCCCTCCTACGGGGTGCATACTTTATGTGCTTCTGAGTTGTTAAAATTTTTAGTGTAAAGTAATCTGATGTGTTGCAGATTTGCACCAGTGTAGTCTTTCAGAGGCTGTTGTGAGCGGTCGTGACTACGACCGTGTCAAAGGCAGCGGCAAGGTTCTCAGTCCGAAAGCTCATACTGTTAAAATTGTTCTTTCTGCCTCCGAATAAATTGTAACTTGATATTTAGAGGGTGCTTCCTGATTATAATTTTAAATCTGTTTTTTAAAAAAAGGGTTTTTAGGAATAAAATTTCCATTTGTTGAAAGAAATGTAATTTGTTTTCATCAGTTACCCACTGGCAACTACTTCCACGCTCATATAGTGTGATTAAATGCGTTAATGTTCTTGATGAATCGCTAGTAAATAAAGTAAATTCTTAAGAAAAGGTTTTGAAAGTAAATTCACGGTCCATCGAGGTGTTAACAATGGCACACGCATGGATCGTCGGCTGCGGTGTTGGTGCATTTTGTGATGACACACACACACACACACACACACACACACACACACACACACACACACTTGTACTCTGTCCAGCATTAAAGTCTGATATTAGCTCCGCCACATTCCGCCGCGTATCTTGTTTTACCAGTCTGCACAGCCTACGACGTCCAACATCTGTAGTCAGGGGTGGCAGCCCAATCCCATGTCTGGACGTGGTTTCACCTTGGTTTCGTCACGTGTTGAAGGCTCTCACCACAGCACTCCTCGAATACCTGCCAAGTCGTGCAGTTTCAGAAATGCTCTTACCGAACCTGCGGACCATCACCTTCTGCCCTGGGTCAAACTCGGATAGATTGCTCTCCTTCCCCATTCTAGACGGGTAGCAGGATCACTGATACTACATGCACCGTGCGTTTGTCAGACTAGCAGTCATTTCTCTCCAGGTGACAATGTTATCGCCTGGAGGGGTTTATATCGAAAGCAGGTCGGTGTTGATAATGTTGTGGCTTATCAGTGTACCAGACTAACTCGTCAATCTTCAAATGTAAAGCGCACAGTTTATTTTGCAGAGAAATAAAATAGAGCCGACAGTCACATAACCTGATACCCTGAAAACTGGTTTTAATATTTAAAGTGTTGCGCATATTGTGGTGATTTTTATATTTCAAAATAGCCAATTTCCTAATATTTATCGAGTTCAAAGAGTTTGTTTGCTTTTAATTTAAAATAAAAACTGGAATTCTCTATAATATTACAGAAACTATAATTTAAAAGATGGTTGGGACATGTCAGGCGCATGGATCCTGAACGGATACCGAAACAACTGCTGTACGGAGAACTTCAGGAGGGTGAGAGGCCAGTGGGACGACCGCATCTTCGTTTCAAGAATGTCTGCAAGAGAGACCTGACCGAGACCAGAATCAGTCCAAGTCGCTGGGAAAGCATTGCAGATGACCGTGTCAAGTGGCGAGTAACTGTGCACAACGGCGTCAAGCTCTCAGAGGACGAACGCACACAGGAACAAATCAGGAAGAGGACAAAGCGAAGAGACAGAGCGGCTTCTGTTCGAAGTCCCTAAAATTTCACATGTCCAAACTGCAGTAGGGACTGCCACTCTCGAGTGGGACTTTTTAGCCACAGGAGACGCTGCAGACTCTGAACCAAGCATGCTACACTATCATCCCTCAAGGATGGACGGATGCCATTATGTAATTTAAAATTTGGTAATTTATTCGAGGTACTACCGTGAGCTTAATTGTTCGTATATGTTTACCTTGAACTTGGTGTCTGTGGCGAATAAGTATTGCTGATCTTTCTTGAAGTTAATGCCAGGACCTATCTCACTACCATTTCTAACTTTTATAATTAAACCACAATCCCTTTACAGCCAAAAATCATTCATACGTAAGCAAGTAAAGATAGTTATAGCCACGTATTCAGTGTGACACATACTAAAGTCCAAGTGCTCCCTGAAGGTCACGCTTCTCGTTGGTGGAACGATCCCTGGAATACCACGTCGCGACCCTTTATTTATGTATAAGGAGGTGAGGCACCTCTGACGCTTTTTTTCTGCCACACGCGGGTAACTTCACGCGACACGGGTCCTCACAGCGAACCCACCCACACCAGGGCAGCAGAGTTTTCCGCTTGAGTCGGTGCTCGCTGCACTTCGGTACTCACTCACTTTCCCCTCCACATACATAAAAAAACTGCCAAGTGAAACTTGACCTTCTCTCAGCGTATGAAGTGTTACAAGTGAACGGTTTGGCACCGTCCTTAAGTGCTAACAATATTTCGACTCGCGAATATACCGACCTTCCCAAGAAAGAAACGAGAAAGATGTGCATGGCAACTTTCAGTCTTCAGCAAGGGGGCTGTGCCAGCAGGATTTGTCGGACTCTGAAAAAACATGGTTTGAAGTGTTTTCCAATCACCAATTAAGGTTACATCCAGCCCAAAGTCTGCAAAGGCAAATCAATATTTTCGTAAAGAAATGATAATTAAATAAAGACCTTAAGCTGTCGACATGCGTTGATATACATCAATGGGGACAGTTGAAAATGTGTGGCCCGACAGGGACTCGAATCCGGGATGTCCTGCTTACATGGCAGACACACTATCTTCTTTTTTTTTTTTTAATTCATTTTGCTCGTTTCCGTTCGTTGTATCTGCTCGGAGCGGACGTCATAAGACACCCGTCTAAGTTCATCGTTGATCCATTAACTCAGTCTTTTTATTACAGGGGGCAGCTACCCCTCTGACCGAACACGCTGAGCTATCGTGCCGGCATCTGAGCCACCGAGGGCACAGAGCATAGTGTGACTGCAGGGATTTACCCCTTGCACGGTTCCCGTGAGACCCACATTCCCAACTTAATGTCCACACACTACATTCTTTCGGACATGTGCGAAAGAACAGATACCATCTTCATATAGATTTTCGTAAGGCGAATGTCCTCTGTACTCCGGTAGGTGCGACATGTCATACATCGGTGAGACCATTACGACCGTGCAGGAGTAGTATAGAGCGTAAGCGTTACACGCTGTTATGCAAGCAGTGAGAGTACCACGTGCCTAAAGAGAAAAAGTGAAGCACTCAGAAGACACTGTCGGACGTCGGTGTACCTTCGTAAAGGCGCACACCATCGAGTGGTATGTAAATGATTAGAGCTGCGATTTTCTGTTCAAATGTGTGTGAAATCTTAGGGAATTAACTGCTAAGGTCATCAGTCCCTAAGCTTACACACTACTTAACCTATCCTAATTACAAACACACACACCCATGCCCGAGGGAGGACACGAACCTCCGCCGGGACCAGCCGCACAGTCCATGACTGCAGCGCCCTAGACCGCTGGGCTAATCCCGCGCGGCGCGATTTTCTGTGACAGGTAGGACGGCGGACAGAGTGCATTAGAGTTCTTCATGTTTAGTATTGGTTATCAGGTATGGGGAGGTATATAAAGGACGTCAACAGTGTCAGATACTGAGCGGACATTGAAAAGCACGTAGCTCCAGCGCTGAGACAGCGTTATCAGTTCCTGACAAGGGATGGATTATCGTGCAATATTCAGATCCGTGAAACATTCAGATGTGACACAAGCGCGATGTTGGACTTGGGAACTTGTGGGTGGGCATACGCGCCGTTAACGTTCCAGTCGAACACGTCTGACCAGCACAAGGGATGATCACCGTATTGTGCAGGTGCACATCAAAACCTCTTCTCGTTTTCATCTGCCATACGAGAGCAAATAATTGACTACCTGGAACAGTTCGTATCGTCTGGCACCATCGTTCGGAGAGTAGCAGCAGCGAAACTAGGGAATTACCGTCTTATGCGTAGGCTACCATTAACACTACAACACAACGGCAGCGTTTGGATTGGTATCGTGACCGGGCAGAATACACTCCTGATAAATGTCGTCGCAATGCGTTCAGAGATGAATCGCGGTTCTGCGGTACCCGAATGAGCATCGTCGGCGAGTACGGCAGATATCTGGGAAGATGTCGGATCCTTCCAACATTTTGGAGAGGCAAAGCGGTTTTATTACTGACGTCATGACGTGAGTCGCCATCGGTCGCAGCTGGCAGTGACTGAGGTAACTGTGACGGCACAGCGGTACGTCACGGGCATTCTGCGTCCTGGTGTGTTACCTCACGCAACACCTTCGGCGTCTATTTTTCAACAGGACAATGCTCCTCCACATATGAAAGGAGTCTCTATGAACTATCTGCATGGCGTTGAAGCACTCCGTGGCTAGCAAGATCCCCTGATGAGGTCCCGATAGTACGTTGAGGGACCAGCACTGACGTCAACTCTGTCCCAGTGTCGAGCACCAATTACAACATTTGCTCGTCAGCCTGCCTCAGTAGAGGATAGAACGTCTTTATTACACGTTACCCAGCCGAATAGTGCGTCAACGCGGGCCAGCGGAGGTGCACTCTCATACCCATAAGTGAGCTTATACTGCCAAGTCTTCTGTGAGTGTGGCTTTATTTTGTAAGCACTGCAGTAACATCACACTGTCCTTCATTCCACCGAGCAAGTGTACGCTGTGGTTAGCGCACTGTACTCGCATTTGATACGACGACTGTTCAGATCCGCGACCGACCATCACGAAATACGTTTTCTAATAATTTTTCACAGTGCGGGGCCACAGTCATAATATATTTCTTTAAAGTCAGTACCGCCATTAGACTGTTGTTTATTAACAGTGTTAGAGTTACACTTACACAATCATGATTTCGGCTTCAAAGGGCCATTATTAAGTGTTTTAAGTTTGAAGCCGAAATCATGATTGTGTAAGTGTAACTCTAACACTGTTAATAAACAACAATCTAATGGCGGTACTGACTTTAAAGAAATACGTTTTCCTTGAATTCCATAAATCAATCTAGGAAAATGCCGCGATGGTTCCTTTGAAAGGGTACAGCCGATTTCCTTCCCCATTCTTGAAACATTCCGAGCTGGTGCTTCGTTTCTAATGACTTTGATGTCGTCTGGATGTTAAACGTTAATCTTCCTTCCGCCCTTTCTTCCTCACACCGCGTGAAGTTTCATTAAATTTTCTCGTATCCTTCTCGGTGCTTCACATTTTCTTAGTGTAATGCGCATCACTGCGTCTCCCAAACAACGTACATGCAGTAAGACAGCCGTTAAAAAAAAGAAAAGTTACAACGCAGTTTACAGCCTAAACAAATTTTTTGAATGTTAATAAGCTGTCACAATGGTTCTCGTGTCCTTTTATTTTGTCTTTCTCGCTACCGCGCAATTTCGAGAGAATCTATTTTGAAGTGGGTTTTATAACCAGTCAAACGGACAGATTGAGGTACAGTCGAAATTTACCTTCGACTTTCATTCTTAAAATGCAATTCGGTGTCCAGAGTTACAACATTACCCAAATTTTTTCTTTAATAACATGACGTAATGTACTACTTACGAGTATAAAACTGTACAACGAGTACGCCATTATACTTGCAACAGATATGTTACGCCACGACTGTCCTCGTAGCATTTCACCACGTGTCAATTTTTTTTTAAGCCCGGCCAGCGACCTGCATTTTAACAATGGAACACCAAAGTAACTATCGAATGTGGAACAAATATGTAAGTTTGAGATATTATAAAACACACCTAAAATAGGTTCATAACGGACAAAGACAATATATAAAGATATAATTCAAGTAATGACAGCCAGTGGAGCAGCTTATATCATTAAAAACAAACTGTCGGAGCTGAATAAAACATGTTATTCAATTCAGTGCAGCAGAAAAAAACAGTGTCTCAGAAATCATATTTTCGTTAAGTTGCTTTAGACAAAGCTATGTGATTATGGGATGAGATTTCAGTGTCCTTATGCCACTAGTACAATGTGATTAAAGACTAAGTTGTACTTAGAAAAACAGCCTAGATCCCACACATCACATGTATTTGTGACCCGTTTCAGTACAAAGGTGGACCGTCTTCAGACTGTACTCCAAAGTTGGTGACTGGAGACGGATCCAGGGAGCAGGAATTGCAGAAGTCTCCAGATGCTACCAATTTCTCCTCTAAAACGGATGTTTTCGAAAATATGTAAAAGACCGAGTTGCCTTAAAACTAATGTGGTATCATTTGTGCAGTTTATGACCGTCATTGTTAGAGATGTACATCAAAGACGTTAAAAACATTTCAGAAGAGGAGAAAAATTTGGAGGCAGTATGAACCGTAGCTAAGGCTGAGCCAATACTGACAATTTTATTTCATCAATGCCATCAGGAGTGATCTACTTTTTGAGCAGGATATAGAGATGACTGCCTGGTGACTTAAGGAAATTTATGTTGAAATATTGCATAACTCTCCTAGTGAATAGCCTGTAACTACAACACACTATGTCACACTATTCCTCAATATTGCTTTAGTTTCATTCAATGCTATTACGTTCATGAATATGTTTTTTGTTTCTTTATTGTATACAGAGTGTTAGGAGTATAAGTGCAGATATTTTTATTGGTAACTGAGGACAGTGTACTGAACAACATTACATCAGTATTGACTTCATTTTCAAAAAAATAATTATAGCTGTTAGGAGTAGCATTTCGTTAGGCTGGTTAGTACCTCCAAGCACATGTGGCAAGGTCAAGCCACCAAAGCTTATTTTCCCCTGGCAGCAGATTAGGAGATGAAGTGTAGATACGTGGACGCAGAGCGGGTAGTCTATACTGACTGGTATAGTCCACTTAGTGGTGCAGTTATAACAGTGCTGATACCATTAGGTAGTGAATTATGCCTAGTGTTTGCGGGAAGACTGTTAGACGCAGATAAAAAAAAACTGACGTACTGCATTGGATACACATCAAGGTACCAATGATCACAGTAGCTGCACATGTACCCCAAAAATCTTGGATAATCAAGTTCAGTATTGTGCTACTACTATTTGTAAACGACTGAAAAAAATTTTAGTAAATTTTGTATATTTGACACAATGGCAATATCAGGGATATAGTCTGAGAGGTACAATAATATACTGTATTTGGCGTACAGTGAGGAGAAGAGAGTCGACAGCAAACAATGAAAAACTGTATTTTAGCTGGTAAGGAGTTTAGTCTCATATGCTGTGAAGCTGCTGCCGCGACGTATTAGCTCGGCAGCAACAATGATACTAAACGTAGCACGTTTTCCAGTTGGAAATAATTTTGTGTGTTCAATCCACGTAACGGCGCGTCGCCGAGGGTGCCCTGTACCACTACTAGTTGTTTCCTTTCCCGCTCCACTCCGTATGAGCCTAATTTGTTCATGGTCCTTACGCGCCATGTACACTCCTGGAAATGGAAAAAAAGAATACATTGACACCGGTGTGTCAGACCCACCATACTTGCTCCGGACACTGCGAGAGGGCTGTACAAGCAATGATCACACGCACGGCACAGCGGACACACCAGGAACCGCGGTGTTGGCCGTCGAATGGCGCTAGCTGCGCAGCATTTGTGCACCGCCGCCGTCAGTTTCAGCCAGTTTGCCGTGGCATACGGAGCCCCATCGCAGGCTTTAACACTGGTAGCATGCCGCGACAGCGTGGACGTGAACCGTATGTGCAGTTGACGGACTTTGAGAGAGGGCGTATAGTGGGCATGCGGGAGGCCGGGTGGACGTACCGCCGAATTGCTCAACACGTGGGGCGTCAGGTCTCCACAGTACATCGATGTTGTCGCCAGTGGTCGGCGGAAGGTGCACGTGCCCGTCGACCTGGGACCGGACCGCAGCGACGCACGGATGCACGCCAAGACCGTAGGATCCTACGCAGTGCCGCAGGGGACCGCACCGCCACTTCCCAGCAAATTAGGGACACTGTTGCTCCTGGGGTATCGGCGAGGACCATTCGCAACCGTCTCCATGAAGCTGGGCTACGGTCCCGCACACCGTTAGGCCGTCTTCCGCTCACGCCCCAACATCGTGCAGCCCGCCTCCAGTGGTGTCGCGACAGGCGTGAATGGAGGGACGAATGGAGACGTGTCGTCTTCAGCGATGAGAGTCGCTTCTGCCTTGGTGCCAATGATGGTCGTATGCGTGTTTGGCGCCGTGCAGGTGAGCGCCACAATCAGGACTGCATACGACCGAGGCACACAGGGCCAACACCCGGCATCATGGTGTGGGGAGCGATCTCCTACACTGGCCGTACACCACTGGTGATCGTCGAGGGGACACTGAATAGTGCACGGTACATCCAAACCGTCATCGAACCCATCGTTCTACCATTCCTAGACCGGCAAGGGAACTTGCTGTTCCAACAGGACAATGCACGTCCGCATGTATCCCGTGCCACCCAACGTGCTCTAGAAGGTGTAAGTCAACTACCCTGGCCAGCAAGATCTCCGGATCTGTCCTCCATTGAGCATGTTTGGGACTGGATGAAGCGTCGTCTCACGCGGTCTGCACGTCCAGCACGAACGCTGGTCCAACTGAGGCGCCAGGTGGAAATGGCATGGCAAGCCGTTCCACAGGACTACATCCAGCATCTCTACGATCGTCTCCATGGGAGAATAGCAGCCTGCATTGCTGCGAAAGGTGGATATACACTGTACTAGTGCCGACATTGTACATGCTCTGTTGCCTGTGTCTATGTGCCTGTGGTTCTGTCAGTGTGATCATGTGATGTATCTGACCCCAGGAATGTGTCAATAAAGTTTCCCCTTCCTGGGACAATGAATTCACGGTGTTCTTATTTCAATTTCCAGGAGTGTATGTTGAAGGCAGCAGAATCTTTCTACAATCATCTTAAAATGTTCTTCCTACTCGTTCGCAGTAACTTACATTTTTAGAGCTAGATACCATTTATCACACTAACTATACTTTTTGTACACACATCAAGAATGTTTTGCATCACCTCGGTACCGAGAGGTCCGGAACCTGTATAGAAAATTGGAGTAGCGGTCAACATAAACATCATTTCAGCCATCTTTATTGCTCATGGAAACTACACACTGCATGTTGTACCACCATACAGCGAAACCTTCAGAGGTGGTGGTCTAGATTGTTGTACACACCGGTACCTTTAATACCCAATAGCACGTTCTCTTACACTGATGCATGCCTGTATTCGTCAAGGCATACTATCCCCAAGTTCATCAAAGCACCGTTCGTCCAGATTGTCCGACTCTTGAACGGCCGTAGATCCCTAAGAGTGGTTGGTGGGTTACGTCGTCCATGAACTGCTCTTTACGATCTATCCCAGGCATGTTCGACTGGGTTCATTTCTGAAGAACATGCTGGCCACTCTAGTCGAGCGATGTCGTTATCCTGAAGGAAACCATTCACAAGATGTGCACGGTGGGGGCGGGAATTGTCGTTCATGAAGACGAATGCCTCGCCAATATGCTGCCGATATGGTTGCACTGTAGGTCGGAGGATGGCATTCACGTATAGTACAGCCGTTTGGTGCCTTCCATAACCACCAGTGGCGTACGTCGGCCCCACCTAAGGCCACCCCTAAACAGCACGGAACCTCCACCTTGCTGCACTCGCTGGACAGTGTGTCTAAGGCGTTCAACCTGACCAGGTTGGCTCCAAACACGTCTCCGACGATGTTTGAAGGCATATGGGACACTCATAGGTGAACAGAACGTGATGTCAATCCTGAGCGGTCCATTCGGCATGTTATTGGGCCCAACTGTACCGCACTGTTTGGTTTCGTGGTTGCAAAGATGAAACTCGCGATGGACGTCGGGAGAGAAGTTACGCACCATGCAGCCTATTGCGCACTGTTTTGAGTCGAAAAACGTCCTCTGGCTGCACGAAAAGCATTATTCAACATGGTGGCGTTGCTGTCAGGGCTCCTCCGAGCCATATTCCAGCCGGCCGGAGTGGGCGAGCGGTTCTAAGCGCTAGAGTCTGGAGCCGCGCGACCGCTACGGTCGCAGGTTCGAATCCTGCCTCGGGCATGGATGTGTGTGATGTCCTTAGGTTAGTTTGGTTTAAGTACTAAGTTCTAGGGGACTGATGACCTCAGCAATTAAGTCCCATAGTGCTCAGAGCCATCTGAGCCATATTCCTTAGGTCAACCACTGCATTAGTAGCCCTTGGGCGGCCTGAGCGAGGCATGTCATCGACAGTTCCTGTCTCTGTATCTCCTCCATGTCCGAACAACATCACTTTGGTTCACTCCGAGATGCCTGAACACTTCCTTTGTTGAGAATCCTTCCTGGCACAAAGTAACAATGCGGACGCGATCGAACCGCGGTATTGACCGTCTAGGCACGGCTAAATACAGAGAACACGAGCCGTGCACCTCCTTCTTGGCGGAATGACTGGAACTGATCGGCTGTCGTTTACGTCTTTGGGCGGGTTTAGTGAACAGTCAAAGGGACTGTACTTGTGATACGATATCCACACTCAACGTCTATCTTCAAGAGTTCTGGGAACCGGGGTGATGAAAAACTTTTTTTGATGTGTGTGTAAGTTGTCTTGTATCTTCCTACAGTCAGTGAACTTCGACACCTTACCGTATAGAATTATTAGCAAATATCCGCAGATTGCTGCTCACCCATTCCGCCAAATTATTTGTGTGCATAGAGAATAATAGCGATCCTATCACATTTCCCTGGGACGCTTCCGACGATACCCCTGTCTCTGATGAATATTCGCCGTCGAGGAAAACACACTGCGTCCTGTAACTTAAAAATTCTTCCAGCCACTCACATACCCGTGAACCTACTCCATATGATCGGACCTTCTTTAACAGTCTGCAATGGGCCGCGGTATCAAACGTTTTACAGAAATTTAAAAATGTGGAATCTGCCTGTAGCCATTCTTGATGATATAATCGTGATGGGGCGACATTCATCGTAAAAGCTGGAGAAGCAGCAATTTTCTCAGTGTCTTGCACACGCTATAAACGCTGAATTTTTAGAATTGCATTGTTTTTTTAAAGTTACTTCGGAAAAACAATATTCTCACTAAGTTCTCAAATTTCCTGGAAAGATTCACGTTACTCGTTCGATAGCTAGCCGGCAAATGAGTCCCGTAGCCGCCCTTAGCCAGCTTCGTCTTCCTCAACGGCGGATGGGCCGATTTTACCTGTACCGGGAACCCACTGTTCGCGTGCACCTGCCAAGCGCTGTTCGAATGCCAAACTGAAACTAGCGGCATACGAAGCCCTGCAAGCATTAATTACAATCCCTTCATGGAAAGCTATTAGCAGAGTCCTCGTGGACGCTGTTAAGTACAATTCTTTCCTGAAAATTTATTTGCCCTCCCAAATTTTCCCTTCTCTTTCATTTTCATGCCTTTTAGGAAAACATTAATAAATATTGTACAGGGTGATTCAGCAGCCCCACGCGTTTTATGCAACCTACAACGCCTTCAAATACGGCACGCATAATTTTCATATTTTCTCACGTGTTTTGCGCAAACTGTTAGTTCTACAGAAAAAATAAACACGACTTTTTGTAGGAAATTTAGTGCAGTTACATTTTGTACTGGGATATGTTTTCGCTAGAGGCCATAGTTTTCAAATTATTCAAGAAAAACGTACAAAAGTGACCTTAAATCACGTTTCTCCTTAACAACTCTAAAAGTGTGGCTTCCAGCGGAAACGTGTCCCACTAGAAAATTTATCTACATTGAATTTCTTACAAAAATGTGCTGTTCATTTCTTCTGTAAGACTACCAGCATGCTCATAACAAGCGAGATAATATGAAAATTCTGCACATAGTATTTAAAGGGTTGCATAAAACCTATCGGTACGGGCAGCTGAATCAGCCTGTATATTGAACATGAAACTAAAGTAAGAAATGGAAAAAGTCGCGCCAACCGCTGCCTGGACGCTACGCTAACACAAACGGGTCATGCCCTCCCGATTCGCCCCCAAAATGCTTTTCTGTCTAAACGCTTCGCCATCTGGGTCTCCCACTTCTGTCACGTTCAGTTCTGGCCAAGACCTGCGTATACCGTAAGTGTGGACAAAGTCGGTGATGTCGAGTAGGCGCGGTCCTGTTGAGAGAGAAAAGGAGGGCGCAAGTGACACCCTGAGCTAACCTAACCTAACGCAAGCTGTGTTGGTTCAAATGGCTCTGAGCACTATGGGACTTAACATCTGTGGTCATCAGTACCCTAGAACTTAGAACTACTTAAACCTAACTAACCTAAGGACAGCACACAACACCCAGCCACCACGAGGCAGGGAAAATCCCTGACCCCGCCGGGAATCGAACCCGGGAACCCGGGCGTGGGAAGCGAGAACGCTACCGCACGACCACGAGATGCGGGCAGGAATGTAGCAATGCACCTTATTTGTGAGAGGCAGGCAACTATTCACTTTATAATGATGATTTATTAAGAGGCTTCAAGAGAGTTATAAAGGAACAGCAGTGTTTGGCCAAAGCACAAATTAAATTGTCTTCAACTAAAAGATGTTCCATGTTTAGTATGATTGTTGCCGCCGAGCTAATACGTTACGCCATCAGCTTCGCAGCAAGTGGGAGCGAACCATTTTAGAGACCCATTACTGAAAAAGACTTGCCAGTGTCTTAGAGCTTCCTTTGGACAATGTATTAATTGTAAGAAACTTAATCATAATTCTATACTGGTTGATAATCCAAGCCATTATTATCAAAAGCAGGGTCTATATCCTATTATCCTGAATAATGAGAATGACATTATGATTGAAAGAAATATTTCAATATAAAAAATAACTGTTCCAGAAAGTATGTGTGTAACCGTAACGTACGACGTATCTCCCCGTAGTATAATCTTTGACAGCAGCACTAACGTGCACAGCGGAACAGGACGCAATTTCCATGGTAACCCTTGATTATCCACGTAAACGATCGGGCAACGACAATCTTTGGTGCAGATTTTCCAGTTCTGAGTTCAGAGGGCAGCATACTCTAAGCCTTATTTCATACCAATGAACCATTTTAATAGTATAATTTATATTTACTGACGAATAATTGACATTACGATGTATTCCAACTGTATCTGTTCCTTCGTAGTAATATATTAAGTTATCTAATCATGAACGTGTTTTCTGATTGGCTACTTATGTCATACTCAGAATGGTGGGTGTGACCAGTCCTGTTAATACCCGTTCCTCCACGCACACGAGCGTCGAGGGTCGACGGAACTCATCTAGCAGTGTCCATCCACAGCTCCTGGTATAATTTATTACTATTTATCTTATTTTTATACATTTTTTCATATGCTTATTATAATGTCTGTACTATTTTGGCTATATATCTTTACAGAGTCTGAAGATGACTCTTCCATAAAGTCGAAACCGGTCACTTACTCCGATAAAAAAAATATTTTAACAAGATTGCGATCAAGACAGTAATTTTAACAGTAATTTTTGTATGTTTTGGAATGTTTATGTTTCGATTTCTTGGCTGTAGTATTTCGGCGTTGCCTTCGTATATTGTTGTCGTTTTGATATGAGCTATACTTAGTTTCTCACGTTCTTCTTCATGAAGTCCAAATATTTGGAAGGAATGGTTAGTAGAAATCAGTAACAGAAAGGATTACAGCATGGTTAGACCAAGTAATTATTACTGTGTCGCCTATGTTCGATGTCAACGTGAAATAATCACCCACAGGCGACAGGGGGAACCACTAACATCGGCGGCCTTATGAAGCTGTTGAGGCATCTGACCACCCAGATGAACCAAGGGGCTGCCAACAGTGTCTCCTCTACAACTGCCCAGCGAACGTTGCTGTGTATGGGCCTCCGCAGCAGGCGCCCAGCTGTTCGTCGGCGACGAAGGCTGGAATCTGCACGCCAGTACTGCAACTGGATGTCCACTAAGTTTCGGCAGGTGACCTTTACAGGTGAATCACTTTTTATGCTAAATCGGACAGTTTGTAAGGAAACACATTGCAACAATCATTGGAGCGTTCTTGTCTGGCTAACGCTTTCGTGACAATTCCTCGGTGATCTAGTCATTCCGGAAGGCACAATTTTAGCACTCCGTTTTCAGGCCATGAGTGGCCTACCAGGACCATCCGACCGCCGTGTCATCCTCAGTGGAGGTTGCGGATAGGAGGGGCGTGGGGTCAGCACACCGCTCTCCCGGTCGTTATGGTGGTATTCTTGACCGAAGCCGCTACTATTCGGTTGAGTAGCTCCTCAATTGGCATCACGAGGCTGAGTGCTCCCGAAAAATGGCAACAGCGTATGGCAGCCTGGATGGTCACCCATCCAAGGGCTGACCACGCCCGACAGCGCTTAACGTCGGTGATCTCACGGGAACAGATGTATCCACTGCGGCAAGGCCTTTGCCCCGGAAGGCACAATGGATTAACAGAAGTATGCATCTATCCTTGTGAACTATGACCACCCCTACATGGCATCTATCAGCAGGACAATGCAACGTCACACAGCTCGCAGTGTACGTGCGTCGTTTGAAGAGCACGAGTAAGAATTTACCGTTCTCCCCTGAGCACCAAAATCCTCGGATTTACACCCAATCGAGAATCTGTGGGACCTCCTCGCTCGCGCTGTTTGCACTATGGATCCTCAACCGAGAAACCTGATGCAGCTGGCCACGGCAGTGGAACCGCTACGGCTCCACATTCCTCTCAGAACCTCACCAACACTCTTCCTGCACGTCTCGGAGCGGTCCTTGCTGCAAAATCCAGTTATTTATGCTTTTGACAAGTAGTTACAATAATGTGAGTAGATTATAGGCTTACGAGTAATCGTCCGCAGTTATCTGTAGTCAATCTAAATTGTAGGAAAAGCAGATGCCAAGCTAAAATTCACTGGAGGAATTGTAAATAAATATAGTTTTACCACAAAATAAATTGCTTGCAAAACCTCTCTTCCACCGTTTATTGGGTAATGCTCAACAACAAGAAACACTTAGCAGGGCGGGTTAATAGAAGAGAGAGAAGAGCGGTGTATTGCGTTACGGAATCGTTTAGGAAGCACGAAAGCGTTGCAGAGATGCTCAACAAACTTCAGTAGCAGACACTACAAGAGAGGCGTGATGCGAAGTTTATTCTTGAGATTCCCAAAGAAGAGTGGAAACCATTATTCCTCTGAGTATTTCTCCATCTAGGCTTCAAACAAATGATGTTCTTTTTGTGAAATAATAGGGCTCTACTTACAAAAACATACCGCAAAAATGTTCATTCAGATACAATAGGACTGGTTTGACCCAGAAATTGAATCATGTGGTGACCAGTGTCTCCGAAAGATATTATCACAACATGTGGGTATAGGCTTTTTCGGCCACTGTCAATTTCCATAAAAATTCATCTTAGTTATTGAACGAATGCCCTTGTAAAGCAAACCTCCATTACTGTCACAAAGGCACTTACAACAGTGATTGAATTGTTGATTTGTTTCACAATATGACGCGTTAAATATGTCAAAGGATATTATGAAAAAATTCTTCCAAATTCTCGTTTAGCAATATAGAATATTCTGGATATGCCGTGCTTCTACCTAATTTGGATATATAGAGGAGGAAAAAGATTATTCTATAGACTTGAGACAACAAGTGGCAAAATTATTAATAAAGAGCAGTTTTTATGTTCTGTTAGAAACTGGAAACCTTTGTTTTGATGAAAAAATAATGCTGAAGGAGAGCTGAACCGACAGAAATTTTCTATCAAGGGCTGGTCAAAAATGTAGGAAAAGCTGCACTATTTTATATTTTAAAACTGTGAGTGGAAAAATAAAAAGTCAAAGCGCAAATAACATAATATGACTAGAACGAAATTTTTCACTCTGCAGCGGAGTGTGCGCTGACATGAAACTTCCTGGAAGATTAATACTGTGTGCCGTACCGAGACTCGAACTCGGGATCCTTGCCTTCCTTGAGCACTTGCACGGTAAGGCAAAGGTCCCGAGTTCGACTCTCGGTCCGGCACAGGGTATTAATCTGCCAGGAACTTTCAACGTAATATGACTGTGCAAAGAACCTCGAAATTGCAGGTATTAAAGGTAAAACTGAAGAACAGTTTTATAAATGACAGAATTAATAATATACTTATTCTGAGGACTCATTCAAATGCAACTCATAAATGATGGAAAACAGATATAGCTATTAACAATGACTAAATTGGGACGTAGTGTGGGGTCGCGATATTATTTTCAGGAAGTTGTGTGAACCCTACTGAATAACTGGTCAGTAAACATTTACGATGCAACTCCTGATTATTCGGTTTCAGTTTCATTTAATCCAGTCTAAGAACAACTGAGCCGAAAACCTAAAGTTCTTCGCAAAACTGGGACAGAGGGGAAATGGGAGTTTCTAACTCTTTATATAGCGGTTAAATAATTGTTTCATTATTACATGAGAACATCGAAATCTTTAGAATGACAGTATAGTAATTCAGCAGCAGCTAACGCATTTTAATCGATTATAGACGTTAATTTAAGTTTGAAAAACAGAAAAAAGTATTCGAGACATAGGTGATGGCGAGGAAAAAATATTTTCAGCAGACGAAGCTGGGCTTCAATTTCAATATTAAATGAGTAATCGATTGTATGGAAGCGCTGTCACAGGGGTTGGAGTAAAAATGTTTAAAGGAAGATTGATCGATTACCTCTATATAGATAGGGCAGGGGAAATTAAAAATGCTTTCTGTCGTGGGATAATCGTTGAGCGTCAGTTAATTTAGATAGAAGCTCTTGGATACTCCAGTGGAGGTTTCTCGTTAACTGAGTCTCGAATGAAACTACTTTTTTTACTGCGTCGTATGACGTTTTTCACAAGCTTAGGCTTCAGAAGCCTAAAACTGTGCTTTGCTGTCAGAATATGTTTGACACTGTGGTTTACATATGAGTAACAAGGCACAATGGGAAACGCTGGCTCCTTTTCGCTGTTCCAATGCCTTTTTGGTAAAGATTTTACATAGCAGTGGTTGGTGAATAAATTGGGTAATTTTGGGATCAAAAGATCAGTCCGAATAAGAATTAGTTATAGACAACTAACCCTTAACTCACGAGGTGTGGTCTGTCAGACCACGCCAGAATTTTCCAATTCATTCTCGTAGGTCAATTATGGCAGAACGGTTTTATATAGCACCTACCCGTTAGCACGATGAAATTTTTAGTCAGTGCATGGAGAATGATGTCAATGACACAGAACAAATAGTAGACGAAGAAGTCAATGATTTTTCAATAGCAAGTTATCACAATTATGCAAGCGAATAGGACCATTCAGAGGAAGAACTTCAGGACAATGTTAATGAGGACCTTTCTGTTTCGCCAACAAAATAATTAGTGTTAGTTAAAATTAAATGTGTTCTGAGTGGTGGTAAAGAAAGACGTAGATATCGGTAATGAATATTAATTTTGCAGTCTTTCTTTTTCTTGCTATCGATTTTAGTTTTTATATGCAAGTTTAAACCCCGGAAAATAGTTTTATGCGAAAATTAGCTTTCTACAGAGATATCATAATTTTTCAAAACGTAAAATTCAGTTCTCTAACAGTTCGTTTTGTGTACTTTTGAAAAAGCTTCACAAAAGTATGTGATTTTTGCTTGATACAAAAATAAAATACTGTTGGCTTTATTTAGTGCAATAATATCAACAAGGAGTATTTAAACAACACTTAAATAGTTGTAACCATAAATGTTATATAACATAAATTAAATTTACAGCTTAAATCTTGGTTTAAGGATAGGAGTCGTAGAGACCACACTTCGTAGCATACGTTACAGAAAAGTCAATCGTGAGTTAAGGGTTAAATGACACTTTCAAATGCTTCTAGGACAAGAAGTTTAATTTCACATGTATTGTGCATTAGATCAATAACAAAATTTATTCAAAACAAAATTGGAATTGGACACACGTAACCATTTTAATGCACAGTTCAACGTGAATAGCTTAACTGCTTACCATTATCACCCTTGGTTGCCGGCTGTCTGTAAATCTGCGGCCGGCCGGGGTGACCGAGTGGTTCTAGGCGCTACAGTCTGGAACCGCGCGACCGCTAAGGTCGCAGGTTCGAATCCTGCCTCGGGCATGGATGTGTGTGATGTCCTTAGGTTGGTTAGGTTTAAGTAGTTCTAAGTTTTAGAGGATTGATGACCTCAGAAGTTAAGTCCCATTGTGTTCAGAGCCATTTTTTTGTAAATCTGCACAGCTTGAGAATTTTGCAGCAACCTTGTTTCATAACAATCGATAGCTATGCCAATTCTTGAACGGAAGCTTGCAGCGTAAGAAGGATATATTTCAGTAACTTCCATTGCATAAATGAATAAGCAATAGAAGGTTTGGGAGGCTGTTCACAGGCTTGTCTCAAAACCCCTCTGTGGTGTAGATGATCTTACGTCGACGTGTACATAGAAACACCGCAAGCCACCGTATGGGGTATTGCGGAAGGTACCTTGTACCAATACTAGTCATTTCCTTTCCTGTTCCTCTCGGAAACAGAGGGAAGGAGAAAAAATATGTCTAGAAGCCACAGTACGAGCCCTAGTTTCTCACATTGTATCTTCGTGGTACTTAGGCGAAACGTACTTTTGCGGCAGTTGATTCGTTTTGCAGTAAGCCATAAGTGCCGAGTCTCTTACATTTCCGCAATAGCGACTTGTGAAGAGAGCCTTATCTTCCCTCTAGGGAATCCCATTTGAATTCACGAAGCATCTCAATATACCTGCGTGCTGATAGAACCAAATCTAGCATCACGCCTCTGAATTGCTTTGATGTCTTCCTTTAATCCGACGTGGTGGGGATCCCAAACACTCGAACAATACTTAAGAATGGTTCACCCTACCGTTCTATACACCGTCACCTTTATAGGTGGACTACACTTCCACAAAATTCTCCCAATAAAACGAAATCGAGCATTCGCCTTCCCTACTACCAATCCGGCATGCTTACTCCTTTTCATATAGTTTTGGAGCTTCATGGCTAGAAATTTAATCGATGTGTCTGTGTCAAACAGCACCTTAATAATGGTGTATTCGAATGTTACAGAATTGTTTTTCCTAATCCGCACTAACTTACACTTTTATGATTTTTATACATTCAGAGCTAGCTGCCATTCATCACACCAATTAGAAATTCTGTCTAAGTCATCTTGTAACGTCCTACACTCATTCAACGACGATGCATTTCCGTACACCTCAGAGTCATCAACAAACAGCGGCGGCTGTTGTGGCCGAGCGGTTCTAGGCGCTTCAGTCCGGAACCGCGCGACTGCTACGGTCGCAGGTTCGAATCCTGCCTCGGGAATGGATGTGTGTGATGTCCTTAGGTTAGTTAGGTTTAAGTAGTTCTAAGTTCTTGGGGGACTGATGACCTCAGATGTTAAGTCCCATAAGTTCTCAGAGCCATTTGAACCATTTTGAATCAACAAACAACCGTTAATTGCCTTTCACTTCGTTCTAAGTTCGTTTATGTATATAAAGAATAAGAGTGGTTCTACGACACTTTCCTGGGCCCATTCCTGATGACATACCTGTCTCTGACGAATTCTTTCAGTCGAGGACAGCATACTGGGTTCTGTTAGTTAAAAAGTCTGCGAGCCACTCACAACCGTTAGTCATAAAATCGTAGATCTTCAGGCGCATTTTAATTTATTTTTATGTTTCTGAAAGCCTATGCACCATGAAAATCTTTGAGAAATATTCATGTGTGTGTTTATTTAAATACTGTAAGACTTGCACATTAAGAAAAAGATGAATTCTGTTGAAGTCTTCAACCGTAAATATTGGTCTGATACAGCTGATCACGCTGGTTCGTCCCCTGCACAGCAACTCCAACGTCCATCAACTTGAACCTGTTTACTCCACTCAATCCATGGTCTTCCTCTACAATTTTGACCCACGAAACGGTCTTCCATTGCCGTAATGGCAATTACTTAATGTGTCAAAATGTGTCCTACCAACTAATCTTTTCTTGTAGTCAAAATGTGACATAATACTTTTCTCCCAGATTTGATTTAGTGTCTCCTCACAAGTTTCTTTATCTATCCACATTGTCGTCAGCTTGTTCAGCAGCGTATTTCCATTGCTTCCATGCTCTTCTGGTCCATTGTGTTTCTCGTACAAATTTCACATGCACATGAATCTTCACTCCAGAATATTGCTGTCAGAAAAAAATTTGAAACGCATTTGCATTGTGTGTTTACAATTTTGAGCTGTCTGGAAAGATTTTCCCGGTGTGACTAGTCTGCATTTCAGATCCTATTCCTATATGGTGTCGTCAGATTTTATTTTTAATCGAATTCCCCAGTATCACATGATTTACTTTGGAGACACTCCATTACTTATTGCTTCAGAATTTCAACGAGTGTATTTCAGTCAACGCGGTCAAATGCTCTTTTTAGATCTACAATCTCTCTTCAATCAAGCTTGAAGGAGGAATCGTAGGGTTAGTGTTGCCTTGAGAGTTACATTTATTGCAACTAACGTGATCTTCTTATTGATGGCCTTCTACCAGTCATTAAATTCATCTGTACATAACAACGAATGAATAACAAACGTAAACAAAATGTTGTCTAAACCCAGAGAATTAAGACAATGCAGCACTCACTTGTTAGTCTGGCTCCGTATACGTCTTAGTCTGCATGGCTGTGGTTGCTGAGATATTTTAATTATGAAGTGTTAAAACGCAAATTTTAACACCAGACTCCAGAGACATGATGGTCATCGTCCATATTGATTTAATGGCATCTCTGACTTTTGAAGAGTCTAATGTTATTTCTAACGCCCTGTGTGACACGTTTTTACAGAAGAGAATGGTTCGGCATTAACAATCACCACACTAAAGAAACCGTCATAGTCATAATCATAATCTAGGATGAGGGACAGATATGTTAGCTGCAAGTCACTGGAGGTCAACTGAAGAAAACGCTTATTGTGAATAATGACAATCCGTGTGTAAATAAACGTTGAAGTTATGTATTTGCGTAACAAATCAAACAAATTGTATGGATTGTCAATCCTTTGCCGCAGGTGTGCTCTGCGCATGCTCTGCTGAGCACAGCTTTGTTTTCGCTGTACTGCTCGCCTAAAGCTGCAGCCTGTCCTGAGAGACGGCATTCCAGCTGCTATAAAATACTTATCTTCGATTTTAAGAAAGCGATTGAGAGAAATAAATGATTTTCACGCAACTTATAGTCTGATATCATCCTTCAGTAAACAACTAAATTTCCTTTCATTATTCATCGTAGTTGCTGTGCAGCATGAAACTGAGTAAAGTATTCTACAACATTTTAAAGAGTATGCAGAGGTAAAAATGCACTGTGTTGACTCTGCATATAGTTGATTCTAGCTCATACATTATTATGTATGAAATGTGGGTAAGATACCAAAATTTTATTTAAAATTGAGAGCAGAACGATATCTCATTTTGTTCTACGGATATTGATTTTTATATCCTGTGGACAGTCACGTTCAGTGCGCCTATTTCCCTCCCTGTGCATGTGCACGTGGTCGTAATAACTGTCGTATTTCATAAATGGTTCAGGATAATAAAACTAGGCATTTTGGAAATGATTGAGTGCAGACGCGCAAATATATTGTATGATAAATACTCTAAAGATTTTTATTCACCGATATATGGGAATGATTCGTCCTCAGGAGTGAGACAGTCGGAGGAATCGGACGCGTAAACAACGCAGCAGCACATAATAAAACATCGGAGGCTGCGTTTAAACACGTCCTCAGCTCCTGGTGAGTGGCAGAGAACAACGAGTTGTCTATAGTAATCAAAGAGTCAAGAGAACGCGTTTGCCTCGGAGTACAATGCTTTAAGGGAAAATACAGATTGCGGGAGAAAATGCCAATTACATAATAGGCAGAGATATTTTCGTTTCTTTTCCTCGTGCATACTTTCTGCCGATTTCAGCTCTGTTTCAACAAGTAGCGTTATAGCTCTTTCCTCGCACGTCGATAAGGACGTTAAACCAGATAACAACTCCCGGAAGGATTAGAACTGCAGAATTCTGCGGTTGCTAGCCTCGTTTTTAGAGCCAGACTGATACAAAATTAACTTGTAGCGGATGACTGATGGAGAGTTTTTCTGCCATAACGAGCGGAAGGCAATTACAGCGGGCTGGGCTGCCAGGGTGGCGCTGATGTGGCGTGAGATAGCGCCGCCACCCGGCTGGACGTAAAGCGCCGGGGCACGGCAACCACGGCGCGGCACGCGGCGGCCGGTAGACAGGGGCTCCGTGACTGGGACAGGGGTCGTGGCCGCCGCCCGCGTTCCAGCCGAAAGTGACGGAGCTGCGGACGTGCCGCGCCTTTCGTGTCGCATTACGGAGAACCAAGCTCAGGAGCTTACTGCAGCCATCGAAAGCGCTCAGTTTTTCTGTCTGAGGGGTTTACGACCATTTTATTATCTTGCACCGCACACCCTCCGAAATTGACGAAATGCCGTAAAATATTAATTTTCCATATTTGTCATAACGTGTAGCAATGATTCAACGCGCTGTTAAATTATACGTTGTCGTGTTGGAAGTCAGATCTGGAAGCTGGGGAGATCTGTAGAGACTGAATAAGAGTCCCTAACCGTTCTTTTCACGAACTTGTCTTCTAAAGTTGTGTACCCAGCGCAGAAGAAAGCTCGACGGTAGTGAGATCATCTTCGGCGGAGGCCGCTATGTTGTCATCTCGAAAATGAACCTGTGAGTGTTCTTTATATGGGATGCCACTTACCCAGGTTAGTCTTTGTACCTGCAGAGGGCAAGATCTGTAGTACTGACAATGCTGTTAGGCGACACCTCTCATTAATGTATCCTCTTTGTTTATATTTTCAATGATCACTTTTTACACAGTCTTCTACGACACTTGACATAACTTTCTTAATAATACGGTAACTTTTCTGACAACTTTCTATACAGAAAACGACATGTCTGTCCGAAACAGAGACACGCGTCCGTCTCTGAAGAACGCCCGAAACAGTCTGACTAGCACAGCCGAAGTACTTCCTCTCCCAGACGCGCCATAGCGACCCGGAAGTGTCCGAAGCACTTCGGTTGCAATATCGTTATCAACAAAAGGAAAACGAGGATAATGGAATGTAGTCGACTTAAGTGGGGTGATGCTGAGGGAATTAGATTAGGCAATGAGACACTTAAAGTAGTAAAGGAGTTTTGCTATTTTGGGAGCAAAATAACTGATTATGGTCGAAGTAGAGAGGATATAAAACGTAGACTGGCAATGGCAAGGAAATCGTTTCTGAAGAAGAGAAATTTGTTAACATCGAGTAGAGATTTAAGTGTCAGGAAGTCCTTTCTGAAAGTATTTGTATCGAGTGTAGCCATGTATGGAAGTGAAACATGGACGATAAATAGTTTAGACAAGAAGAGAATAGAAGCTTTCGAAATGTGGTGCTACAGAAGAATGCTGAAGATTAGATGGGTAGATCACATAACTAATGAGGAGGTATTGAATAGAATTGGGGAGGAGTTTGTGGCACAACTTGACTAGAAGAAGGGATCGGTTGGTAGGACATGTTCTGAGGCATCAAGGGATCACCAATTTAGTACTGGAGGGCAGCGTGGAGGGTAGAAATCGTAGAGGGAGACCAAGAGGTGAATACACTAAGCAGATTCAGAAGGATATAGGCTGCAGTAGGTACTGGCAGATGAAGAAGCTTGCACAGGATAGAGTAGCATGGAGAGCTCCATCAAACTAGTCTCAGGACTGAAGACCACCACCACCACAACAACAACAACAACAACAACCAGTGAAATTTAATAAACAAAAACGGTAGACTCGTACTGTGGCCATGAGAGTTTATCATACTAAAAACTGGGCTAGATACAATGAGAAGTATATAAATAATTAATAAAAGAAGTTAAGCAGTTTGTCACCTAACACCCTATCGTGCCGACTAATCAGAAGCAAGTTCAGTACAAGTGGCGGACTCTTCCACGGGGATAGAAGATATTGTACCATCTGCTGCTTGTACCTCACTCCACTTTTGTACCATATGCTGCTTCACGTTTATCGTGCTGCATCAACGCGAGCTTCTAGCAAGATAAAATACTGGTGGCCACATCTCAGGATTTAATGGAAACAACTGTAATGTTGCGCTGAGGTAACTACATTTGTTCATCACCTCTAAATAAATGGGCCGTTTTTTATGTATCGCAATTTGAAACATGTCCAAAACACTATATACATTTTGTTGTTATTTCGTAGAGTGCAGAAACTAATATACTCAACCACATAATCAATACCCAGACATCTATCAGCGGAAATTAGTGTGGAGTGTGTCCGTACTTCGTCCTTACGACAGTTTGCACTGTGCTAAGAACACTTTCAGCGAGATGTCTGTGGAGGATTGGTAGGACGTTCTTCCTCAAGAGCCGAAACAGAGAGGGTAGCGATGTTGGAAGCTGGGGTTTCGGGCGAAGTCGACGTTCTACCCCATCCCAAAAGTGTTCCATTGGGTTCAGGTCGGGACTATGGGCAGGACAGTCCGTTTCAGGAATGTTGTCCACAAGCCATTACCTCGCAGATGCTGCTATGTAACAGGCTACATTGTCATGCTGAAACGAACAACCATCGTCTCCGAACAGTTTTTGTTCTGTAGGCAGTACACTGTGCTGTAAAGTGGGCTCATATCCTTCCGCAAACAGCGCTTTTATCAGCCCGAAAAGGCTACCACACTCTAACCACGGAAAACAAGCCCGTACTGTAACGCCAACTTCTCCGTACTCCAGTGTTGGTAGTACACTTGCTGGCAGGTAACGTTCCCCAGATCCAAAACATTCCGTAGGATTCCACGGGGTATAGCGTGATCCATCACTGCAACTAAATTGTTTCAGTTTCCACTGTCAAGTGGTATCGCTCTTTACATTTTGTATACCACCTCAGTCTTACTGCCAAGGAACCCTTTGAGTGCGAGGTCGCGGAAGGCCAATGATGTTTACTCCACTCAGCGCCTCACCCCCCATACTATCCACTATGCACCACACTATTGGCTGCTAATGACAAGAAGGGGCGGGACTGGAGATATCCACTGGGGAGCACAGCATGAGGCTACGAAGCGTAGTTGAACTGCTTAGTTGACGAGTAACTCACAACAGTGCTACAGTGCTAATGGTGGCGATACACAGTAGATCAATGCCAACGATAAACAAATCAAACGTTGTCGAGTCAGAAAGGAACCCAAGGAATTTTACAGACTCAGAAAGAAGTGGCAGATGAAATATTAGCATTTCTGCAAGATGAGTTAGTGGAATGTGTGGGCAATGTGCATGAGGAGTACAATGATGACGATACGTGCTTAATAAATGAAGTCATGCTGAAACAGGTGTCGAGCTATGTAGTTCATTTTCCTTGTCGGACAGGGAGCCACTAATCCTGTGTCCAGCACCTCCTTTAATACTACCGGACAAACTAAACCTCACATCTCCTGGAAAATTCATTATATAGGGCTCTCCGGATGCTTTCATCGCACAGTGCACACTAGTGCCCTCGTTACCTGTCTGCCGATTATCAATCGTTCCAGCAGTTTACGTTCCTCTGGACGAATTTCTTCTAAGAACTTGCTGTAAGCCAGATATTACTGATTCGTCCATTAGAACTACCCATTAAAATTACCCTCCACCTAATATTACAGAAAAAACTAATAATGATTGTGAGAGAGAACTACTAATGACTAAACGTGAGAAGAATGGAAAAAATAATACAAAGAAGAAAGAAAGAAGTTTGTAATCGTTACAGAAATAAGTGGAGCACGTGACAAGTATTTCGACAGTTTTTGGGTAACTTAAGTAATCTGTCTGTGTGGGGTACACATCGTCCAATCTCCTTTTTACACCATTTTCAGGAGTTCCGTAGATGCAAAAGCTAGTCGATAATGTACTAGAGTATTTCACATCTCACCACTTTTATCGTACATGAGGTACTGAACATGTAGTACGCCGCCAGCGTCTACAACAAACACGTATCTCGTTGCAGCTAGCATCGAGTCATCAACATCAATCATCATCAGTTAACACCTGCATCTTCTGAAGACCATTCCTTGTGGGCGCAATCGTTCTCCCCTATTCTGTGCTGTCCTTATTTTTTTCGTAATTATCGTATTATGTTACTTATAACAAATCTTTATTTTTTCCCTGGCATTCCTTTGGGATATCTTTCCATAATTTTTCCTTCAATATGTCTGTTACAATCTTACTATATCTCAGTAAACGTCCAAATGTCTTTTTTTATTACTACTCTGAGATTTCTGCCATATTTTCGGTACTCCTAAGAACTTTCTGTCTATTATCAACAGTGTCTAGTTTCCACTCTCATATATGACGGTAAGTACAATGAATTTATTTTTTATGTCGTATGTGTATAACGATTTATAAAATGTCTTGCGCCAGGATTCCTTCTGGCAAAGCAGCACGCTCCTGTGAGAACTTCATGGGGAGGCTGTCGGAAGACGCATCAGTAGGTAAGTGGCACTGCTGCAAGAAGACGTATTCAGTACGCTGTCACTGCAGAAGTCGCTGTCCAGGGCCTCTGTGAGGAGGAGAGGCTACATCATTACACCACTGACAAGCACATGCGGTAGATGAGACGGCGGGAAAGAGATGGTAAATAAAGACATTGTCGTTTTACTGTCATACCAGAACCTCGATATTGTCGGGAATTTGAGGACATAAGTGCTGATGCTTCAACAGCAGCAGAAGACCAGGATTGTACACTACTGGCCATTAACACTGGTACACCACGTAATGACGTGCTACAGACGCGAAATTTAACGGGCAGGAAGAAGATGCTGTGATATGCAAATGATTAGCTTTTCAGAGCATTCACACAAAGTTGGCGCCGGTGGCGACACCTACAACGTACTAACATGAGGAAAGTTTCTAACCGATTTCTCATACACAAACATCAGTTGACCGGCGTTGCCTGGTGAAACGTTGTTGTGATACCTCGTGAAAGTAGGAGAAATGCGTACCATCACGTTTACGACTTTGATAAATGTCGGATTTTAGCCAATCCTGATAGCGGTTTATCGTGTCGCGACATTGCTGCTCGCATTGGTCGAGATCCAATGACTGTCAGCAGAATATGGAATCGTTGGATTCAGGAGGGTAATACGGAACGCCGTGCTGGATCCCAACGTCCTCGTCGTCGAGATGAGAGGCATCTTATCCGCATGGATGTAATGGATCGTGCAGCCACATCCCTGAGTCAACAGAAGGGGACATTTGCAAGACAACAACCATCTGCACGAACAGCTCGACGACGTTTGCAGCAGCATGGACTGTCAGCTCGGAGACCATGGCTGCGGTTGCCCTCGACACTGCATCACAGACAGGAGCGCCTGCGATGGTGTATGCAACGACGAACCTAGGTGCACGAATGGCAAAACGTCATTTTTTCGGACGAATCCAGGTTCTGTTTACAGCATCATGATGGTCGCATCCGTGTTTGGTGACATCGCGGTGAACGCGCATTGGAAGCGTCTATTCGTCATCGCCATACTGGCGTATCACCCGGCGTGATGATATGGGGTGCCATTGGTTACACGTCTCGGTCACCTCTTGTTCGCATTGACGGCACTTTGAACAGTGGTCGTTACATTTCAGATGTGTTACGAGCCGTTGCTCTACCCCTCATTCGATCCCTGCGAAACCCTACATTTCAGCAGGATAATGCACGACCGCATGTTGCAGGTCCTGTACGGGCCTTTCTGGATACAGAAAATGTTCGACTGCTGCCCTGGCCAGCACATTCTCCAGATCTCTCACCAATCGGAAACGTCTGGTCAATGGTGGACGAGCAACTGGCTCGTCACAATACGCCGGTCACTACTCTTGATGAACTGTGGAATCGTGTTGAAGCTGCATGGGCAGCTGTACCTGTACACGTCATCCAAGCTCTGTTTGACTCAATGCCCATGAGTTTCAAGGTCTTTATTAAGGCGAGAGGTGGTTGTTCTGGGTACTGATTTCTCAGGATCTATGCACCCAAACTGCGTGAAAATGTAATCACACGTCAGTTCTAGTATAATATATTTGTCCAATGAACAGCCGTTTGTCATCTGCATGTCTTGTTGGTGTAGCATTTTTAATAGCCAGTAGTGTATATGTAACACCACACCGAGAAGGGCGTTCTCAGTCATTACCAGCCGGCAGCCACAAGAGGAGGTCACTGACACTCTGCAAGCCGAGAAGAGTCAACAATTCACCGCCAAACTCTTATCTTTACCAGCTGCAGGCAGCAGCCCTGCCCCGAATCTGAACGCTGGCGACTTACAAGGGAACATACCCAAGTGCGAATAAACGATTTTGACGAAACCTGGCGGGTAAAATATTGCAATGAGTGTTTTTTGGTTTGTGCCTAATTTCTCTTTTAAGGGAGAAAAAACGTACCCCGAAACGTAAAAAATGGTTGAAACGGCTCTGAGCACAATGGGACTTAACATCTGAGGTCATCAGTCCCCTAGAACTTAGAACTACTTAAACCTAACTAACCTAAGGACATCACACACATCCATTCCCGAGGCAGGATTCGAACCTGCGACCGTAGCAGCCGCGGGTTCCAGACTGAAGCGCCTAGAACCGCTCGACGACAGCTGCCGGCCCCTCGAAACGTAATTTGGCGTACTAGATTTAGATGAAGTAACTTTAAAATGATGATATATATAAAAAGGTTTTCCATATAGAAGTTGGTATTTAATTAACATTACATGAGCGAACATAGCTGCCGGTATATCACCTGTTATAAAAGGCGGCCTGTTAGTAGTGCTTAACTTGTTTGTTTGCCAGAGACGTAGGTGGGTGGGCAAGACCCTGAACGGAGCTTTGCGGCGGTTTAAAAACTGTTAAATTGGAAGACCAACCAGTCCGACTATGGTTTTTAGGTCGATTTTCACGCTTGTGTAGGCAAATGCTGGGCGGATCCAGAATCTCCCCCTCAGAAACTACAGCACACAAACACACACAATACGATAAGACGCAGACCTTAGTTTTCACGTTTCACACGCACAGAATGAGGCACATGAATTTCCTTCCTCAGGTTAACTGAAGACTGCGGCTGTAGGAAGGCCAGTAGCGCACAAAATTAAAATGAAATTTTGAAATAGTTTGATCAGAGAATCCCGTGCGACAGAATAAATGCTAGGAAATTGAGATTAATAATTTGGAATTCTTGTGGTTCTTAACGAAACCGTGGATGGACTTTTGCTAACCGCGTGCGGCAACGGATGACTGGAAAATGAAAGAAGTGGAGGTGAAGAACTGATGTAGCAGCTGGTTAAAATGTGTACCAGATCATGTGAAAGCCAGCTCGTGCTTTTCTGAGATAACATCCTGAAATAAATTAATAAAGTCAGGTAAATGCAGTATTTTTTGACTTCCGAAAAGCATTTGACTAAGTCCCACACGTATGCTTATTGTCAGAAGTGTTGTGCTATGAGGTAGTGGTGACTAGGTTGAGGAGGTCTTTGTAGGATGCATGCAGCATCTAATCTTGGACCGAAGTAACTTCAGACGTGCCCCAGAACCCTTGCCGTTCACGTTGTATACTAATGACCTTGCAGACAAAATTAGTCCAATCGCCTAAGATGGCAAGCTGTGTTCGCACGATGCTGCTATGGCATTTAAATTTTACAACGAGCTCAGCTCGCAAACGCGCGCTTCACTGTATGAATGGAGCAGTTCAGTTTCTAGCTAACAGATGGATCTTAAATGCATTATACACGGTCCAGTCACATTAATATGATCAACGCGTATGTTAGATGTCAATACAGTGGCGGATACAGAAAAACCTCAAGAAGGGGGTGTTGAAGATGTCTTGAGCTACCTTTACTTTTACCGTAATAAAACAATCAAGTCACATACAAAGTTTAAGAATTATTTAAACTGATTATGCACGTATGCAAGACAATGCCATCTTAGAAAAAAGTTACAGTTGTGGTTCTCATCCTTAAATGATGAAATTCTATGCACATATTCTTCCTGGAAAGGTGAGTGTTTAACAGAGCTAAGCCATTAAGTGGATCCTCCTCCGTTGTCGACCTCAGCCATGTCTTTGGACGCCGCAATGTAGAAAAACTTCGTTCTGCTGTAGCAACAGATGCAGGTAGACAAGCCAATATTTTGTACAGCGTGTTCAAAGTAGGATAGTCACATCCAGGACAAACAAACAACGCTTTTGCTGAGGAATTACTGTGACTTACTGTTACTAATATTTCACAATCGACTGATCACTCTCACTCTTGACCAGTCTTCACGCCTGCTACAACTTGGACTTATCACTTATTCATTCTTCAGTCTTAATGTTTCTGCTTTTGAATGTAAACTAGTCTCCTATTCCGCTAATAGTCCGTATTTACAACGACACGTATCGAAGGTTCTCTGTACAAGAAAACATTACAATATTCGCGACTTTTCTCGAACAAATGCCAGACAATAACGTGTCAAAATCACTAGAATGGCCGTGACTTTTCTCATAGGTATGTGTTAACTATACAAGGTGTTACAAAAAGGTACGGCCAAACTTTCAGGAAACATTCCTCACACACAAATAAAGAAAAGATTTCATGTGGACATGTGTCCGGAAACGGTTAATTTCCATGTTAGAGCTCATTTTAGTTTCGTCAGTATGTACTGTACTACCTCGATTCACCGCCAGTTGGCCCAATTGAAGGAAGGTAATGTTGACTTCGGTGCTTGTGTTGACATGCGACTCATTGCTCTACAGTACTAGCATCAAGCACATCAGTACGTAGCATCAAAAGGTTAGTGTTCATCACGAACGTGGTTTTGCAGTCAGTGCAATGTTTACAAATGCGGAGTTGGCAGATGCCCATTTGATGTATGGATTAGCACAGGGCAATAGCCACGGCGCGGTACGTTTGTATCGTGACAGATTTCCAGAACTTAGGTGTCCCGACAGGAAGACGTTCGAAGCAATTGATCGGCGTCTTAGGGACCACGGAACATTCCAGCCTATGACTAGCGACTGGGGAAGACCTAGAACGACGAGGACACCTGCAATGGACGAGGCAATTCTTCGTGCAGTTGACGATACCCCTAATGTCAGCGTCAGAGAAGTTGCTGCTGTACAAGGTAACGTTGACCACGTCACTGTATGGAGAGTGCTATCGGAGAACCCGTTGTTTCCGTACCGTGTACAGCGTGTGCAGGCACTATCAGCAGCTGATTGGCCTCCACTGGTACACTTCTGCGAATGGTTCAGCCAACAATGTGTCAATCCTCATTTCAGTGCAGATGTTCTCTTTACGGATGGGGCTTCATTGTAACGCGATCAAATTGTAAATTTTTACAATCAACATGTGTGGGCTGACGAGAATCCGCACGCAATTGTGCAATCACGTCATCAACACAGATTTTCTGTGAACGTTTGGGTAGGCATTGTTGGTGATGTCTTGACTGGGCCCCATGTTCTTCCACCTACGCTCAATGGAGCACGTTATCATGATTTCATACGGGATACTCTGCCTGTGCTGCTAGAACACGTCCCTTTACAAGTACGACACAACATGTGGTTCATGCACGGTGGAGCTCCTGTACATTTCAGTCGAAGTGTTCGTACGCATCTCAACAACAGATTCAGTGACCGATGGATTGGTAGAGGCGGACCAATTCCATGGCCTCCACGCTCTCCTGACCTCAACCCTCTTGACTTTCATTTATGGGTGCATTTGAAAGCTCTTGTCTACGCAACCACGGTACCAAATGTAGAGACTCTTCGTGCTCGTATTGTGGACGGCTGTGATACAATACGCCATTCTCCAGGACTGCATCAGCGCATCAGGGATTCCATGCGACGGAGGGTGGATGCATGTATCCTCGCTAACGGAGGACATTTTGAACATTTCCTGTAACAAAGTGTTTGAAGTCACGCTGATACATTCTGTTGCTGTGTGTTTCCGTTCCATGATTAATGCGATTTGATGAGAAGTAATAAAATGAGCTTTAATATGGGAAGTAAGCGTTTCCGAACATATGTCCACATAACATATTTTCTTTCTTTGTGTGTGAGGAATGTTTCCTGAAAGTTTGGCCGTCCGTTTTTGTAACACCCTGTATATGTGCCAGACAGAAACGTATTAAATACGATGACGAGGACGCGCGTGCTTCATAGGAAAGTGCAACTACATAACTCGATTCAGTCGAGTCGACCGACGAAAGAAACGAACGAATAGCCTGCGGACGGACAGGCGGGGCGGCACGGGTGGAAACGTGGGCGGCCCCGTAAGGGGGTCGGGAGGGGGGGGGGGCGCTCCACGAAACCTCCCCACCTCCCACTCATATGTATCCGCCACTGTGTCAACGTGCCCACCCACAGACGGAATGTGACGGCACTAGCAGTGGAGAGTATATAAAACAAACCAGATGTTGTTGTATTGCAAAAATGGGCCGATTTATTTGACGTCCATAAGTTCATGATTATTGGCTTTCGGGCCAAGGATGAAAGCATTTCCGAAACGGCTAAGTTTGCAAACTGTCCACTTGCCGACGAGTTTAAAGTATACCGTGTGTGGCAAAATGACGCTTTTCAGACAGCGAGACAACTGTGGTGCATAACACGGCCTTAGATGAAAGGGATGAACGACGGCTGTGGAGATACGTTCGAACGAACAGACGCACAACTGTTAAATAAGTGTCCGACCATCAACCGATGGACTACCAACATTCTCTCTTAAACGTCCGTTGGGCGAATGTTGCTGCGTACGGGCCTCCGTAGCAGGCGCCTTGTTCATGAACGTATGCTGGCTGCTGTTTGTTAGCGACGAAGGCCGGAATCTGTACGCCAGTACTGCAACTAGAAGTACGACAAGTGGCCTTTGCACATGAATCACGTATTTGCTCCATCGGTCAGGCGGCCATTGCGCGTACGGCCCTGAAACTATCATAGGGAGGGTCCAGGCTGAATGTGGGGCGTTATGGTCTGGAGAATGTTTTCGAGGTTCCCTGGGTCATCTCGTCATTCTGTAAGGCACAATGGGTCAACACACGTATGCATCTATCCTTGGGGACCATGTTACACGTAGTTTGTTTTTCCTCGGCGCGATGCCATCTAAAGGTAGGACAATGCCACGTGTCATAGAGTCCGCAGTGCACGTGCGTGGTTCTGAGAGCATCAGAAGGGCTTTAACGTAAACCCCTCGCTACCAGACTGCTGGGTTTAAAAGCCAATTGAGAATCAGTGGACACTACCTCGACTGGACCGTACGCGCCATGGAACCTACCGCAGCTGTCCTCGGCACTGTATTCGGCGTGGCTCCACATCGCTGTCGGTACCTCCCAGAACCCCACTGACTCCTCTTCCTCTACGTCTCGCAGCGATTCGCGCCGCAAAAGACTTCTGACAGATAGTCACATTTATTTGACTGGACAGTGTAAAAGAAGCACAGACCGTATGTGTCACGACGAAGAGTGTAGTTCACGATAGGCGACTATGAACGAGAACCACCACTATGAGACTTCAGGCAAAACCGAGGTCTCATTTGCCAGTGCACATATCCCAATCTCAGGAGAAAGGAAATGCCTCAAAAAGTGTAACGTGCTACTGAAGAGAAAGCAGTAGTGACAGTGCGTTCCAGTCTAAAAAGTGTCATGTTGTCGCACCTTTAAAAGACTGTTTTGAGGTCTACTATACTCAAAAAATCATACTTGTTGATATGTAAAACAACCGTACTGCATGATACAGGGGGAATCCCAGCATGGTTGCGACGTACTTCAAGGGGCTATAGAGGGTATCTTGAAGAACAAATAGAGTATTGGAACCCGTATTTGGAAACGTCATTTAATGACGCTACAGAGCACCGAAGTAATGTGCGCTAGCGTCTGCCATTAAGCCACCTCTTTGGCAGCAAATGTAAGTTTGTACACTGAGGGACCGTATGCGGAACGTCTCGCAATGTTGTTTGTCATGTAGTAATCGCAGCTGATTGCTGAGGTCACTAGTGGAGAAGCTGGTGTTAGCTGCTACAGAGATACGCATTGTTTCCTATGGATACCTTGGTGTATGACGGTTTTGGACAAGGGTTGTATCTACAGTTTATTCTTTTCGTATACACCGAAAAACTTGGAGAGTTTAGAGCGTTCCAGGAGATGGATGTGGATGGAAACCGATATCCGAAAATGTCATCCACCGAGGCAACAGCGCATTGCATTCGTAGGAGACAAGGCCTGTCTACGCAGCTGCTAGTCCCATTATCTCCGCTGGCGACTGTGGCAATCAGTCGCGATCAGTGAATAACAAACAACATTGCGAGAGGTTCTGCATACGGTCCCTCAGCGTACAAAGTTACATCTGCTGCCAAAGAGCCGGCCGAAGTGGCCGTGCGGTTAAAGGCGCTGCAGTCTGGAACCGCAAGACCGCTACGGTCGCAGGTTCGAATCCTGCCTCGGGCATGGATGTTTGTGATGTCTTAGGTTAGTTAGGTTTAACTAGTTCTAAGTTCTAGGGGACTAATGACCTCAGCAGTTGAGTCCCATAGTGCTCAGAGCCATTTGAACCATTTGCTGCCAAAGAGGTTGCCTAGTGGCAGGCGCCGGCGCCTGTAACTTCGACGATCTGTAGCGACATTGGATGGCGTTTCCAGACACAGTTCCTAATCTCGATTTGTTTCTCAAGACACCCTATACAAGCCCTTGAAGTGTGTTGCAACATTTCTGTGACACTTTGCATATTAAATCTAATTTCACGGCACCCAATAGTGTATTTAAATATGATGTAATTGGGATGACAACAAACTTAGATTTTCACAGCTGATACACTTATTTATACTAAAGTACTGTCTGAAAATAATTGCACAAATATTCGGTGACGTCTTAAGATTTCAAAATGCTGCAAAGATTGTCAACTCGCTTTAAATGTTCAAAAATGTAAAATTTTCTACTTAACAAAACAAAAACAACGTAGTATGCTATGACTACAGTATCAGCGAGATTCAAATGGAATAGGTCAACTTATACAGTTATCTCGATATAACAATTTGTGTGGATTAGAAATGATCGATGATACAGGCCCATTCGCAGGTAAGGCAGGTATCACAGTTGGGTTCATTGGTAGGATACAACTGAAGTGTAATCAGTATACAAAAGAGACTGCTTAGAAAACACTCATGCAACGAATGTTGCAATATTGTCCAAGTGTATGGGACCCATACCAAATAGGACTAACAGGGGTACTCAACGGATACAAAGAAGGGCGGCAGAAATGGTTACAGATTGCTCGACTCATGGGAGAGTGTCAAGATGATGCTGAATACCGTTAACTGGCAGATGTTTGAAGAAAGACGCAGACTAACGCGTGAATGACTATTGAGAAGGTTTCAAGAACCAAATTTAAGTGATGGAAGTGGCTATGTACTACAACTGGCTACATATCGTCGCCATATGGACCGCGAAGACAAGATTAAATTAATTACAGCACGCAGAGAGACGTTTCAGCAATCATTTTTCCCAGGATCGAAACGTAAATGGAATGGGACGTGAATGGAATGTGACGCACCGTCTGCCATGCGATTCACAGTGGTTTGCATTGTGTATGGATGTAGGTTGAAGGTGCAGTGGATATACCGACATGAAATCATTATGAAAAGAAGTTAAATGATATCAAAAACAAACAATGTACAGGACAGAGGTGAAGATATGGTTTCCGACACGGAATAGTAGCTTCAAGGTCATACCTCCCAAGGTACTCTGTCGTTTCAGATGTATACTGTGTTCTAAACAAGCTGACTGGCTATGGGGGTAATTTGGCAGTTGGAATTTTCCACTACCTGTTCTTGAGCAGGCACAATGGAAGCTCAGTGCCGCGTGCTGTAATCGGGAACGGAACGAAGGGTGGCCTTCTCTCGGTGAGAGCGATTTAATTAAGCCGATTAAAATACTCTGAACTTTAAAGACGCGCCTTAGCGGAATTGGATTTCCAATATCCCGGAGAAAAGCTACGGACCGTTCGCCAGTCGAGTTTTACAACCGAACGAATCGAAGAAGCTTACGGGAATCATTGAGTAATATCTGCAGGAAAAACTGCTGCCTTGGACCCAGTTTTACAAATATTACTCTTTCATGAACCTTGTTCTGTAAATGTACTCTCAACATAGTTATGGGCATTTGAGAGACAAGAAACTGCTGATGTGGTGACATGGCAGGTGTAAGATACCACAGCGCCTCAACTACTTCCAACTGATGCATACATTACAACTGCTTCGCCTTAGATTTATGAAGCATAATCGACAGAACTAAAATGGAGTAGTTTTCATTCCCTGCAGCTGGAATTCGTTAATAATAATAATAATAATAATAATGATAATAATAATAAACTTTCAGGGATCTGGTCTGACACGTATTCCGTATGCTCCTTCCATTTATGCATTTGTAAATATATTTGATTGTTCATTGGTTCACTTATTAACTCTTTTCTAATTTTCTAAATTTTTACTTTATCTGATTTTATACATCCTTTCACTGAGCTTCGGAATCTCATTTGGTAAGAGTTCTAGCCTCAGGGCCTCAAAGAAGTACATGAATTGCCATCCACAGGTATTGTAAGAATGTATATATATGTTCCAAATCATCTTATAAATCACTGCGCCTTTTTTAACCAAACTTGGTACACGCATCCCTTACTGTCAGGCAACAATCGATGTTTGGGCAAGAACTACCTACATATCATACTTCAAGAGATATGACGTCATAAACAATGAGGTGGGGTGAAAAACTGCCACATCATGTATGACGATTAAATATATTACTTCCGTGCAGATAAACTGTATTCGCAATAAATTTCGCACACGGTATCTACATATGCCTCTAAATGCACCTACTAAAGTATATAATGGAACCATACATAGTTCAGGAGATATGTCAAAACCAGTGAGATGCGTGATAAAATGATGCATTGTGCATGACGCTTAAATTTATTACTTCTTTTCTACAAACTCTATTCGCAACCCATGGTTGTAGACAGTATCTACATATGCTACTGAAAGCACCTACAGCATTATATCAATGTATGACACGCAAATCAGGAGATACGACTTCATAAAAATTGAGATGTGTCGAAAAAAATGCTGCATCATGCATAAAGTTTCAATACGTACATTTTTTGTTTATTACTACGACACTACTATAGTCGAGTAAACTTAAGGAAATTCCTGGCAGCTGGTAGCACTTTAGACAGCTTTCAACGGGGAAGGGCAAACGACTGTAGGCCAAAACGATACAGTTAATCGAGGTAACTTCGTACCACTTTTATTGAAAATACTGGTAACGAAATAAATTACACATTACAACAGACATGGTAACATTTAATAGCTATAGTTACTAATACTAGGAAAAGTGAAAATGTAGATTAACTATGTCCTGTGAGAGCAGAATTTGAATTTTAGGGGTGGTACAACTTTACACTGTCATTCAAGATAACTTTAGAAAAGTCTTAACATTTTTTTCTGAATCTAATGCTCTGGGTAAATTTAGATCGTCAGGTGTTAATGATAGGTAGAAGCAAATAGTGTTACTTCAGTATTGAATGTTTACTTTCAGATACTAAGATATTTGTACCGACTTTAAATAACTGTCGCCAGAAGTTCACTTCACAGTCAACCTAATTAAAGGATAATCACTAGCCTAAGAGCTTGTAGGAAGTTAAAAAGACAATTGAAATACTAACTAGAAATCGCAGGGGTAATAAACGTGTTACTTTCTGTACAAAATTATGCATGTAGATGGGACAGCGGCCATTTGAAACAAAAGTGGTAAGTGGTACAAAGATATCTTGACTGGTAAAAAGTTACACTCATTGACTGTAGTCGTCTCTACAGCTGTGAATAGACGTTACTATGGAGGCGTTTTCAAAACCGCATTGTAGACACGCGAAGCAGCTCCGCCTAGCGTACAGAGACCGTACGGGACGACGTTTCTCAATATGGACACAGTAATTATACATTTGTACATTATGCATAGTTCTTTGTATGACTACAAAATTTCGAAGGGATGTTCACAAATACATTGAAATGAAATTTTTTTGCATACTTCGCTACAAACACAGTTCATTTTTTGTTTTGTTACTAATAAAAAATTGGCATAATAAATACCCGGGCAAAGCGTGTTTCGTCAGTTAATAGTTTCTTGAAGTGTAATTTTAATTTCTTCCCTTAGTTTCTTCTTTAAAATTTTATTATAGTTTCTATTATCTCGTCTCGAGCAATGAATTAAAGCCTAAGTACTTGATATAGTAACTTGGAAGGGCTTGAAATACTGAGAAATGTAGGCCAAATAAATCGCTGCCAGTGAAATTATGAGTTTTAAAATGTCAGTAATAACAATAATGTTTTGCGTCATTAACATTTTCTTTTTTTGGATAGGAGATGATAGTCAGGATTAACGCCCTTTCCATCTTTCCCCTATCTCAAAATTCCGTCATTGATCTCTTCTGGAACAAATCGGAGCTAAAGCAAATCAATGGTAAATATTATTTCAATGGCTCTTCCATATTGCCGTTCTGTGACGAAATAACAGCAGCCCGAAGGAAGAGATGAAACCCCTGATGGAACAACAGTGTCTCCCTCCTTTTTCTTTTTTTTTAAAAAAAGTAGTGGCTGATAACATCGGTAAGATTTTACAGAAACCTATTGTCAAAACAGTTTTTAGACTAACAAAGAAAATATGTCAAGCCCTCAGATGTGCAGAGTACACAACATTTCATGTAAGTATGGTAAGGTCTACACTGGAACTACAAAGAGAAACGTGAATACACGTCTGAAGGAACACAAAAGTCCTTGTGGACTACAGAAAATAAAATCTTCAGCTTTAGCGGAGCATGTGTTCAGTCAATAGAACATAAAATTTACAAAAATCGAACTTTGATTTACAGTGACGAACTGTTTTCCATGGCTGTATAGAGAAGCAGCCGAAATATAGGATCCAGTCAAATGAAAATGAGGCAAACAAAAAAAAGTAATCATCATAACTGTTAATAAATTCATCCCACGATGAGCCTGCATGGGGAAATGTTTGCAGTTGCCTATGGGACCATGATTGCGCCCAGCCCTGTACCTCTTCGTCCAAATCAAACCGGTGACAATGAATGTCTTTCTTCAGGGTTCCAAAAACACGGAAATCGCATGGTAACAGATCGGGACCTAATGGAGGATGTGTAAGGGCTTCCCCGTGAAAGTTCTACAGAGTATTCTAAAAACCTTGCAATATATGAGCTTGCTCATATTATTGTAGCTCTGAAGAAAGACATCCGTGGCCACTGATTTGTTTCGGACGAATAGGTGCACACCTGTGTGCAGCCACATCTACATCATACTCCGCAAACCACCCAATGGTCTGTGGCGAAGGGTACTTCTGTACCACTAACTGTACCCTCCAACTCTTTTCCACCTGCAATTACTTAAAAGGCTGCTGCCACTCTGCCTGTCAACAGAAACCCCTCCGTTCTGGTTGTACCTGCTGTACAGGTGTGTATATCGCTGAGGCTAGCAAGCCATCCCACCAACGACAAGGTGCGTCGCTCACGTAGATGTACCTACACGAATTGTAATAATTGAATCCAACTGGCAGCTTCACATCACTGTTTTACAATACACATTTATTGTTTATTTTCTACACAGCACAATACTGTCATACAAATATGTATAACTTCGTTGACACATATAAAAGGACTAGTTTACACATAGCTCATAGTGAGATGTTAGGTTTTTTCGACAACTTCTTCGACGAGCTAATTCCACCAGATCTTAAATAGCTATTGTCGAATTGTGGAATTTTGTGGTAGAATCTGACTGAAAGAAGGGATCAGGTGATATGACAGGTGGACATCAAGGGGGGAAGGGTAGTGTGGGGGGTAAAGATTCATATGATGTCTGATACATAATGCGTATGTGCTGTCGTCGTGGTCTTTAGTCTGAAGATTGGTTTGATGCAGCTCTCCATGTTACTCAGCCCTGCGCAAACCTCTTCGTCTCCGGATAACTACGACAATTTGCATCATTCTGAATATGCTTACTGTATTCATCTCTTTGTCTCCCTCTACTGCTGTCTAAATAGGTCATCACACATAGAGATACAATAAGAAAATTATGTTAAAGTATGTCTGAAAAAGATACATCCGTAATCACAAGACCATGACTCCTACATGAAGGAAATAAAAGAAGGAAATAAAAAGATCGGCGATCTAAACCAGGTGGGGTGTGGGGGAGGGGAGAGGTACATCTTAATGGTAAGAGTGACGCAGACATGCTGCTCTCCACAGCATTTATCATGTATCTAGTCATGAATGTTCTGTACTGATGTGTCAGTCTGCATACACTGATACGCCATATCATTATGACCACTGCCCACCGCGACGCCTGGCGGCGTTGCGGTCACGTGACGCGGTAACAACAGTATGCAAGCGGAGCAGGCACGAACAGGGGCTGCAAATGGGGAAATCCATTGAGACAGTCGACTCTGACGAAGTCCAGATTATTATTACACAGCCCCTGTGAACGAATATCTCGAAAACGGCGAAGCTGGTAGAAATTCACGTGCTCCTGTAGTGAGGATGTACGGAAAAAGGTAGGAGCACAGCGAATCTACCACTAGACGCTAAATGGTTACACGTCCACGATTCCTTACAGGACGTGGGCTTCGGAGGCTTGCCTGCTCTGTGAGGTAGGATAGATGGTGATCTGTGGCATCTCTGCCGAAAGACATGTTAGTGCACGTACAAGTGTTTCGAAGCACACCATTCATAGTACATGGAGCTCCACAACAGACCAAGGCTACGTGTTCGCATGTTGACCCAAAGATATTGCCAATTACGATTTCAATGGCCACGGGTCTATCAGGATTGGACCGTCGATCAATTGAAACGAGTCGTCTCTTCGGGCGAATCATATTTTTGCCATACTAGGTCGATGGTCGTCTCCACAAACGTCCTCATCGATGTGAACGGTGACTCGAAACATGTAGCGAACTACGGATGAAGGCTGGTGGACGCAATATTACGCTATGGAAGACACTCTCCTGCGCTTTCGTGGGACCAATGGTAGTAATCGAACACGCTGACAGATGCTAACTACCTACATCCCTTCATGCTTCCCCGACGGCGATGTCATCTTTCAGCAGTGTGACTGCCTGTGTCTTGGAACCAGATCCGTTTTACAATGGTTGAAGGAGAATTCTAATGAACTCCCGTTGATATCTCGGCGATCCAATCCTGATGCAAATCGTACGGAACCCATCTGGGTCGCTATCGGGTGACATCACTGCGTACGCAAAACAGCGGTGCGTTATTTACACGAATTACATGACCTGTGCGTGGACATCTAATGCCACATACCTCTACAAACCTACCAACAAACTGTCGGATCACTGATACGCAGAGTCAGTGATGTATTTCGTTCAAAATATGGACGAACAAGCTATTATACACATGGTCGTAATGTTTTGGTTCACCAGTGTATGTTGTGGACTAACTTTTCTCCGGTGACCTCGAACGCATACGATTATGACACATACATTTCATTTCATAACTGTCTGATTCGCCACTGTTTGATACTATGCGACTCAAGACAGGACGGTAAATGTACGTGTCATTCAGCCGCGTGGTATGATCTTTCGCCCTGAAATACTCTGACGAAATTATTAGCTCGCTGGTGCGCTCGTTCTCCCGACCTGGTTCACGCACTGAACAATACAAATAAGAGACTCAATGTTCTTCATTTTTTTAAAGTACTCCGGATCAATTAGATACAGGAAAGAAATACCAACACGTCGTTTTCGAACATTTTTAACTGTGACCACATCTCATCCTCACCATTAGGGGTAACAGAGATATATTACTACGACAATTTATACGAATGAGTCTTGTTCTCGTGGATTACAAGAGAGCTTCCGACAAGGTGAAGTAGTCAAAGCAATCGACTTTCCTCATCGATATTCATACGCCGAGACAGTTAGTATACCTGATCCGGTAACTTTACTTCTTGAATTAAGGGAGAGTAAGAAGCAATAAAAGCATCTCAGGTATCTTCCCTAGTAATGCCGGCATGAGACAACGTTGCAATCTCTGTTCACTGTTCTTCATTGCAAATAGTGAGCACATTATGTAGAAGGTTCTCGAAGACTGATATGACGGCATAGTCGTAAGTTGCAGAAAAATTAATAATGTCGGCTATGCAGATGACACACTGAGAACTGCAACTGACGAGCATCAACAGCAAACCATCAGGCGAAGGCAGGCCGAACAAAGTAAAGCATATGACCTTCAAATGAACAAGACAAAGAGTAAAGTGAGATTGTCCTAATGACAGAAGACCTGACATCACAAGAACTGTTTCGAGTATCTAGAATCGGTTGGCACTGATACTGGATGTTGTGAGCCTGATATTCGTAGGCTCATTTCGATCGAGAGATATTCTACAGCACAAATTGTTTGGATTTGAAAAAACACCTCTATCACTGCCAAGACAAAGCTCACCCAAGTCTAAATTCTAATCTTCCATATCGCGATCCATGCAGCAGAAACTTGGACGATGATACCGAAGGATTGTCCAAGGATTTATATGGTGGAAATGTGGTGCTCTACATTACTTCGAATGCTGTGGACAGCACGTTGAATCAATGATTCGTTCCTGCACAAGACAAGTCTGTCAACTGTTTCAACCAGAATCGGTTGCAATATTATGGTGACATTGCCAGAAGGAGAGAGGCAGTGGAAAGAACAATCATAGAGGAAAATGTTAACGGCCGAAGTCCTAGAGGACGCGCACCAATGCGGCGGATAGACCAGATTAACAGCTTAGCCGGGATAGGTTTGAGCAAACAGGTCACCACGCCAAAGACAGTGCTTGCGTAGGATTAGACCAAAGAGAGAGAATGAGTCATGTGCGTACCAAATACTGTGGAAACTGATTCAGGGTTTCCTCAGCTATGCTTCTTCGTCATCCTGTCTTCACTCCCACCATCGGCCATATGGATGATAAGGGTGTCCTACTGTCATAGTAATTTTATTGAGATAGCAAGTGATTCGTGTACGAAGTTTAGTGAAACTTCTCCAGGTTACTGCGATATGCTAATACGCCATTGTCTTTTGCGATACCCTTCCTTGCACAGTGGACGAACTGTCATCGGGACTGTCACCAGTGTGTCTAGCGACTGCAAACACTAAGTATACGAATACCATCATCGATCGTTATCAATTATTTTCTCATGTCGCAACTTCTCACCCTCACCCCGACTCCTGCGGGTGGTAGAAGTAAAGTATCCCCGCAGTATTTTCTAAAAATAATTGTACAAATAATACAACAGATAAACTATAATTTCAAGTTTTGCTGAAAATAGCGATATCGAAAACAGAAAAACCACGGCTGTACATCTGTAGACAGAGAAAAGAATGAGAACCGTACGAAAAGTTCTTATCACAATATTCCACTAGATAGCAGAGCAGTGTATTCTCGACGGGTTTTGAGCTACATTAACCAAAGACACTGAACTAAATAAACTAGAACCCTTATAGAGGCCTGTAGTACTTGCATTCTACGTTTCTTTCATGGCACAGATAAGGCCTGCCTGATTATGAATTATGGCACATTACACCGTCGTATCTCGCGCGGTTTACTTTTTCTGCTCAGGGGCACTCTGTAGTGTGATTTTCTGCTGCTGCACAGCTCTGTATCAACGTGAGTGGGCTGCAAAGCGCAGAGGACCAGTTTCTAAACTACGAAGGTCATTCAGGAGCAGATAGAAATGCTAAACATGGTATATCGTTTCTTACATCGCTTTTATGCAAAGATCGCAAGCGCATCGTAAAATTCACAGTGTTTTCTATTCCAAATAATCTGAAGTTATCGCAAAGGGCCGGCCGGAGTGGCCGTGCGGTTCTAGGCGCTACAGTCTGGAGCCGAGCGACCGCTGCGGTCGCAGGTTCGAATCCTGCCTCGGGCATGGATGTGTGTGATGTCCTTAGGTTAGTTAGGTTTCATTAGTTCCAAGTTCTAGGCGACTGATGACCTCAGAAGTTAAGTCGCATAGTGCTCAGAGCCATTTGAACCATTTATCGCAAAGGCTAGGTGGTAGTTTTTCAGGAGCACAGAAAGTAAGTCAGAAAGAGACAGTTCTTAAAGTGAAAAAGACACTAAAGTGAAAAAGACACTATGCTCCATAAAACTGGTTTAGAGATAACTTGTAACGCCGGAAATACATATTCTCCTATTTCCATCTATTGTACTACAATTTTTTTCCTTGTTTTGTTACCTCAAGATATGACATTTCTGTGCCTTTATATATTGTAATTGTTTTACTATATATATATATATATATATATATATATATATATATATATGTGCATTTATGTCGATGTATAATTGGTTTGTTTTGTAAATATTATTTGTATTTTACGCTGGGTCTTGCGTAGGGAAAACTATGCTATCGAACGAATAAATCGATAGGTCGTGTGAAGAACGAAAGTGTTTAGGATCTTTGGTAGTGTTAACTCTGCCGCGTGGAGCGCGGGCAGAGAGAGTCTGGCTGGGGGAGTGCAGTGGAGCAGGTGTGTTGTGTGACGCTCCCGCGAGTTGCCGCGCTTTCGGGGTTTGGCAGCATGTAATTGCGCTCGACTTGCTATGATAGTTTCTGACACGGTGTCGCGGACGGGAAGCATTAGTTGGCGCACATCAAGAGCCCGTTTCGCCTGGTGACCGTGTCGAGAAGGAGGCGCGCCAACATCCAGCTTCTGCAACAGCGACGGCCGACAATGAGTGACTGTCGCCACCTCCTCGATCGACGGCTCCAAACCTTCAATCAACCAACAAGGAAGACTGCAAGCATGTAAAGTTTTAGAACTGTATGGCAGACCTCAGCTTCTCAAACTGTTCAAGTCACAAAATTACAGCAACGTAGCATGAACCTTTGTTGCTCGTTGTCCCAATTGCATTACCAAGCAGGGTCCCGAGTGTCGTTGAAATTCAAACGCCAGCATCATTCGATTTCACTGCTTTAATTTCAAAGTTCAGTTAAGGTATTCATAGCTGGCTACAATATTTAGATTACACAAGCACAAATTAAGAGTGCTAGTTTTGTTACCGTATTTTAGCTTACCTGTGACTGCAGCTCAGCTTCGTACATACTAAATTTTACTATTGTTAATTGTTCAGAATCATTTAATTCAAGTTCAAAGTTAAATTTCTTATTTCTAAATTGCGTAGATTCAAGTAGCTTTTGAAATGATTGTTGAGGTAGACCAAGACTAACCGTATTTTACTGAATTTCCATGTGCTTCAGAAAGAAAGCTCACTTTTAACTTCAGTCACTAAATTAACTTTCGATTTTCCGGTTTTATTAATTCTTTTGCTAAATTAAGTCAGAGTGTAGCGAAATTTATTACTTCTGACAAACTTTCAGTTTTCACACTACACGTGTCAACCTTCAGTTGCCACGCTTCTAGTGCTAATTATATGTGTAATAACCTTACTTTTTCAGTTACTATAGTAATTGTCCTTAGGACTGGCGACCGTAATTTTCCCCAAATCTCAAATATCTAATTACCGCTAGTTAATTGTTAACGTAACGGCCGCACATTTACCTTCTTTATTAACTTTACCCCTTTTCAAAATTAATTTCCACCAGTTTCATTTGCATTTTTCCTTTCATTTAGATGTAACCCTTTCCTCCCTCTTTACAGACAAATTAACTTCGGTGACGATTGTTTTTCCCCAATTTCCATTAGGTACACGCGGTTTAAATTGTCACTGTCATTAAGGTCGATAAGTGAGGGGGAGGTTACAAACTTGTGCCGTAAATATACAAATAGCCTCACCCAAATTTTTTTGCAAATGGGCTCTGGTCTCAACGTCACTAGCAAAACGAAAGAAAGGAAGATTAAGGCTGAAAAATCTGTGTCATGAAAGAGAGAGAGTCGGCCGATATGGCCGAGCGGTTCTAGGCGCTTCAGTCTGGAATCGCGCGACCGCTACGGTCGCAGGTTCGAATACTGCCTCTGGCTTGGATGTGTGTGATGTCCTTAGGTTAGTTAGGATTAAGTAGTTCTAAGTTCTAGGGGACTGATGACCACAGCAGTTAAATCACATAGCGCTCAGAGCCATTTGAACCAATTTTGAAGAGAGAGAGAGAGAGAGAGAGAGAGAGAGAGAGCACAAGTTCGTATTTTTTCGTGGATGTGGAAGGAAATCGGCTGTGTCCTTTATATCGCTTATCTCTTTCTATTTCTCCCTCCCTCTCTCTCTCTCTCTCTCTCTCTTCCTTATAAAAAGTAAAGGTTTGTTACGTTTGGAATCGTGAATGAAAATATTTGTAAGTCGTGACATCACTTATGTTTCGCACACTCGTAGTAGCGGCTAAAATATATCCTATTAATCATCAATTTTGCTACGTAGTGAAATAGTTCTGAGTAAAGGTTGTACGTTGGATTGTAACAAGTTACTTATGTTGTCAACACACGCGGCTAGCTCAAAAAAGCGATTTGTTTAAAACAGTAGTAATTAATGCCCGATAAATCAGTATTGTTGCGGAGAGAGACGATATAATCACCTACGTAGCTGCACTATTAATCTCGATATTACGTAAGATCTTTGTTAAACACAGACCTTTTATACTGTTAATTATGATTTGAATAATACTTTCGGCAGTGAAAACAAGATTTTTGCCAGTCAGCGATTTACTCATAGGCAAACCTGAGCCTCGTAGTATTATTTATTATCTTTGCATTCGTCATGAATATTTAATTAAATCCTTCCTGCAAACAATGTTCTTTTCCTGCTAGCAAAATATTTATAAAGTATTTTTTTCTTGTATCGTGGGGGCAAATCCCGAAAATCATGTGATTAATTATATTTCACGTAATGGTTGCCAATGCGTCATTACGACAAAACAGTGACAGACGGCCAGTGATAAAATTTGAATTCTAGCCACAATTAATTATTTCCACTCAATTATATTCACGTGGAGGGAGAGAAATTAAATAAGATTAAAAGGACGAATACGTTTTATACACATGTTCTGAAAAAACTTGTGTAGAATTAACATCATCGTGCATTCAGAAGCAACCTCGTACAGAAGCGTCTACTAGCATCGAGAGCTGACACCAGAGTGATCATTTTATTCGTCGAGGTGTTTATCACATATTTATACATAAATTACATGAAATGATGTACTCATAGTCTTTTTTATTCTCAGTATTAGTTACACAAAAATATATTTATTATTAATACTTTTATGTTCAAAACACGTAAAGATGGAGGGCTTTTTCTCATTCAGATATAATATTCCATCATTGACAGCCCATTTGCATACATAAACACATACACAGTTTTGTTCGTTATTGACAGAGTTCGCCTGTGGTTATCGTAACATACTACTATGGTTTTTTAGAAGGCTTTCCACGAAACGGTTCACCTTTCAAAGGAACCATACCGGCATTTGCCTGGGGCGATTTAGCAACCACGGAAAATCTAAGTTAGGGTGATCGAGCAGGGATTTGAACGATAGCCCTTCCGTATGCGAGTCCAGTGTGCTAACCACTTGGTATTAGCAAAGCGTAAATCATATATCGGCTGAAAAGTACCGAAAGGATGCAGGTTAATGTTCTGTTATATCCATGAAAATTACAAAAATGGATGTACTTTTGTTCGTATGTATGTATGTATGTATGTATGTATGTATGTGTATGTATGTACGCATACTGAGATGACAAAAGTCATGGGACAGCGATATGCCTATGTACAGGTGATGGTAGTGTCGCGTTCAGGAGGTGCAACAGACCAGTGCATTGGCGGAACTGTCATTTGTACTCAGGTATGCAGTTCATGTGAAAACGTTTCCGATGTGATTATGGCAGCACGATGGGAATTAATAGACCCTGAACGCGGAGTGTTAATTGGAGTTAGACGCACGGGACATTTCATTTCGAGAATTGTCAGCGAATTCAACATTCAGAGATTCGTAGTGTCAAGTGTGTATCGAGAATACCAGATTTCGTGTATTACCTCTCACCATTGCCAACATAGTGTCTGACGGCCTTCGCTTAACGGCCGAGAGCAGCGGCGTTTTCGAAGAGTTGTTAGTGTTAACAGACAAGCAACGTTGCGTGGAATAACTTCAGAAATCAATATCGGACGTACGACGAACGTATCCGTTAGGACAGAGTGGCAGAATTTGCTGTTAATGGGCTTTGGCAGTGAACGACCGCCTCGAATGTCTTTACTTTCAGCACGACACTGCTCGCAGTGCTTCTCCTGGGTTCGTAACCAGACGATTGGAAAACCGTGGCCTCGGCAGATGAGACCCTATTTCAGTTGGCAAGGGCTGAAGGTACGGTTCGACTGTAGCGCTGACCTCACGAAGCCATGGACTCGCGTTTTCAAAAAGGCACTGTGCGAGCTGGTGGTGGCTCCATAACGGTGTGGGCTGTGTTTACATGGAATTGACTGGGCCCTCTGATCGATTTGAACCGATCTGGAAATTGCTACGTTCGGCTACTTCCTCCCAAACGAAGACAGAATTTTTAAGGACGAAAATGCGCCATGACATTGGACCACAGCTGTTCAAAATTGGTTGGAAGAACATTTTCGACAATATGAGTAAATGATACGGCTCCCCTCATCGCCCGATATGAACGCCATTGAACATTTACCGGACACAAACGAGAGGTCAGTTCGCACACAAAATACTGCACCGGCAACTCTTTCGCAGTTACGGACGGCTATAGAGGCAGCGTGGCTGACGTGGCTGATTTCCGCTGGGGACTTCCAACGATTTACTGAGTCCTTGTCATGTCTAGTGGCTGCACTAAAAGGCGGCCCGACCGAATATTAAGAGGTATCCCACGACTTTTGTGACCTCAGTGAAACATACCAGCAGTTTGCTCTTCTGGTGTGCGTCGGTCGTAATAGAGAGAGGAGCATATCCACAGTAATGAGATGGAAATACGAACACCTTTTCCCGAGAGGGACGTGTCTTACATCTTGGTCGCTTCTCAAGGGCGCTAGCCATAGCCACCATTTGCCGTTTCTCGTCGTGAGTGTAGTAAGCGAAAAAGATAATTTCAACGTAAAAAATGAGTAACTCCCCAGGAAGCGAAAACGTGGGATGGAAACCGGGACCGACATGGCCTATAGATTTTATGTGAGCGGAAGATCTACTCCAATGAGCTATAGTAGCATGGAAGTGTTATATGGTGTCATGACATACGTGCTATCATCTCAGTGTTTCCCACACGCTAATTCACTCGCCATTTTTGCGAAATAGCTCCTCACTTTTCCCTTACAAGTCCACGAAATTGTCAGCATCCTGTAATCCCACTTCTCAAAAGCTTCTATTTGTTCTGTTAGGTTTTTTCAGTATTATGATTCACTTCTACACATTTCTGTGCTCCTGACGTACATACTTAGAAATTCCATCATATTAAGGCACGTGTTTGATAGTAGCCGCGCAGTTACGGACTGCGGGGCCCCTCCCGCCGGAGGTTCGAGTCCTCCCTCGGGCATATATATATATATATATATATATATATATATATATATATGTGTGTGTGTGTGTGTGTGTGTGTGTGTGTGTGTGTGTGTGTGTGTGTGTTTTGTTCTTAGCATCAGTTACTTTAAGTAGTGTGTAAGTCTAGGGATCGATGACCTCAGCAATTTGTTCCCTTAGGAATTCACACTTTTTTGTATTAGTAGGCTTCTTGTAGAGAGCTATAATCTCTTTTCCTGTACTAGTCTGTTTCTCATGTGTACCTCGCTTCGCCCACCATGCGTTATTTCACTTTCCTGGTAGCGGAGCTCCTTCAGTTTCTCTTCTGTGAGATCCCTAATTTTGATGTTAAGTTTATCGCTAGTCTCATTTCTGATACTCACCAATACTTTAATTTTTCTTTGGTTTACTTTCAGTATGTATTCTGCGCTCATAAAACTATTCATTACATTCTACATGTCCAGTAATTGTTCTTCACTTTCACGAAGTATAACAATGTCATCAGCGAGTCTTGTTATTGATAGCTTTTCACCGTAGATTTTAATCACACTCCTGAATCATTATTTTAGTTCTCTTATTGTTTCATGTACTGCTTGAACAGTAAGCGGGAGAGGGAGAGGGGGAGGGGAGAGAGAGAGAGAGAGAGAGAGAGAGAGAGAGAGAGAGAGAGAGAGAGAGAGAGAGAGATTATACCCCTCTGTTACATTTTATATTTTATTCAATCCGAACACTTCAGACTTGGTCTTCCGTTCTTATTGTTGCTCTAGGTTTTGTACATAGTAAATATTGCCCGTTTTTCTCCATAGTTTATACCTGTTTTTTCTGAGAATTTCAAACATCTTGCACCATTTTACATCGTCGAAGGCCTTTTCTATGTCCAGAAATCTTAGGAAGATATCTTGAATTTTTGCGAACTATTGCCTCCATTCTCAAGCGCAACGTCAAAAAGGCTTCTCTGGTGCCTTTACCTTTATCTAATGCCTAACATCTTCATGTAACAGATCCTGTTTTTTTTTCGTGTTTCTATGTATTCATCTTGTCAGAGTATAGGATGGATGAGATGTTAGTAAACTGTGAGATAGTTCTCGCATTTAGCGGCGTTTGCAATCTTCGGTATTCAAAATCGGTTCCATATACAGGGAATGAGTGTAGGGGAGGATATACATATCCGTTCTAGGCTATGTTTTCTGGAGGTGCTTTGCCATTGCCTTCTTCCGATCTGCTATGACGTGTCAAGTGTTTATCTTTGATGGGTTGATGACTGCAGAGAGGGCTTGTGCAACGTAGTGATGGGTTTATGTTGTTACGGACGAAGGGAAAGCAGTGGGTGAAAACTGGTGCCGGCACCTAGCCCATTCCTTCAGAATAGCACGAAGGGGGCCACCAACTCTAACGTCCCCATCAGACGGACAGATCACCGTCAACAGGGTTACCTGCCCTCACTTCATGAGGCACTGCGGAGGGGTTTTGAGTGAGATCCAGGACTGTGGAGCAGACGTGCTATTGACTGGAATAATCGTTTGGTTCCTATAACACTGGATCTCATACGTCTTCCAGACTGACAGCCACACACACCGAATCTGAGTCCCCGCCAGAAGAAACGGAGGGGACCTGACTGACAGCCTCCCACTCGATTTGCTTCATACATACAATAACTCAAGGTCAGTGACCAGACATCAATATCGTAAAGCAGCACAACGGAATTGTCAAAGAAATACTTGGCAAGTCACATTTGAAGATTACAAGTCTTTCGAGCACTTTTAGGTACAAATGGTTCAAATGGCTCTGAGCACTATGGGACTCAACATCTGAGGTCATCAGTCCCCTAGAACTTAGAACTACTTAAACCTAACTAACCTAAGGACATCACACACATCCATGCCCGAGGCAGGATTCGATCCTGCGACCGTAGCGGTCGCGCGGTTCCAGACTGAAGCGCCTAGAACCGCTCGGCCACACTGGCCAGCTTTTAGGTACAAAACATTTATAGCTTGTTAACGCACTCATATGTAACTGAAGAGCGTAGTGCAATAGGTTTGTATTCTTAGAGTTGCTGGATGGAATCTCGCTAGTAGATGATTAAAAATTCGAAATTTTAATTAACAAACATTCAATTGTAATTATTTCACGAAACTGACATCTTTTAATGCTTAATTACTGTTCATATGAAAATAAATTGGATTTTAGTACGGACATGCGAAACGCCTTTTTTAAAATGAAAATAATATACACTGCAATAATAATGTTTAGTCTCTGCAAAAATGGAATTTATATTATATTTTGTACTACATTTTAATGTATTTCGAATATTCGCATTTTCATGCGAATACTAATTAAAATTTTAAAAATGTTATTTTTAGAAAAAAATATATGATTCAACTTTTGTAAGAAGAAATAATAAAGGAGAAATGGAGGGATCACTGGCAGTAGGATATATGGAATTTAAGAAGGCGGAGAGCTTCATATGTATAGGAAGTAGTGCAAGCACGAACAACAGCACGAAGGAGGCGGTAATGAAACAGATTAAATTTGCAGACAGGCGTCTATTCTCAACGGGCAAACTATAGATCAGCAGACTACTAACAACGACAGAACTCCGCATGAAAAAGACAACTTTGCGACTGATTTTAATGTATGGGGCGAAACATCGACACTGAGCAATAAGACAGAGAGGCAGTCCATGCCCTTGGCTGCGTGACGAGCACCAGGCCCGGGCTTAACTCGCTGCCACGTCTGAGATTTTCTCCGCTTGGAGACCGGTTATTGTTTTGTCCTCACCATCAAGCCCAATGTGGCATCAACTGAAAACACTTGCACCTCGGTGGCCGCACTTCCTCATGTGGGGACTCCTTGCTATCGATGCCGTACGATCATTTCATTAAGAAAGGCCCTTGGACCCGTGTTAAAAATGAATTTTTTAGAAGAAGAGAAAGCACAAGAATGCACAGGCTATTTAATGAACCAAATGTGACAGCGGCAATAAACAGCAGGAAAACTGAATGGCTGGGACAATGTGCTGATAAGAGAATGGTTCAAATGGATCTGAGCACTATGGGACTTAATTTCTGCGGCCATCAGTCCCCTGGAACTTAGAACTACTTAAACCTAACTAACCTAAGGACATCACACACATCAATGCCTGAGGCAGGATTCGAATCTGCGACCGTAAGGTCGCGCGGTTCCAGACTGTAGTGCCTAGAACGGCTCGGCCACCCCGGCCGGCTGATAAGAGAAGAAAGTATAGTGAAGACAGTGCTAGAAGATAGCTGCAAGGTATGAGATCCCTTGGAGGAGACTTTGGAAGTCCACGAGATCACGGCCAGCGATAGATACCAGCGGAAGAAGTTAAGGAATGGGGCAATGAACCGACTTGGGTTCATGTGCTCAACTTAAAAAAAAACCTCGGCCCATTGCTCGCGACGACCACCGTACCATCCTGTGTTAATAGCGTCATTCGGATGCAGCATGGAAGGCGTCGGGTCAGCACATCGCTGCCGCGGCCGTTATTAGTTTTTGTGATGCGCAGTCACTACTACTCGACGAAGCAGCTCCTCATTAATTGGAATAACGAGGCTGCGTGCACTCCGTCACAGTCCACCAAGGAATAATCCCTGGCACTACCAGGAATCGAATCCGGGTCCGCACATGGGAGTCAACCGCGCTGACCACTCAGCTACGGAAGCGTACTCCCAACTATGTAGTTTTTGTTATCTAACGCTTTGGTTTTTTAATATTTTTTGGAACTTAAATAAAGTAGAAATTACACTAGCAACAGTCGGACTTAGCAGCATTCTGATTGCAATCCTGTTACGTTGCACATTCACCTACCAGCGGTTACATTAGTAAGATAAAAATATATGGTACGCAACAGCGCTCTTCTTTTTGAGGTCTTTTTCTGTGTTTCATAGTTAAGTAACGTCCGAACACTGACTCTGAAATCCTTTAGGTATGGGAAAAATCGAAGGGTGCCCCGGTCAACAGCCCTCGCCGCAGCCCAACCGTCTGGTAAACGCTCCTGTTGCACCTAGTTACCGCCTCTCTGCCTCTACTGCGTTAATGCATCGTCTTGCTTTCTCGCTTGATCATTCCTTGGAATTTGTTCTCTTGTCGTGCATTTGTCGGTATCGTGTTTTAATTGTTCCCTTCTCAAAAAAATGGTTCAAATGGCTCTGAGCACTATGGGACTCAACTGCTGAGGTCATTAGTCCCCTAGAACTTAGAACTAGTTAAACCTAACTAACCTAAGGACATCACAAACATCCATGCCCGAGGTAGGATTCGAACCTGCGACCGTAGCGGTCTTGCGGTTCCAGACTGCAGCGCCTTTAACCGCACGGCCACTTCGGCCGGCCGTTCCCTTCTCGCTTAGGACACCTGTCATTTGTTGAAACATTCCGGCAGATCAAAACTGAGTGCCGGACGGAGACCCGAACTCGGGCTCTTTGCCTTTTGCGTGCAAGTGCTTTATCAACTGAACTAACCAAGTATGACTCACGACCCGTCCTCTCGGATTTTTTACTACCAGCATCTCGTTTCCTATCTTCAAAAATTCACAGAAGATCTCCTGCGAAATTTGCAGATCTATCACTCCCGAAGTTTGGTAGGAGACGAGATACATTCGGAAGTAAAACTTTGAGAATGAGTCGTGAGTCTTTCTTGGGTAGCTCAGTCAGTTCACACTGAAGACAGGAAGTCCTAAATTGTAAGCGGTGAGAAAGAAAAGACATAGGCTAATTCATGGAGAGCTGCACTCATTGAGGCACTAGCAAAGCAAAATGATTCCGTTGTAGATACTTTTACACATCATGCTGACGACAGAGAACCCCGATGGCAGTGAACAAGAAAACCCAGCTGCATCATTTCTTGGAGAAAGATTCATTTAGCCGAGATTGCACAAGCACTGTAAAAATATTTTTTAGTTTTCTTTTGAATAATATTTTTTGTAACATTTTTATAGGATTTTCATTTTACGCATTTACTAATCCTGGCGCCTAGAGGGAATTATAGGAATAATTAGGGGCAACGTCTGCAGACGGATAGTTTTTTTTTTTTTTATATAGTAAAAGTGGTAGTGCCAAGAAGGGGTACCGTTGACTTCTATTTCGTTTTTTTTTTTAAGATTAAAGTATGTCAGGCAAGTAGACAGTAAGGCGATTTAAAAAATAAAATGAAATAAAAAATAAAAAGTAGTCTACACATTAGGAAAACACAAAAAAAATAAAAGAAAAGAAGTCGATAGAGCACTTCCCCGCGAAAGGCAGAGGTCCTGATTTCGATTCTCGATCCGGCACAAAGTTTTAATCTAGCACGATGTTTCATATCAGCAAACGCATATCGCTGCGGAGTGAATAAAATTAATTTTGTCGTTTGTTCTCTTCATCGACCTCCCGATCTCCTGGGGTCCTCCCCGATTTCACTTTCAGTTGGTTCCTCGCACTCCCTCTGAGGTTCTGACTTCTTCTGGCTACAGCATATTTCTTCTTCTGTTACAACAGCTGAATGTTCCTCGACCTCGCTGGTGCCCTCAGTGTACTCCATGCATCGACTCTCTCCTTCTTCTTCTTCTTCGTTTGACAGTGGTATTCAGAAGTATCAGGACGATACAGAACAAAATTGGAGACAAACAACTAACAGTTATAAGTGTAGCCTGGTTGAAATCTGCCAATTAAAATGCAGCAGCTGTCGATGCATATATGTGAGCCAAACATGTAGGAACTTCGGAACCAAATATAAACAATATCTAAGAGCATTAAAATATAGTACCTCCCACTCAAAATTTTCTGGTCACCTAATGGCACAGAATTGCAGCACAGCCGATTTTATTGCAAGAAAAATGAACAACAAAATTTAGTTATTTATATATTTAGGGTTTGGCTGCATCACAAACAAATGATACTACAATTACCTCAGACTAATATGCAGGCGACGAATGTAGTCTGCTCATCCCTCTGTCATCACTAAGAACTCTGTTGAATTGCCAAGGAAGGCTCTCACAGGACATTCCTGTATAACATGGCATACGGTCTAATTTTCAGAGCCACAATCACAGCTTGGTGAAATTACTTTCTTCACTTGTGCTGATAGTCAGCACGGCTTGCGGTGTTGGTTCTTATTCGCTAAGAACCGACCAGATGTTGCGTGGCAGTTCAAAGCCAGGTAGCATGGTCGATATGCGTGGCACATTAATTTTCTCTGTCGTAGGATTAATCTGCCATGTCTATCTCTAGCAGTCGCCACGTTTCAAATCACTTTTCAAGCTATTGCCGACAAACATACTTGCGGTTTCGGTGAATGGGTGACAAGAGCGAATCCCACATTTGCTGATGCTTGGAATGTCTGGGTGAGCGGGAGGTTAAAATGTTTTCTGTAATTTTATTTACTTTTGTACAAGTGCACTTTCCTGAAATGTGCAGGAGCTCCATCGTGCATGAACCACATGTTGTGTCGTACTTGTAAAGGTACATGTTGTAGCAGCACAGGTAGAGTATCCCGTATGAAATCATGATAACGTGCTCCATTGAGCGTAGGTGGAAGAACATGGGGCCCAATCAAGACATCACCAACAATGCCTGCCCAAACGTTCACAGAAAATCTCTGTTAATGACGTGATTGCACAATTGCGTGCGGATTCTCGTCAGCCCACACATGTTGATTGTGAAAATTTACAATTTGATCACGTTGGAATGAAGCCTCGTCCGTGAAGAGAACATTTGCACTGAAATGAGGATTGACACATTGTTGGATGAACCATTCGCAGAAGTGTACCCGTGGAGGCCAATCACCTGCTGATAGTACCTGCACACGCTGTACATGGTACGGAAACAACTGGTTCTCCCGTAGCACTCTCCATACGGTGACATGGTCAACGTTACCTTGTACAGCAGCAACTTCTTTGACGCTGACATTAGGGGTATCGTCAACTGCACGAAGAATTGCCTCGTCCATTGCAGGTGTCCTCGTCGTTCTAGGTCTTCCCCAGTCGCAAGTCATAGGCTGGACTGTTCCGTGCTCCCTAAGACGCCGATCAATTGCTTCGAACGTCTTCCTGTCGGGACACCTTCGTTCTGGAAATCTGTCTCGATACAAACGTACCGCGCCACGGCTATTGCCCCGTGCTAATCCATACATCAAATGGGCATCTGCCAACTCCGCATTTGTAAACATTGCACTGACTGCAAAACCACTTTCGTGATGAACACTAACCTGTTGATGCTACGTACTGATGTGCTTGATGCTAGTACTGTAGAGCAATGAGTCGGATGTCAACACAAGCACCGAAGTCAACATTATCTTCCTTCAATTGGGCCAACTGGCGGTGAATCGAGGAAGTACAGTACATACTGACGAAACTAAAATGAGCTCTAACATGGAAATTAAGCGTTTCCGGACGCATGTCCACATAACGTCTTTTCTTTATTTGTGTGTGACGAATGTTTCCTGAAAGTTTGGCCGTACCTTTTTGTAACACCCTGTATAGAAAGAGAGAGAGAGGTAGAAAATGACTATCCTAAACCTTAATATTACTTCGAAATTCGCGTGTCAACATTCAAATAAACGTACAACGAAACGAATTAACATCGTATCAGCTCAATAATACGCTAAATTATGAATGAAATCTTGTGTTTTTGTGACAAAATGGGTAAAAACGTATGTTAACCACCAAAACCTCCGTTAGCAAAGAAAATAAGCGTTTTAACATATCGAAAATAACGGGAAACAAGGCCATTGAATAAAAAATCGTGAAATGATAAACAGCGCTAATTTCGGTCTGAAGTAAATGAAAAACATCAGAAATATTTGTCTTGCTTTCAGAAGACGTTCTTTAAAATGCGTGATAGTTGCTAACACTGCAAAATAACTTCACAGCTTCACGCAAGGTATGTGCAAAACTCCATTAATAATTGTTTTACAAACCAGTATTTTAGGCGTAATTGTCGCCGCAGCATATACTTGCAGTATGTCCTGTCTCTGTTACGTAACGTGTGTTATTAACTATATATGTAAATCGGTATATGTAAACTGATTCACTTATTATCTGTAGATAAATTAGGGCTGAAATTTAAATGTCCCAGTGACAGAACAATTTTCAAACTCAACAAAAAAATCCCACTGAAGATAGCAAAAAAACTGCTAACATGTTTTGGTAAAGGAGAACTAATCAAACGGTGCCCGGCATAAGCCAGAATATCTATCCAATTTTTCTCAGTATGCACGGAAATAGAAGAGCGCAACATTCAAAAGATGATTAATGGAAATCGTTTTTTAAAGTTGAAAGCTTTGCTTTTAATTTCGAAACCGAAATCCAATTGATGACAACTGTGGGGCTACGGGACAAGATACGAGCACCTTGCAACTTATTCCCTCCTATCCCATGCGGTTTAGCAGTCATGGATAAGAATGACTGCCGATTGCTTCCGTTACCTCGTGAGTCAACGCCACGAGCCGGCCGCGGTGGTCTCGCGGTTGAGGCGCTCAGTCCGGAACCGCGCGACTGCTACGGTCGCAGGTTCGAATCCTGCCTTGAGCATGGATGTGTGTGATGTCCTTAGGTTTCGTTAGGTTTAAGTAGTTCTAAGTTCTAGGGGACTGATGACTACAGATGTTAAGTCCCATAGTGCTCAGAGCCATTTGAACCAATCAACGCCACGATGCTACACTGCCGGCAGGAGGGAGAAGGTGGTAACTTCACACTAGTCGGATGGTGCATCTAATTCATCTGCTAAAGGGTCTTCTTCATAAACTACGCACTATGTAAGCTACGTCCAGAAGGCGCTCTTAATCTTGTGACTTGGCAGTACAGACTATTTGGCAACGCAGTACTGAACCGCTACCGGTCTTGGAGTAAAATTATAGCACCAGTTACACTTTTATTTTAAATCTGACGACCAGTTTCTGCCTCCAGAGACATTACTGAAACAATATCAGAAAAGGAAGTAGAAAGAAGGTAGCTATACAGAGGGGAATGTAGCAAATGGAATCATTAGCATGAGTCGTAGTGAAATAAATATTATTGAAAACCAACTCGCGAACAAACATCATAACAAAATCAACATGTATAAAGATTACCCTGCATTTCATAATAAAGTGACTGGCAGAGGGCTCTCTTATTTTATTATGATTATTATTTTTCCCTAGGTGGTGGGCGCCAACGAAATATTTTCGCCTTTGGAGGAGAAAGTTGGAGATTGAAATTTCATGAGATTCTGAGGCAACGAAAAAGGCCTTAATTGTAATGACCGCTTCCCCAGTTCGTTTATCATATCCTTGGGACTCTCTCCCCTATTGCGCAACAATACAAAACAAGCTGCCCTTCCTTGAACGTTTTAGATGCCCCCGTCAATCCCTTTTTACTGCGTTAATGAGAAACCGATTTACTATGGAAAACGTTAGTTCAAATTTTGACCATCAGGTGCAAATCTGGCGCTGTAAACCCGATCTGTAACGGATTAGGAACGGAAGGTCAAACAAGCAAGAAAGTCATAATGCTGATGTTACTAACCGCTGCTTACACAATTTGTTCAATATGAGTTCCACAGACATCGAAGAGATGCTGTACAGTGCCAGATTTGCTACTGCTGGCCAAAATTGGTACACATTTTTTCCCAGCGTAAATCGATTCCGCATTAACGCACATCAACCAAGTTTCGTTGCCATGTGATAACTACAGCGGCACTAGACCTCGGTGAGTGGCTGCACTTTAATTATGACCATCCGATACAAAGGCATCTGGAAGAAATAGGAATACAGGAACCAGAGATTTACAACAGGATGATTTTTAAATAAAAATTTAAACTTTCAAATATTTCGAGGATAGAACTAGACCCAGAATAAAATCATCATGGACAAAAAACCGAAGAACGCTACAAAGTATGACAATGAAATAATACTGCGCAAGGAGAACGACACGAAGAAACGAAACTGACGCAAATTAACGCTGTCCTCAGAGGTACAAGACTTGGGGTCAGAAACCAGGCGTCATCTTCAAAATAAGAAGTGCAACTGGTTTTGTCATTTTATTCTAAATCAATGTTACACCTCCGGAACCTGCACTAGCATACTCCATTCCCTGGACAAGCCACTACGTGTATGTTGACACCACGGTTTGGTAAGCTGGTTAACCGCGCAATTTCTTGCCGGGCAGCTGGGTCAAGCTGCGCCGCACACACGGCCGTTTACGTGGGAAGTATCACAAACAATCAGTCTCCCGCGGGCGCGCTGTCGGGTGGAAGTAGTTTATCTGAGGACGCCGTCGCTGAAAGACCCTTTCCCCGCCCGGAAACCAATTTCGTGCGTCAACATTTGCGGAGAAAGGTGGCCGGAGGCGAGATTTGTTTTCCGCAGGTCGTTTTTCGCACACCTCTTCGCCAACTGAGGCAGCACTGGCGTTTAACCGCAGAATCTCCACGTTTCCAGGCTCGAGCATACGAGGTCTCGTTGTGCTTAATATTAATGCAGCCGTACCGTGGCAGAGATGGGGCAGAAGTCCTCTGTTTCCACGGGGCAAACATTTGTATGGAAGTTCGCAGCTCATTCGAGGGGATGGAGATATGCTCAGAAAGCTACGCCACTTCCTTTTGCGCCCCACATATGAAACCTATTATAGATTGCGTTTATCAGTGCTATAGCTAAAGCGAAACTTGTGGGTATTTTTTTAATTTACTGTCATCAAAACAGAAGTTTAGTGCAGTGTTTAGGAACGAAGCAGGCAGCTATTTCTATATCCGTTCGCTAGATCGTGCCACTCTTCTTGCAGACTTGTATGTTCATATATTTATACGTAAGTAGCCATCAAATACGTGTTAGCAGGCCACAAGTAAGGCTAGATGGGGAGTGGGGATGGTGAAAGGGTGAGGGGAGAAACGGCTGCCGGCCGGGGTGGCCGAGCGGTTCTAGGTGCTACAGTCTGGAACCGCGCGATCGCTACGGTCGCAGGTTCGAATCCTGCCTCGGGCATGGATGTGTGTGATGTTCTTAGTTAGGGTTAAGTAGTTCTAAGTTCTAGGGGACTAATGACCTCAGAAGTTAAGTCCCATAGTGCTCAGAGCCATTTGAAAAACGGCTGGATATCATACATCGGCCCCACCTCACACATTTGTTAAACATTTTAAAAATGTAAATATAATGTAAGTCAGTTTAATTTATAGAATATAATCCTCTCTGTTAGACTTTATTATGTTATAAATCAATGTTAGTAAAAATTGTTATTTCATAACGACACTGGTGTGCAGAACTAAAGGGCTGAAGTAACTTTTACATGATGTGCCACTGGCAAGTAACAAAGGGTGCAGAATGAACTGCCAGTGTGTAGTACAGAAGGTAACTGAAAGAACTACGAAATGAGCCGAACAGAAATGACGCTTTTATTCAAGGACAGTAAGTACATCGAAGTCATGCGATTTATGATAGTCCCCTGGACAATACAAAAAGCGGGACATGGTTCTTAAAAGAGTGTGTGATCACCACAGACAGCAATGTATGCCCTGCAACCTGCTGCCTTGAAGCCCACATAGTCTATTAGGAGTTCTCGTGGTAGGGCGTACCATTTCCCCACTTGCTCAAATCACAACTGCAGCATAGTCATTGGTGCACGTGGATGTGCTATAATACTTCCCCCCAATACATCCCACACGGATGGGCTTTAATGAGGGGAACCAGCAGGCCTGTTCGTCCGCCGAATATCGTCTTCCGCTGTCACAAAAAAATGAACTCTGGGCCTAAGGCACCCCTGAAAAGAAACACATGGAAAGGAGTACAGTGTCACAATAACATTGACCGATGATTGTACCGTGTCCAAAGATTTGTAGGTCAGTACGCCCATGCAACATTATGCCTCCCCACAGCCTAACACCTGTGCCACCAAAACTACTATATTCGGCAATGTTCCTAGTTGTATTGCGTGTTCCCACCTTTCACCATATGAGGGCACATTCAGAATCTCTATTCAGACCATCTGCTCTCATCTGAGGGAAAGTACGCAGCTACTCTTTTCGTTGGTCCTGTCCTTACGCTCTTTGGAACATCGCAAACGTTGCCGCTGATACGCGGCAACCCACCGCCTAATACATTAGTGGGTCCTACTTGATACTAATACAATTATTACTATTGCAGTTTTTTATTCTAAGAATGTTAGTTCTATTTTCCACCATGGGCACTACTGTAATGTCCTAAGGTTGCCAATATGTCTACTACTTATGCTAGTCTACCTGCAGCGTAACAGGTGTGCCAGCGTATATAAACCTACATTGGTTGGCCGTGCTCACCGAGCTAATCCCGGTGAGCATGCCCCTGGCACCGCGGTGGGGCCCAGAGTGGTTAATCGCTGCAGTTCTACTCTAATGTTGCTATCCTAGCTTATCCAACATCTAATCTTATACTTAGTCCTATGTCAAGTCCGGTGAGTTCAGAATAGGGTAAAATGGTGCACCCTCCCCCTTATCCCAGACGTGGTGGATGTTAGGCAGTAATTCATATGAAACTTCCTGGCAGATTAAAACTGTGTGCCGGGCCGAGACTCGAACTCGGGACCTTTGCCTTTCGTGGGCAAGTGCTCTACCAACTGAGCCACCCAAGCACGACTCACGCCCCGTCCTCACAGCTTTACTTCTGCCAATACCTCGTCTCCTACCTTCCAAACTTTACAAAAGCTCTCCTGCGAACCTTGCAGAACTAGCACTCCTGAAAGAAAGGATATTGCAGAGATATGGCTTAGCCACAGCCTGGGGGATGTTTCCAGAATGAGATTTTCACTCTGCAGCGGAGTGTGCGCTGATATGAAACTTCCTGGCAGATTCTGGAAACATTCCCCAGGTTGTGGCTAAGCCATGTCTCTGCAATATCCTTTCTTTCAGGAGTGCTAGTTCTGCAAGGTTCGCAGGAGAGCTTCTGTAAAGTTTGGAAGGTAGGAGACGAGGTACTGGCAGAGGTAAAGCTGTGAGGACGGGGCGTGAGTCGTGCTTGGGTAGCTCAGTTGGTAGAGCACTTGTCCGCGAAAGACAAAGGTCCCGAGTTCGAGTCTCGGCCCGGCTCACAGTTTTAATCTGCCAGGAAGTTTTATATCAGCGCACACCCCGCTGCAGAGTGAAAATCTCATTCTAGTAACTCATATGTTCTGCGACCTGTGTCTTCATTATCCCACTGTTAATACCAAAGCTCCTCCCCCCTATGCCTAATTTCTAGTTTGTTCCTCATGTGAATCCCCATTAATTCAATTATTTTATCTCTGATTCCCTTTTTGACCCAATATCGCGCCGCTTGTTCCCTGATCTTTATGTCGAGAGCGCAGAGCCCCATTAATACTGTTAGTGCTCCCCCTGGAGTTGTTCTATATGCCCATACTGATGGCAGGAGCATATTTCGCTGCGCTCTTCTTACAGGCATGGCAGGCATGACCATTGTGAGCCTGTGAGCCCAGACTCCTGACCCGTATCCTACAATTGACGTCGGTATACTATTGTGATATAGCTTTATTAGTTCTGGTGGCAGATGGAATCGCTTATGTCCAATCGCTATTAGATTGTTGATCTAACGATCTTTGCGTTACGGTGTCAATGTGTGATGTATAACTCCACCTATCGTCAACGACTACACCCAAGTATCGTGCCTCGTGGCGCCGAAGAATTGGTGTGCCGTCTATTCTTACTGTCGGATTCCTAACTAGTTGTCCCTTCAATAGTAAGTATGTGGACTTACTTGGTAAGATCTTCATTTTGGCAGTGTGGCACCATGTACTCAAGATGGATATGGCCCTTTCAATTTTGGGTTTCAGGTCTTCGCGGCTACGACCGCCAACCAGCAGGAGGAGGTCGTCTGCGCAGGCTATGCCCTCTAGCACATCGTCGCTGTTCTGCAGGTTGTCCAAAAGGGGTTCCATGTTGATTTCCCAAAAGAGTGGCCTCAGGACCGATTCCTGCGAACACCCCTTTGTAATCTCTTAATCTAACTTAAGCTAACTTACGCTAAGGACAACACAGACACCCATGCCCGAGGGAGGACTCGAACCTCCGACGGCACGCCTACCCCGCGCGGCAGTTCGACATTGTTCCTGGATATGTAACAAGATAGGGGAAAGTACAGATCTTTGGATCCAGGAAGGCACGTGCACGGCGGGAGTGAGCATAACTTAAGTCGACGATGACATCAGAAATGCGTCTGATGGTGCGTGATGTGGCCTACTGACGCCGGCGGGGATATGGTCGCGCGCGTAAGAATGTCGAGAATGCTGCACGTAAGGGAGGCGCCCCCGTTCCACTGCTTGTGCATGGTTGCCATTTACAAAGAGGTCGCTCGGAGTCGCACATTGACAAGGCCGAGGCCGCCCGCTCGCCAGGGGGATTCAGTTTCGTAACAGACCTTGAAGAGTGTACCGGCCGTGAGAAGGTTTCGAGGCTGCGTCCAATAGTTGATGGCAGTGGGAGTAGCTGTGCGATGTTGACCATCCTGATTGCCACATGTTGACTGAGGTATTCGACAGATTGTACATAACTGAGTCAGCGGAGGAGATTTTGTCGCACTGCCGTGCTGACAATTTGGAGAGTACGCCGAAAACCTATGGCAGCGGAGTGGCGCAAGGTGGACGTGAAAATGATACAAAGGTATCGTAGTTTCTGTATGCACGGGAGGACAGCTAAATCGTCGTGTGAGAGACCGTATCAAATGGGCGTCGTCGAGGATTTAGCCACATTCATGTTACTGTCGGGTGTAGTTCCGTCCATTTATATCAAATCAAGTACCATCTGTGTTTCGATCCGGGAGCGGGCTAAGAGGAGGATGTTGTCCGCATACGCACGACGACGAAAAGTATGCTGTGGCAAAGTGCGACCAGAAAGATCGGTCGTCAAACTCCCGATGAATGGCTCCAGGATTATGGCGTGGAGTAGTGTCGAAAGTGGACAACCCTGTCTTATGGAGCGATGGATGGTCACTTCTCACGCCACGTGGCCATTGACCTGAATCAGGAATTCGGCGCTGCCGTACATGCGCCGGATGATATCGTTAAAGGAGAGTGGAAAACCCATTCGGCTTATTACGGAGAGTAGAGAATGATGCCGCATCTTGTAGAATGTGCTGTCAACATCAATGGCAACCACCGTGGCGCGGAGTCTGCACGCTGTTGCCAGTGCGATTAAATCGCGACATTGCCCTGAGCCCACTTGTATATTAACTGAGCCACCCGACGTTGTCTGTTCTGGGGACAGAATGCTAGGCAGTATCTTGTGGCAACGCGTCGCCAGGTGTTGTGCAAAAATTTTATAGTCTGCGTTAAGCGGAGTTATGGGGCGGCAATATGCTGACGTCACTGCCGATGTCTGTCTGCGGGTGGCTGTAATAATTCCTCTGACAGAGGCTGGTGGTATGGCGTTGCCCATGGTTGGTAGTTCATGAAACAATGTTGTCCACCGCGACGCCAGTAGCGCAAGGAAGGCGCGATAAAATTCTATCAGCAATCCGTCGACGTATTTGTATGGAGTGTAGCCATGTATGGAAGTGAAACATGGACGATAAATCGTTTAGACAAGAAGAGAATAGAAGCTTTCGAAATGTGGTGCTACAGAAGAATGCTAAAGATTAGATGGGTAGATCATATAACTAATGAGGAGGTTTTGAATAGAATTGGGGAGAAGAAGGGATCGGTTAGTAGGACATGTTCTGAGGCATCAAGGGATCACCAATTTGGTACTGGAGGGCAGCGTGGAGGGTAAAAATCGTAGAGGGAGACCAAGAGATGAATACACTAAGCAGATTCAGGAGGATGTAGGCTGCAGTAGGTACTGGGAGATGAAGGAGCTTGCACAGGATAGAGTAGCATGGAGAGCTGCATCAAACCAGTCTCAGGACTGAATACAACAACAACAACAACAACAACAACAACCCGTCGACGCCAGGTGACTTATTCAAAGCACATTTGTTGACTGCATCGTGGACTTCATCGCACATAACCAGCTCCGTCAGCCCGTCCGCCTGTGGTAACACAAACTCCTCAGCCAGAGTTATGGTAGGGTCCTCCTGGTACTTTGTGAGGTAGTGGCCTACAAAGGCACTGACGATCTCAGCCTGACAAGTGATTTGCTGGGCGTGACAAGTGTTCTCCTTGATAAGTCGTTGTCGTCGGTGTTTCCTATCGGATGCGAAGCGATGCACGGTGGGATGTTCCTGTTCCACCGAATCTTGACGTCTGGTTCTCCACACTGCCCCCTGCAGTCTACGGCGAGTCAACGATACGATTTGTGCCTTATTCCTGCTGCGTTAACTCAGGGTTTCAGCGGTAGGTGGCTGGGCGTCTAGGTCGCTGAGAACGGAGTAGAAATAGTCGGTAGCGTGCCTGCGCCAAGCAGCTACTTCCTTGAAATACTGAATCAAAGTACGTCGAATGGCATGTTTGGCACATTCCAGGCACCAAGTGAAGGGTATGCAGTACTTACGTAAGCGAAGTTCACTGGTGACCCACGCCTCGCTAACGCATTGAAGACAATCGGTTTCATGGAGATGGGAGGTGTTGAACTTACACGGTGAACGACTGCGCCGGACCACTTGTCGCGTGAGGAGAATATTGCATATGTAGGCTAAAGTTCTGCTCCTTGAAGAGCAATTCTAAGTTCCCGAGAGACGTAAATTCTGTCAAGGTGGCTCGCGGAGTGACCCGTCTGGTAAGTGTGACCAGGTGCGTTGCCGTGCCGAACTTCCCAAGTGTCGTTGTACAACATATTACGGGTGACAAGGCGCAGGTCTTGAAAGGTGTCGTAGTGGGGCACTTGATTCTTAGGGTGCATGACACAGTTAAAATCACCCCCAATGGTCACAGCGCCCAATAAATAAAGAGGCGATTTCTTCTGAATAGAAGTGTGCTCTGTCGCGTCTGGTGGTGGAACACGACGGAGCGACTCCATGACGGTGACTGCCACGCCTCTTGCGCACGGATAGTATGTGGTATCAGCCACCGGAATGCCGTCTCGGGCGTAGATGTCTACGCCACGTCCCAGGTGGTCACCAGTTTATGGATAAGTGTTATATCCCACGACGTCCGTAAGTGTGGCCAAGTGGACTCCCTGCGGTAGTGTGATGTAGTCACCCATATTATTTCGTACAGCAGCTGAATTTTCACACAGCGGCTAATGTTGTTAGTGTTGATGGTTGCAGTTTGGTACGTTTGGAGTCGAGCCACGCCGTGGAGGGGAAATCCATTAGTTGGGGTTGAAGAGGGTCGAGAAGTGGCGAGCCGTGCCGCATGCCACCTGACGGCCTTATTGACAGTGTAACCAGCCTTCATTTGAGGAAGACATTTCTGAGAAGGTACGTTTGGAGCACAGCATTATATGGTAGTGAAACATGGACTATGATAAAACCGGAACACAAGAGAATTGAAGCATTTGAGATGTGAGAAATTTTAACATTGCAGCGCGTCAGCAATCGTGAATAATTTAATGATTATAAACAATCCGCCGCGATTGCAAATAGAAACCGGATGTTTGAGATGTGTTGAACAGGCGAACGTGGAAAATTAAATGGATTGATAAGGTAAAGAATGAGGACGTTCTGCGCAGAATCGGAGAGGAAAGGATCATGTGGGAAACAATGACAAGAGGAAGGGACAGGATGATAGGACATCTCTTAAGAGATCAGGGATGATTTCCATGGTACTAGAGGTAGCCGTAGAGGGCAAAAACTGAAGAGGAACACAGAGATTGGAATAAATTCAGCAAATAATTGAGGAGATGAAGAGGTTGGCACAGGAAAATTCGTGGTGGGCGGAATCAAATAAGTCAGAAGACGGGTGACAAAAGAAGTAGGTCTCCGTTTGGGGTAACTCCATCCCCAGCTTGTGGACTGGGCCATCGTCGACGTCACTGCACGCCAGCGAGGACGCTGTCGTGGCGTTCGTGCGTTGCTCGTCGTCCGTAGGAGCGGAGGACGTATCGGCGGCAGTCGTAACGCTGAAGTCCATCGGTTCAGGTGCACCGGGGAGAGCCGGCAGAGTATGTACCGGCACAGCCGAAGCAGGTGTCGCGTTGTCGTCATTCTTGTCGTCGTGCAGGTTCTCCGAGGCCTCCTCTGGAGCCTCAGAGGTCGCGTACTGAGACCGTACGGCCCCTCGTCTTGCGGCGCTTAGGTCAACGTTGTTTGCGTGTCTGTACCTCTGTGTCGGAAGACGGGAGAGAGTTGCGACGGCCTAGGAAGAAGACCGTCGTGAAGGCGATAAGCAACGGGGCGTCCAGATCATCGGCCGGTAGGTGATCGGAAGTCGTCGCTGTTGGTAACGGTGAAGGAAAAGGGGGCAGGTTGTGGGCGTGATGTGTCGAATCTGGCTCGAAGGGTCACTGGTACTTGGGCCGACTGACGACAGTCGGTTGGAGGACAAGAGAGCGTCGATGCGTAGGTGATCGGTAAAACCGCCGTCTGAGGCGCCATGGTAGCGGCCGGCAGTTGGGTGATGCGTCGCTGAAGACAGACCTGAGATGACCTCCTTTGCCGCACTCGGAGCTGGCCTTGGGTCGGCCAGTGACCGTTCGGCACCCGCTGGTTTGCAGGTAAGACGGCAGGTGGCAACATAGATAGATGGTGGCCTATCGGAGACCGTTACGAACGGGGTATGTTTGGAATTGCGCCCGGTCAAGCGATTCTAGGCGCTTCAGTCCGGAACCACCCGGCTGCTACGGTCGCAGGTTCGAATCCTGCAACGGACGTGGATGTGTGTCCTGTCCTTAGCTTAGTTATGTTTACATAGTTCCAAGTCTAGGGGAGTGATGACGTGAGATGTTAAGTCCCATAGTGCTTAGAGCCATATGAACCATTTAAACTGCGCCCAGCGTTCGGCAGTGTGGTCATGAACAGTGCCATAGGGGCACAAAGCCGCGATAACATTTTTCGCCAGGGGCTCGAACGGAAGTTCGAAAACCCGTATGGTGCCCACGCCCAAACCTATGTGGTCGACAGTGACCGCACCGACATTGCCGTCGGCGTGAAAAAACCGTAGGTCGACTCTGGTTGATTTCACGATGTATTTTTTCGCACACCGCGTCATTGATGACTTTGACGTGCACCGTACTGCTTAAGACTGACAAATGGATGCCACAAATGTCGGAAGTTGGGATCTTAGCTAAGTTGCGTAGGAAGCATTTGATAGTGTGGATTTTCGAAAACTGTTGGCCATGACTCTAGTTACGTCAGAGACACGTGACGGCCGCTCGAAGTAAACAACAGCGAGCGCGCGCCCACCACAGACAAACACACAAATGGCTCTGAGCACTATGGGACTCAACTGCTGAGGTCATTAGTCCCCTAGAACTTAGAACTAGTTAAACCTAACTAACCTAAGGACATCACAAACATCCATGCCCGAGGCAGGATTCGAACCTGCGACCGTAGCGGTCTTGCGGTTCCAGACTGCAGCGCCTTTAACCGCACGGCCACTTCGGCCGGCGACAAACACACAGCACGTTCAGATTGCACGGCCGGACTGCTAGGCTACGGAGGTAAGTTACGTTTCCTTATGACTTGGTACGACTTCATTTTCGACGTCTACATATACTAATCTTGTGTTACTGCACTGTGATTCTGGAAAGGCAATACTAAATATTACTATGAAATAATGCAGATCTATTTGAAAGGTTTTCTTAACTCACGCTTTTATATGTTTCTTCGGAATCATCTCATAAATGTTACACTACTTAGAAAGACGTCAGATGGCGCCCCTACTAATTGTAACCCAAGAATGGATCAACTTTCTCATCGCTTTCCCGTTACTTTTCTTTGTCTTTTGATGAAAAAGGCAACTGATGCAGGTTCTCAGGCAAGTTCCTAATCGGTTGCAGAATACATGAAGACGAAAAAACACACTTTCCAGTTTTAGTGCGACCCCCTGACGAAAGCCTGCATAATCACGTTTTGCTGCTTGGACCGATGCGAGACGTGCAGGAAGAGCGTCGATGAGGTTCCAAAAGGTACCGAGAGGGATGTGGAACAATGCCGATCCAGTGTCGTAGCCAGCTGTTCCAGCTTTCTCGGTTGAGGATCCATGGAGCGAACAGACCAGTCGAGGTGGTCCCACAAATTCCAGGCAGGGCATAAATCCGGGGAGTTTAAAAAATGGTTCAAATGGCTCTGAGCACTATGGGACTTAAAATTCTTACGTCATCAGTCCCCTAGAACTTAGAACTACTTAAACCTAACTAACCTAAGGACATCACACATATCTATGCCCGAGGCAGGATTCGAACCTGCGACCGCAGCTGTCGCGCGGTTCCGGACTGAGCGCCTAGAACCGCTAGACCACCGTGGCCAGCGGCTAAGGGTGGGTCAACACCATATTTAATTCCAGCACTACCGATGGAGGCCGCCACGAACTTATAAATTATTTTCAGCCAGGTGTCCGGATACTTTTGACCACATAGTGTATATACATGTCTCGCCTGTCTCCTTTTTCTCCTATTGATTAACTGTGTCCCCTCTCACTTACACTTTCTATGTTCGTCTTTCTTTCTCACTGTCATTGTCTCCACCACAGCAGCTCAGATATTCTGGTGGTCCAATTTACTTTTTCTCCTACACCCACACCTTTAAAATTTCATTTTCTCCCCTATACCTACGTGTTACAGTTTTTTGGTCTGGGAGGGTCCACCCCCCGCCCCCCTCTCCAAAGCCTATGAATGGTCGCACTCACTTGTATATTTGTTTTACACTGTCCCCTATCTCTTTTTTGCTCCCATCGATTCTATCTCTTACCCATCTCTCTCTTTGTTTTCTGCCAGCGTTTCCCATTACTGTCTTCACTCATTTCCACCGTCACTGTCTCTCTGCTGCTGTCTTTCCATACAAAAATTGCAAATACGTTTCCATGTCAAAACTTCTGGTGCGGAAGGCGGAAAGAGGATAGAGCAGTTGGTCGCCCCGCCTCTCCTGCCAGACTCTTTTAAAGAGGAACGTATTAGCCATTTTTTCCCGCTGCTACAGCATTCTGTGCTGCTTGTATAAAACGAATTCTGTAGGTCACAGAAGTTTTGACTCATATAAACAACAAATAAATACCCATAATACAAGGTTAACACAAAATCGTTTGCCGGCCGCGGTGGTCTAGCGGTTCTGGCGCTGCAGTCCGGAACCGCGGGACTGCTACGGTCGCAGGTTCGAATCCTGCCTCGGGCATGGGTGTGTGTGATGCCCTTAGGTTAGTTAGGTTTAAGTAGTTCTAAGTTCTAGGGGACTTATGACCTAAGATGTTGAGTCCCATAGTGCTCAGAACCATTTGAACAAAATCGTTTGCTTTACATTTTTCCTTGATACTTTGCTCACTGGTCGTAATTAATCGACACGCCCAGCTTATAATTTTTATCTTAATAAAGTAAAAATGTTACTAGAAAAAATTACAGAATTTGTGGTCTTCCCTGTTTTACATAATTTTTGGCAGTAATTTCAAGTTATTTGCAGGCATTTTATAATACGTTTTAGCCCAGTTTTTCTCACTGCAGTACAATTTTGGGAACATATGTATCGGTGTGAAGTGCACGTTGTATAGTGACAGCGAGTCATAAAACTATACTGGCTGGAAAAACGTTGACTATAAACATAGTTTGGTGATGTCTTTCTGTGTGTTCACTACGTAAGTGAAATCTACATTTACGTCTCAAATCGGATATTACGAGCATGTTCTACGTGCGTAAGTGAGGTAAATTTGAACTTTTGGATCTCGGAACCGGACAATGATATCGAAAAAAGTTTAAAGTTCTCCGACATCATCATCTTAAGAACATATGGTAAAAATTTCGACAATCTGCCATAAGCGGAAATGATTGAAGTGGTCATCCGCAATATTGGCACTTTTGGTACCTAAATGTCATGGTTTCTTGGGGTTTTCTCAGGAGCATCCCATGAACAAACCGCCTAAGGTCCTTTCCTGACCACACCTAATACAAAAGAACCATGCGATGTACTCGATTTAGCTAGGCTGTAGGAAGTGTATAAATATTCAAATTTTGACCCTATAATGTAAAAGAGCCACAGCACACCCGTTCTTCCGATGAGTGTACAGATGGTCGCTAGGCCCTTGGAGAACCGCATTTTTGCACGCGGGTTTTGGAACATATTGGTATCGTGCGCTGTCGTGTACGGACAGATAACCGGCTGCATTTCTAGGATATTTGCGTCAGTGTGGCGAGGTTCCACTGTCTGCCGTGGCCTAGCACAATTTTCAAAGACAAAAGAGCTGCAGATGTGGTAACGAGTGCCTCTCGCATGTTTTTACAGCAGGAGTAGTTGGTGCACAAGCTGTCGAGCTTTTTTTTTTTTTGACATCTTCCAGGACATTTTATTTGTGTCACTATTCATGTTAGCTGTTTTAAGCGTCCTGTGTAGGAAGTTACTGCATACTTCGCATTGAATTTCCGCAAGCGCTAAATTAGCAGATTACATGATACATGTGTTATCTCAGTTACTCGAGGCACGTAATTTTTAAAATCTCTAATGGGTGTCTGTCGCCAAGCTGCATGCACAGAAGTTTCTCGCCACCAATCTCCAAGTTGTTTCTTTGTTCCGGGAGGCGTAATTCAGCGTCTAGCGCCGATACGAAGCAAATTGTCTTTAAACGGCAGCAGTTACGTTCCGCTGGTGCGGCCTCACGTGACTGCATGAAACAGCTACACTGCCGGCCATTACCGTCTAATGTAACTGCCCGCGCGAGGAACGCAAAACAAACGGAACGGCTACCAAGGAATGTGCGTTCCTTAATTAAAGGCCAGCCGCCAATTAGAGAAACTAAAAGGCGAAGGTTGTTAGCTAATGGAGACGGCCGCTGCATCAGCTGGAGCGAGCTACGGCCAAAGGTTCTTCACGACAAAGGCAGCTACGTTTCTGCAAAATAATTGCTTCCAATTCTACGTAAACACAGTGCCTCTATCCCGCCTGCAGCAAATTAAAACATTGATGTTTATTATCAGAATGAGATACTACGATAAAATGGAATCAAGTCACATAAATACCAAAGATGTGTAAAGGAGTGCGCTAAGCGTTTATATTATCACCTATTTCAGTAGGTTGTAACCACCGCCAACCCCTGGGTAACCGGCGTTTCGCGGGGCAGATGCTACCAGCGATTGCTTCAATGCGGTCTGCGGAACAAATACTGGTGAAAATAAAATGAATGTTTTATCAAAAATAAGTGTTTTTTTAGGCATAATTTGTTGGAGTCTCTTGTCCAGAATGGGGCGAAATTCACATAGGTGCGTTACACAACAAACATTAAAGCCACGGAAGCTCCAGTTTTGACTTGATGCGCTAGGAGCGCTACTGTCGTGCCACGCGAAAAGGCGGCCTGTGAGCTAAATACTTGATCTACAATCGGGCCTCAGAGGTCCTTCCGTGATATTTCATAGCTTCTCTATTAGTAACTATATATTTATTTTAATGAAATTTTATGACTTTTTCTAATGTGTTAGTTAGTTATGATTTTAGAAAAAAATTATAAAAATTTACGTATGGCTTTGTATTAAAGTGTTGGTGCACGTTTCCTTCCGTGCGGGCTTCGGAGGCCCTTGCGGTTGGAAGCAATTTTTCAACAACCAGATGTGTGTCTGCGTAACGTCTGTTACGTCATTTGCCGTTGTTGACTCTCGTTGTTATCCTTTCAGTGTTCAACAGTTTTCCTTGTGGTAAGTATATGTTTATTTTGGTGCATTATTTCGTACCAGCGGTCTGTTCTACAAAATGAAACATTTACGCGGAAGAGAACTATCAGATGAGATAAGGGAATTGTTGGAGCAGTCTTCTGACTCTGAAAACCCACCTAGTCAAAGTAAATCTTCCAGTTATGCTGATAATGAGGTAGATATCGCTGAAAACCCAGAGCAAAACGAAAATGATGAGCGTGAAAAATCCTTTTCGGAAAATGGAGAACAGCAATTTAGTGCAAATTCTGTTGAGTGTGACTTATCGTTTTCTCGTAATGGGAATGAAATATGAGCTACAGCTCCTCAAGCTGGAATCTCTGGCAGGGGGATGAAAAAGGGTGTATTGAAAGAAGGCCAGGGACCTACAAGTTATTCCATTAGTGATAATGAAGAATTTTGTTTTATGGTGTTCTTTCGTGTACCGCTCACTGACAAGGTGTGTGTGTGGACCAGCAAGGAAGGCCGAATGGTTTACGAGGACTGAGTGAATATAGATATGTATGAAACAAAAAGTTTCTTGATGTTCCGATCCTGACTGGAGTTTACAAGTCAAGAAATGAAGATATCTGGCAGCTTTGAGTGCTGATAACGAACGACCACTATTCAACGAAACTGTGTCTCGCAACCGCTTCCAAACCACTCTGAGGGTGTTGCGCTTTGACGGTGCAGCAGCCTGACTTGAACATATGACACATGACAAATGGGAACCAATAAGAGAAGTTTTTGAGACGTGGGAAACTACCCTCAGGGATGCCTACATTCCAGGATGGTGCATGACCGTGATTGAACGGCTTGTCACATTTCGAGGTCGCTGACCGTATGGACAATACATCTCATCAAAACCTGATACATACGGAATAAAGTCCTGGGAGTTGTGACAGTGCACTAAGCTACTGCTGGAAGATCACACTGTATTTGGGGAAGGAGGAAGAAACCGGAGCTGTACGGCTTGGAGAGAACGTTGTGAAAACCCTGGTGATTGAACCCGAACAGCCTGGACGCAATATCACCTGTGATAATTTTTGCACATCTCTCTATTTAGCTCATTATTTGTAATCAAAAAATCTGATACTAATCGGTACTACCCGAGAAAATAAAGGTGAACTACCTGCCGCTTTTATTACACGTAAAGGATGTGAAGTATACTCTGCATTGTTTGGTTTTCAACCAGATGTGATGATATTCCCTTATGTTCCCAATAAAAAGAAAATTGCTACCGTTCTTAGCTCTTTTCATGACCAGCCAAAAGCGTCATTACAAGTAAAGAAGCGTCAAGCTATAATGACATACAATGTCACAAAGTGTGGCGTTGACACCATAGACTAGAAGGCGCGATGCTACAGTGTGAAGAGAAAGCAAAGCGCTGGCCGCTGATGGTTTTCTTCAACATGAACGATGTAAGTGTAATGAATGCAAACATAATTTGGATGATGCTGGCTACCAACAAAAAAATGCACCAGATCGAGGAAGGGCTGTGAAACCAACAGCTAGAAAAAGGAGAGGATGTGCATACTGTGTAGAGAAGAAAGACACAAAATGTCAGATTACATCTTACAACAGCACCAAACATGTATGCTTGGAAGATTCCGCTGTTGTCTGCAGACAGTGCGCAAATTTGCAATAAGGATAAAAGCCACCACATAATGCATAAAAATCGTGTTTCTTTAAATGTAAACTTTAAATAAATAAAATTATTTTAGAAGTATTTATACCACAAAAAGTAGTTCACGTCATCAGTACTCAAAATAGTGTAAATTTACACCAATTTGAACAACAGGGGCCTGAGATACTCGACTGGTAGGCAACTCCATACAGATTTTCTGGTAAGCAGAGGGTTAAGTAAGTATCTGATCAGGCCAGGAGGGCAAAACAGGTTGCCTGTGTCCGTGGTTTCCGAGTTATCGAACTCCCAAGTATAAAAGATCTTCAAACTTCTGATTACTTTACAAATGACTTAATGGGTTAAATATGTGACGTTAAGCAGTAGTAGGAAAAAAGCCGAGGAAATATTTGAAATACTGTTTAAAATTTGTTGGAAGTCGCTAAGTGCTCTCACTAAAAAAATGATAGTTTAGTCAGGGTAATTTGCACTTTGTTTTAAGCAAAAGAAGGTTTTTTATGCACCTCAATATTTACAACGTTTTATCTCTCGAATTGTGTGTGGCAAAATGACATAATTTTACAGCCGGCCGAAGTGGCCGTGCGGTTAAAGGCGCTGCAGTCTGGAACCGCAAGACCGCTACGGTCGCAGGTTCGAATCCTACCTCGGGCATGGATGTTTGTGATGTCCTTAGGTTAGTTAGGTTTAACTAGTTCTAAGTTCTAGGGGACTAATGACCTCAGCAGTTGAGTCCCATAGTGCTCAGAGCCATTTGAACCATTTTTACAAATCCACACAGTGTTATATGTGGAACTGTCTGCAGAATGGGTGCAAATAACATTGATAGCAAAGAAGTAATAAACGAAATAACAAATTGAAACGTCTTTCCTGTTGCTTGAGTTTTACTTCACGAACAGCGGAAACGTAGTAAGTGATAAACTTCCTTACCTTCATCGTTTTCTGGGGTAGTCTGGTAAATGTATGAAATTGTGCGTGAGATTTCTTGGAAATTGCTGAAGTGCTCACATTCTCAAATACTGGATGAATACAGATTGGGTAATTTGCGCGCTGTGAATTGCGCTGCCCCAAGAAATATACAGTTCTTCACTATAATACTTCACTTATTGACTTGAACATTCGACGTAAGATCATAACTTTTAATGTGTACATTAGGAGAGCATTTAAAATTTTTAAATTCGGTCAATAATTATATGAAATACTGAAAATGAGTTATTACTCCTGCAGACCGTTAGGTAGACAACTCGCGACTGTGAGATAAATGTCTACAACGGTGTCCCACGTAGCGCGCCTGACCTACGACCAGTTCCCGTCAAATGAAAGCAATGTGTATACACACCTACATCTACAACTGCATTTACATTCTGCAACAAACGTTGTTAAGCGAGGTAGAGGGTACTTGGTGTACAACTGTCACTAGCCACTTTTCTGTTCCGATTCCGAAAACTGCGCGGTAAGAGCGGTTTTTGACAAGTCTCTGTGTCAGCTCTAATATCTCTCATTTCATCTTCACGGTCTTTCTGCAAAACATATGCGGGAGGAAGTAAGATAGCGGCTGAATGTCCTACGAATGTACACTCTTTTTTTAAATGTACACCACATCGTGATGAACAACGTCTCCCTGTAAGTGCCTGCCACTGGAATTTCATAAACATCTCTGCCACTTTTCGCACTTACTAAGCGAAACTGTAAGGAAACGCGCTGCTCTTCTTTTGATCTCCTCTATTTTATCTGTATATTCTAACTGGTATGGATCCCATACCGACAAGCAATATTCAAGTATTGGTCGAACGAGGGTATTGTAAGTTACCTTCTTTGTGGGCGGACTGCACTTCCTGAGGTAATCTACCAATCAACCTCAGTCTGGCATCTGCTACTCCTGCAATTAATTTTATCTGGTCGTTCCACTTTAATTCGCCCTGTCCGCATTCTCCTAGATATTTCATGGAAGCAGCTGCGTCCATTGATTTTTCTGCAATCGTGTAATCGTACAAGAATTGGTCTTTCTGTCTGTTTGGTCAACTGGTTGAGGGGAGCGGAAGCAAGATGCCCTATAAACTATTCAATGGGTTTCTGTCCAAAATTTCATATGCAAACGAAGCGTAGGAAACTGAAGAGAGGTATCAGACCAACAAAAGGGCTAGTTCTGAAAAAAATTAAGTGCTTGAAAACAGTCAGGGTAATTAAGAACAACTTACTTCGTGACTTCAGCGGAAACTGAAATACACACACATCAAAAGAAGTTTTGCATCACCCCGGTTCCCAGAACTCCTGAAGATAGACGTTGGCCGGCTGGAGTGGCCGAGCGGTTCTACGCGCTACAGTCTGGAATTGAGCGACCATTATGGTCGCAGGTTCGAATCCTGCCTCGAGCATCGACGTGTGATGTCCTTAGGTTAGTTAGGTTTAAGTAGTTCTAAGTTCTAGGGGACTGATGACCTCAGCATTTACGTCCCATATTGCTCACAGCCATTTGAACCATTTGGTAGACGTTGACTGTGGGTATTGTATCACAGACGCAGTCCCTTTGACTGATTGGAATGTAGATGTCACTAAACCCGCACAAAGACGTAAACAACCACGCACGAACAGCGCCTATTAGACAGAGGGGGTCTGACAGCCGATCAGTCCCAGTCCTATCTCCAGGAAGGAGGTACATGTCTCGTTGTCTGTAGTTCAACCATGCCTAGACGGTCAACACCGCAGTTCGATCGCGTCCGCATTGTTACTTTGTGCCAGGAAGGGCTCTCAACAAGGGAAATGTCAAGGCTTCTCGGAGCGAACCAAAGCGACGTTGTTCGGACGTGGAGGAGATACAGAGAGACAGGAACTGTCGATGACATGCCTCGCTCAGACCGCCCAAAGGCTACTACTGCAGTGGATGACCGCTATGTTGAGTAATGCTTTTGGTGCAACCACAGGATGTCGTGTTACGCCTAAAACTGTGCATAATATGTTGCATGATGCGCAACTTCACTCCAGACGTCCATGGCGAGGTCCATCTTTGCAACCACGACACCATGCAGCGCGCTACAGATCACCGATGAGTGTCGCATATGCCTTCAACCAGACAATCGTCGGAGACGTTTTTGGAAGCAACCCGGTCAGGCTGAACGCCTTGGACACACTGTCCACCAGTGCAGCAAGGTGGTGGTTCCCTGCTGTTTTGATGTAGCATTATGTGGGGCCGACGTACGTCGCTGGTGGTCATAGAAGGCTTCGTAACGGCTGTACGATACGTGAATGCCATCCTCCGATCGACAGTGCAACCATATCGGAAGCATATTGGCAAGGCATTCGTCTTCATGGACGACAATTCGCTCCCCCATCGTGCACATCTTGTGAATGACTTCCTCCAGGATAACGACATCGCTCGACTAGAGTGGCCAGCATGTTCTCCTGACATGAATCTTATCGAACATGCCTGCGATAGATTGAAAAGGGCTGTTTATGGACGACGTGACCCACCAATCACTCTTAGGGATCCAAGCCGAATCGCCGTTGAGGAGTGGGACAATCTGGACCAACAGTGCCTTGATGAACTTGTGGATAGTATGCCACAAAGAGTACAGGCATTCCTCAATGCAAGAGGACGTGCTACTGAGTATTAGAGGTACCGGTGTGCAGAGCAATCTGGACCACTACTTCTGAAGGTCTCGCTGTACGGTGGTACAACATGCAATATGTGGTTTTCATGAGCAATAAAGAGGGCGGAAATTATATTTATGTTGATCTATATTCCAATTTTCTGTACATGTTCCGGAACTCTCGGAACCCACGTGATGCTAAACTTTTTTGATGTTTGTATTTCATGTACAGTGGTTGCTAGATATGTAAATGAAGTGTCAAAAATTTCTTCTCTTCGAAGTCTAGCTATTTTGTGCACCAAAAGTTACATTTGTGTGATGTTTAACTATCAAATTGGTTTCCTCCGAAACAAGTACTAAATTCAGGACAAATCGAGAACAGAAGATGTTAGGAAAGCAAATGAAGTTTCAATGAAGTCATGCTACCAGAAGAAAACTTGAAAATTATAAACCAATAAAAGAAAAAGAAATCTAGCAAATGTTTTGTAAAATGATTTCTCTGAAGATAAGAAATAACAGGCATTAAGAAACATTTCAATCGCCTTTCAGTTATGCTCGAAATCATGTACAGCAAATGCGGCACATCAAATGTTTGTCTACTAAATTTTATTTCGTACTTTTAGACAAGTCATTTCGCAAAACATTTGACCGAAATTTTGTCTTAGATGGCGTATATCACAGATGTTTATGTTGAGAGTCAAATTGTCAATCCCTGCACCACGCATCGTTTGTCTGTAAGTCTGCAATTTTCCAGCGCTGCGACTTGTCCGTATACAACAGCATCATTTGGGAAAAGCACCATGGAACGTCCAACATAGTCCACGATTGGATAGTAACGGTTCTATAACATCCTCTTCGATTATGTCCGAAGTTACTTTTACGTCTGAAGATTTCTCTCTTAAGAATGACATTCTGTGTTCCATTTGAAACTCTTCAGTCCAGTCGCACAGCCGGTTTGGTATTCCGTACGCCCGTATTTCGTTCGTTAGGCGACATTGCGGACCTGTATCGAACGCCTTCTTGAAATCAAGTGACACGGAGTCAACCTGGCCGCCTGTACCTACTGATAATGCTTTCAGGATCTCATGGACGAACAGGGAGAGCTGATATGATGCTTCGAATTATGTTTTTTTCGTGAGGTAACAGCGCAGAACTATATCAGGCGCCTTCAGGAAATTAAAGATCACTGCTTCAACCAATACGAAATGCGGATTGCCAGCAAGAAACTGTATCCATAATCACAAGCTATAGTCTGTTCGTCGTTTGCGTATGTTTTTACGTTGCTGTGATTACCTTCGTATAAAGGGTAAGCCACGTCCGGTCAAATAATCTCACAAACGATTATTGTTGCGGTCACCAGTCCGAAGACAGTTTTATTGCAGTCCCCCACGCTAGTCTATCCTGTACAAGTCGCTTCGTAGCCATTGTGACATAAATCCAGTTGAACCCATTTTCTGTATTCAAGCCTTGATCTCCCTCTACAATTTTAACCGTCCTATTACTAAACTATTTATTCTTCGATGCCTGAGGATGTGTTCTATTAATCGATCCCTTTCTTTTAAAAATTGCGCCATTAAGCTCTTTACTCCCTCGAATGATTCATTAGGTATACAATCTAGCTGTCGACTCTCCAGTATTCCTCTGCAGCACCACATTGCAAAAGCGTCTACCGTCTTCTTGTCTGTACTCTCTCGACCATGGTTCAAATTCGTCAAAATCCCCAGGTAAGTACTTTCAGAAATTACTTCCTAGCACTTAAATTTTTATTAGGTGCTAATATATCACTCTTTCTCAGAAGAATTTTTTCTTCTTATTGCCATTCTACATTTGATATCCTCTTCACTTCTGCTATCTTCAATTATTTTGCCGTCCAAATAGCAGAACTTATCTATCACATTTATCGTGTCATTTTCTAATCTAATTACTTTGTTTCCATTCTGTTGATGTTCATATCAAGTTTTCTTTTCAGGGCACTGTCTTTTTATTTCAACTGATCTTGCAAATCAGGGTAAGGCTAAATCACTCTATTACTGTCACCCTTTTCATCTGCTAGCACTGCTGTGTGGTTTATGCACAAATTGTAGATAATTTTTCGCCCGCTGTAAATTCAAAATTTTCACAAAGTTACTGTATCCAGTCAACACTGTCAAAATGGAAACACGTCTGCTAGTATTGAACATTGGCCTGAAATCGAGATATGAACTTGTGAGAATGTACGTGTGGAGCACAGCATTGTATGAATGAGATGTGTGGACTGTGATGGAGAACATACATATCCTCACTAAATGTTCGCAGAGGCTTAAATAGTATGTAGGTTAAGCGGGAACAATCTATGTTCATTGGTGAGGAGCTGACGTACGCTGGAAACCAGCAGCTAAAGGTCCATATTTCTCTATTAGAATAGAAAAATTTAAAACGCAAAGGTCAGGTCGACATAAAATAACTTCAAAAAGCATCTCCTATTACGGCTAAGTAACATTTCATTATTAGATTTCTACCTGCGAGCTCTTACCGGAGGAAAAAAGCTGCGGATAGCGTTTCGAGCTGGAAAGAGACACCGGAGAAAACAAAACAGTTAAAACTTGATAAAGAATCGGTAAACTTTCCGGAGGAAGTAGTTTATGCAAACGACGCAGTTTCTCAGAAAGGGAAACCATCCCAGCGGCTGATGTTGTCTGGATAGGCCGGTAAGGGAAGCGACCGAATTATTGCAGAGATATTGCTCCTTTCGAAATCCCTTACTCAAATCTGCGCTCTCGCGACTAGTCTTCGAGTAAAGCTAGAAACGTTGTGAGGATTAAGTATAAATATCCCATGTCTCTTCGTCTTCATCTGTACAGATATAATCCAATAGTATTTTCGGCACAAGAGCGGAACCAGTCTAACTGAAAATATATCACATGGAAGGGCGGGACATAACAAGGGCCAGGTTTAAACCGGTTAGAAGCGTGAAAATGTGAAATGTAAAATAACGACACGAAAATTTAAAATTTTTTAATCATTATAAGAATGGTTCTGCAGGCGCAAAAAATGAAAATAATCATAAAAATCAAGAATTAGTCTTGTTAATACTACTCCGTTTTCAACAATCTCAAAAATAGACATTCCATCTTTTCCGTGGTATTTCTTCACAACGTTTCCCAACAGCTTTATAATTGTAAGTTTTTTTGGATATCTACTACCGGGTAATCTCAACATGATTTAACCATTTTATCCAATAGGCTTCAATTTCTTCCAGTATACCGTTCATACCTTACCCGGGTTCTATACCTTCATTTAGGATATCAGAAGCTGTGGTATATCCTAAACCTCATTTCCGCTGCCTATATTTCTGATTTTCTGTCAGGGTCCAAACAATACCCTATACAGAATTGAAAACAGTTCTATAAAAATTTATCATTGACTGAAATGTCGTGTGGTAACGGCCTCCCATCAGGTGGACCGTTCGCCTAGTGCAAATCTTTTTAGTTAACGCCACTTCGGCGACTTGCGTGACGATGGGGATGATGTGATGATGAAGACAACACAACACCAGTCCCTGAGCGGAGAAAATGTTCGACGCAGCCGGGAATCGAACCCGGTCCCCTTCGCACGGCGTTCCGTCACGCCGACCACTCAGCTATCGAGGCGGACTACCACTGACTTAATACTGATTTTACGAACTAAGTTTCTTATAATTGTATCGCATAAACTACATAATGATTTAATTTTGGAGTCAATGTCATTATAATTTTCTGAAAACAAACTATAGCAAAAGTATGCAAAACACTAACCTCTCTCCCGTTAAAATCTCTGATCTTGTTTACTGCTTCCAACTGAATGTAGTTTTATGTACAGAGATTTAAAATGGCGTGTTTCTGTCATTAAGTACAATTTGTGGAGTCATTCTGGTGAATAATCTTTGGTTTCTGTTGTAATTATTTGCTCGCTTTGAAACACTATTATCAATAACAACTATATTTTTCTTATCTGATGTCTTTCTTTTTACTCAGTGAGACTCCTGTATCACGAAGCATTTTGATGTAACATCTATGTAAATGTTTCATTCATTGTTATAGCCATTTATGTAATTGTAATTGTAATTAACCTATGGACGTAATTTAGAAAGTAATATACTGTGAAAGAATGGAAATGTTAAAACTTTACTTGTAATACTGGTTAATGCGTAGGGCATATAGGGAAGTCCCTCTGCAACGAGACTGGGTTGGCGGGAATAGAAAAGCTGGATCTGGCGGTCCATCTGCTAAGTTCCTCTGTGGCATGAGTCAGTCGGTGGCTAGCAAGCAAAGTGTTCGCATCTTGTGAACTGAACGAGGCAGGGTTATATAACATAGCATCAGTAGCCTTGGATGTAGACGTAATTCGGTTTATTATTCATGGTATACTTTGGTTAGATCCGTACTACAAAAATCCGACCCTAATAAGAGAATTTTCAGAGCTTGTCACATAGCAAGAGCCATGGATACTTTTACCACCTTTTTTGAATAGCACAGGAGTTCGACACTGGCACCACCTTCATCTCAAATTATCAGTTGAGTATTTATAATTGGATAGAGCAGTTACGTGGTTTCCTTTTCAATAATAAGTTTGTTCTGTAAACTTTGTGTTGAGCCACTGTGTTGTACCCTTAAGTCATTTACCAAGACAGTGTCCTATCCCAAGCGCTACAGTAATTCCGAGTATCCTATTTTATTGAATTAAAAAGCAATCACCTCTCTTAAGAAAAGTTAATAATCTTTGTGGAGTAGTAAAGTACATAATTATTTAGTGAACAATAGTTTTGAAACACCCCACATAATTTTAATGAAAAGACAGTTGAACTTTCATCAAATTACTTAGAGAAGATTTAAAGTATTCAACTTTAAGTTTCTTCTTATTGAAATAACAGTGTTTATAATTTCATGTATTATATAGTTAATAGTGTTTGTAATATTGTGACTAAAATGTTCAGCCTATATTCGCATCTTCTGATAGGCGAGTTTCTGAACCCTCATGTTAACAGATGAGCCACATTTAAATTTCATAATACAATAACAGTATTCAACCTATAACTTGTGTGTACTATAGTAAGCAAATAGCTACAACTATTCAAACTACAGTAGATTCATACATTCCGTGTTCCTTCTGAGCTAAATAATATAAGGAAGTGAATGCCGCTTGAGAGTACAAATAATAAGCAGTACAAATGACACAATTACTTGAAAACTCAAGTGATTGTAATTTACAAAACCTAAACAGACAAAAGAACCCATGTCCAATTCAGTAGTCTCCATCATTAGTAATCATTTACCTATAATAATCAATAGCTTCCTACTTTAATGTAGAAATAGTAAATGCCACTTAGAGCCAGTTGTTGCTTAAATATATTAATACTAATACTACGTAGTTCACGTCAAACCACTGGTGCATTACTTGCTAAATTGCGCTGAAGCCTTGTATCTTATCAGTTAAAAGAATTTCATTATCAGGTAAATTCAGTCCCAATAGTTAGCTTGCTAGTACTTGGTAAACCTTTGCCTAATTAGTACAGTTTATTTCATTACTAATAGATCCGTGATTCGATTCCCGTTTGTTCTGCTATTGTTCCCTTGCAACAGAAATCTTAAGAGAATCAAAAACAGTCCGATACCGTTCCGTTACACACGATCACGGTTAAATAAGTATCCTTGCATTACAGCAACATTATCGGCGTATTGTTAATATAGTAGCAGCCGGTAGTGTAGCAAGTTCCGCCGCATGACAGGACATTAACTTCTCACACAGTTAAATACAGACTGAAGCATATCTACTAATCTTGAAATAAACGTATTAGTAACACTGAACGTCCAGTGGCACGAATAAAGCAAATAACATCAAGTATTACGAGTGTTTAGAAAGTAAACTGTAATTCATATTCTGCATTGAAATAGGTACAAAAACAGTAGTAGATCAAAACGAGCAAAAGAGACAGCACAGGGCGTACCGAGAAACATCATGGAGCCCAGCAGCAGGTACCAAAATGAACAACCAGGTAGAGCCACAAAACGGCAGTTGGCTTAAACAGCATATCACGCATACGCCCTGATCAGATTCAGATTATGAGCCCGTCACAAAGAAAACAGGAACTAAAGGACGGAATAAAGGAGAAATATTACTTGGAAAACAGAGGTTATGCAAATGAATAGGTTGACCTGTTCAGTTTGCCACAAATAGAAAATAACCGATTGACAAACAAGAAGTGAAATCAGAACATGAAGATAGGTAGACAAAGGCAGCGAAAACCCTTTGAGCGTGAACGATAAGTTTCAAATTTAATCTACACAAATTAAAGCACAATGTAGCAGCATTAACATACAAATTAAGGCACAAGTTAGTGGTCTTGTCAATCAACTCAAAACACAGTTAGTAGCTTTAATAATCAACTGAAATCTCAAAATAGTAGCCTTGAGAATCAAACGAAAACATAGGGTAATAAAGATGAGTAAAGGGATTGAGAAAACATACGAAAAAGTAGGTGTTTGGAGTACTGTAATCCAAGACATGAAACTTGAAATAAATTCCATAAATACTAGTGTGTCATTATGCAGGGATAGATCAAGATATCAACGAAAGGTTCTATTTAGAAATGACAAAGATACAAGAAACGTGAGAACCTTTAGTAGTAGCGAAAGTGGACGAAGAGGTCTTAGGTCTGAAAACCGAAATTGCTGACGAATGTTGAAACAAAATCTCACATTTGAGAAAGGCGGTGGTTGATTCTTAGAAAGAAATAAAAAAAACATGTAAAGATTTACGAACAGAAGTGTGACCAAAACACTTCACAAATTCAAGGCAAAATTTGTGACTTTGAAAATAAAATAAGAGACAAGGCCAGTTGTGTCAAATATAGAATACCTCATCCCAAACTATTGGAGGGTGAGGAATGCTTTAATCCTGCCAAAACACATACTGGCTGGCAACAATTGGATTTTCTGAAAAAAATGTGAAGGGATCTTTCCTCAATATTTGACAGATCAGGAAAAGATTAACGTAGTCATTAGTGCATTAGCAGGTGATGCCAAACAATGGAGACTAAATTTGAACACAGATCAAATGACGTTTATCGAATTCAAACTGAAGTTCACAGAGGAATACTGGGCAGAACAAAAATAAGGTTGTTCATGTCGAGAATTCATAATGGCCAGATTGTATGACAATAGGGACAGAAACTAAATGAAAAATTTCTGTGAACCCTGGTACCGAAAATTAACATACTTAAGAAGTAGACGATCCGAATCCTAGATTATTTGGGAGCTATGGAAAAAGTATAGGATTCGTAGATAGGAAGCAATCACAAAAACTTTTCTGCGTTTCTAGAAAAAGTAGAGGATGAACATCATTGCCGAAGTAATCGTGATTATCGCCAGAGTAGTAGCAACAGGGATAACCCCAATGACAATGAACAAGATGACGGCGATCGGTATCACGTTAATATGGTTCTACGAGACAGGGGCAGGGGCAGAGGTCGAAGTACTTCAGCGCTCGCGGAAGAGGATTTGCATCGCGACATTACGTCGCGCGGAGTAGCCGCGTGGTTAGAGGCACCGTGTCACTAATCGCACGGCCCCTCCCGCCGGAGGTTTGAGTCCTCTGTCAGGCATGTGTGTGTGTGTGTGTGTGTGTGTGTGTGTGTGTGTGTGTGTGTGTGTTGTCCTTAGCATAAGTTAGTCTAAGTTAGTTTAAGTAGCGTGTAAGTCTAGGGACCGATGGCCTCAGCAGTTTGGTCCCTTGGGAATGCACGCACATTTGAAAAGTTTCAATCGCGGCATTACCACGACAGCAACAACGCGGAAAACTGAGGACTGCGTAAGTTGCGGGCAAAAATAATGCGGACAGATTTTCACGGCGCGGGCATAAGAAACAATACCGGCAGAGACGTAATGAATTAGCTCACGAGAGAGCAGCTGCGAAGCACCGCAGGCCACTGCAATCAAAGCGACAGGTGAGTTCAGAAATTAGTCACGGCAGTCAGCCCTGAAATGTGTACTTGCTGGCAGAAAGGTCGCCCGCCAGTACAGAATAAATCATATGTATCAGCTGTCCGTGTTGAAGCTGTAGTTACGGCAGCAGAACAGAACGAGGACGTCACAGTAGAATACGATGAATGCTCTGCGGCAGATAACGACTACGTACAATAAAACGCACCGACAACAGTTTAGATAATGATAAAATTAGCGAAAATGAGTTGTCAGGAATTGAAAGTTGTGAAGAAATCGATAATCTGCACCAAGGGCTAAAAAACCGAGTGGGAGGATTTCAAAAGGAATTATGCGACGAGATTTTTAGGTGGTAGTGAAAGGAGAAAAAGGGACGTCGAGAACAGGACGTTGACCGACAGCAAGGAGAAAATGCAAATATTTAGTGTCGCGCAAAGTTCGCGGGCACCAGTTAGTAAGGAGGAGGCAAACAGTGAGCTAAAGGGCGTGCGCAAATGCCGCGAGCTGCCAGTAACACTAAGATTAGTCGTGAGAAAAGACATACGGTCGCGATGAGATTTTTAGTAGACATGGAAGAGGTAGATTCTGACGATTGCTTACGAATTATTGAAGTTCACGATGACTATATAAATATAAAATGTAGAGTAAAGGCAGACGTCAATAGAGCCGATGAAGATGACAGCTCGGACGAAGATGAACAAAAACAGTCCCATAACTGTAACACACGATCACGGTCATGTAAGCATCCTTACGCAAGAATAACATTATCGGTGCATTTTTAATTTAGTAGTTGCCGGTTGTGTTATTACTTGAAAAGAATAAGATAATCTTTGGTAACTCACTATTACATTTCAGAGCTGACAACTTTTTGTATTTATGACTAATGCCGTATATATATGTACCGACATTGTGTGAAACACGGCATTCTATAGAATGCCTAGGTAATGTTTATAATGCCTAAAATCGAACGTCAATATATGAAAAGAATGAAATTTTTTCATCGACTAGGCACTATATAAGCGTACTTTGCCGGATTGTCTGCTGGTAAAGTATATAATACGCCTCATTCCGCCATTTCTTTTCCGCCACAATTGTTTGCAGTAGTGTTAGGGTCTTTGTTTCATGGTTGAGAAGAAAGCATATTGTATGACGTTCAACTATCACGCCATGGATATCGCCATAACAATTCTCCGGCTGTAGTTCCTCAGACGCTCTCCTATCATCGTTTCCTGTTGTTCTTGAATCATCATGTCCGAATGGAATGTAGCGACAAGACAGGAATCATGCCATGCTGGTATGCAACGACGTTTCTACGATGAATTGTGTCAAGGAAGACCCGGTTCTGCTAAAAACTGTGTTTTCTTAACCGAAACAAGTTACCAAAAGTTTGTCAACGACGTGGAAAAGGCTAAGACGACCATGAGGAAGGAATCACGGGACTATTGGCTACTGAAACGCTATGAAGTAATAGTGGTGAGAATAAGTCTAAGTTAATGTATTCTGTTAAAGAATTCACGAGTGCTATTCAGTTTTACGTCGCAGATTCAGAGTTATTTGACATACTCCTTAAGGCCCATTTGGTTATTTGTCATGGAATGCAGGAAATAATGTCGAAAGAACTTTCATCCAAGTATAAGATCATTAACCGTAGTGATACTGAGCTGCACATTCACCTTTGTGATCTTTGCCAGAAGGAAAAGGTATTGTGGTCAAGCCAACAGTTTTTTTCAGAGTTCAGTTCCCGTTGTTAGGTCGATATCCTATCTCAGTCCTATCCTGATAGAGAAAACAAATTTATAATGGTCTACCAGGTTCATCTCATTAAATTTGTAGTTCTCAGGTCTCTGAAATCAAAGAGAGCGGAAGAATGGGCCTACAATCTCATCGACGTATTTACGTTGCTTGGTGGTCCACCGATTCTGCAGTCCGATAACCGCAGGGAACGTGCACACAATGTGGTAAGTAGCCTAAAAGAGTATTGGCCCACCATGAAGATCGTCCATAGTGAGCGGCGCCATTAGAAAGTCAGGGTGAGGCGTAGCGCCGTATACCGATCCTGCCTTTGAGGCGGTTACGTGGGAGATGTGTCTAAGAGCTGGATAGTGACAGATGGTGACGCGAGACTGGACGCACACGTAGTTTATGTATCAGGCAATAGAGGACAGTATTGGATAGGGGACTGATTTAGTTTCGACTGTGCCCACTAGAGTGCACTAAAGTAATAGAATGTTTTTCATAAACTATTTTAGTATTTTCATGAAGTGTTATTATGTCTTTTTATGTAGGTAAAATGTTATAAATGTGTTTTAGCAGTATGAATGATGCGTGAGTGTGGTTTAAGGTTAATATGAAGATATTTGTTTAACGAGTTATGTCGTAGGATTTAGTGTGGGAACATTTCGAAGATGTATGGATATGGACAAAGGGGATTTTTGTAGAACAGATTTGTAAAGTAAGTTTATGGTAAAGGGAAAGTTATTTCAGGTATAAATAACAATAATAAATAACTTTATGCATAAGTAAAACTTCAGCATATTAGATAATTACGTCGGTAAAAAGTGCAGTCGTTAGGTTTACTATTTTGCGATTGGTTATTGATGAAAAGCGCGGATTGACGCGGGAGAGTGTTGTTTTGCTATTGGCTGTTGAGTAAACTGACCAATGGTAAAGCAATATTCTTATATTCTCTGCTGGTAGAGAAGACAAGAGTATTCTAGGGAAGAGTGGGAGCCTAGCCATGAAACAGTTCGGCCGTAAGTAGTAGTAGTAGTTCCGATGGAAATGATAATTTGCCGGATCTAGCAGTGTTTCATACATCAAAAGTGTGGTGAAGTTACGGCATAATTATTCCGATGGGCGTGTAGAAATTTCGGGAAATTTAAGTGAATTTTGTGACGAAAAAAGACATAAATTCCCCCTGGCGTATTGAGCAGGTCGGTGGCTACGAACTGTGACTGCATTTGGTACCGACAGACTTAATATTTGGCGAGCATTATCAATCAAAAACAATCAGTATTTTTGTAGCTATTACGTTTTCGGGAAATGCAACACCATAAACTTGCTAATGAGAGTGAAAGGGGTTATGAGTGACTGTGTTAAGACTAGCACGGGCTTGGCGGTGATACTTGTTCACCTAAGTTTTAGAATATATTAATTGAGGACAAAATTTCCAACCTTTCATTTGTGTGAAAACTTTCTCCCGAAGCGTAGATTAGTGACTTAAATTGCAGCCTGGTTCATGTTGACGTACAGTAGGTTTCACTCGGCTTCCCTACTGATGGAATGCTATGTTCACAGGTAGGTGCAGGTTCGTCGTAAAGGGACGGAAAGAACCAGGACGGTGAAAATATGCTACATGCGGAGCTTTTCATTCTGGGATTGACAGAATTCTCTTCAGCTGCGAAGCTTGAGTAGGTCTCCCGACGTCGTCACTACCTGACGACGTTTTACAAGACGTAGAGACTGACGAAGAGCTGGAAAAAAAAGGAATAGAGAGCGTAAAAAGAACACAACAGCAGAAAGAAAGATGAGGTGAATCAATGCAAGAGGCATAGCTTCCTACAGAAGACACAGATGAGAATGCAGTTTGTGATGCAGTGAAGCCATGGTTATCGAAGAACCTTCAAATGGCTCTGAGCACTATGGGACTCAACTGCTGAGGTCATAAGTCCCCTGAAGAACCTTCGATTTCTGTGGTTACCGGTAATCGTTCTTTTTCTGATACCTGTTGCGTCTGCTTAAATGAAACCAGCGGTGCTCATAAATGTGAAAGTGTGCCCGAACTGTTCATGCCATATGCGGGCATCCTCCTAAAGACGACAACGGTGACGAAGTAGGAGATTCAGGGGTTAGCATTTTGAGCGGTGTTTGCTTCAATATTGAGAAAGCCGTAAAAAGTAAAATGGAATCTAAATTGAACCTTGAGATTCAGGCCAAAAAGCGAAAAGGGATCCTGACAAAAAAATACATCCTGTGCATTTGCGTGTCACCTGTGCCAGTCCGATTCCCGACGTCATCGAATCTTAAAACATATTCTGAGTTCAAACATAATGATGTATCTTGAACAGAATGAGCTCCTCATTGTGAACCAGGGTGGGTTCCGAAGATATCGCTCATGTGAAACTCAACTCGCAGTTTTCTTACATGAAACTCGTATATTGAAGGCTTTGGATCAAGGCAGTCAGGTAGATGCAGTATTTCTTAATTTCCTAAAAGCATTTGACTCAATCGCATACCTACGATTACTGTTAAAAGTACTGTCTTGTGAGTTATCAAGTGAAATTTGTGACTGGATTGAGGACTTTTTGGACGCAGCATTGCCTTGAATGGAGAATCCTCATTCATCTTTTAAATTATTGACCTTGCAGACAATATCAATAGTAACTCTAGTCTTCTTGCAGATGAAGCAGCTATCTGTAATGCAGTACTGTCTGAGAGACGCTGCAGAAATATTAAGTCATAATCTGATAAGATTTCAAAGTGTTGGAAAGGTAGGAAACTTACTTTAGGTGTTCAAAAATGCACTTCAAAAAACTAGAAAACGTAATATCCTAAGACTATAAAATTAATGAGTCACTGTTGGAATCGGCCTAGCCGGCCGCTATGGCCGAGCGGTTCTAGGCGCTTCAGTCCGGAAACGCGCGACTGCACTGTCGCAGGTTCGAATCCTGCTTCGGGCATAAATGTGTGTGATGTCCTTAGGTTAATTAGGTCTAAATAGTTTTAAGTTCTCGGAGACTTATGACCTCAGATGTTAAGACCCAGCCGGCCGCGGTGGTCTAGCGGTTCTAGGCGCTCAGTCCGGAACCGCGCGACTGCTACGGTCGCAGGTTCGAATCCTGCCTCGGGCATGGATGTGTGTGATGTCCTTAGGTTAGTTAGGTTTAAGTAGTTCTAAGTTCTAGGGGACTGATGACCACAGATGTTAAGTCCCATAGTGCTCAGAGCCATTTGAACCACTTTTTTTTGTTAAGACCCATAGTGCTCAGAGCCATTTGAACCATTTTTGAATAGCCCAAATCATACAAATACCTGGGTGTAACGCTTTGTAGGGATGTGAAGTGGAACGATTACGTAGGCTCAGTCGTGAGTAAAGCAGCTGGTAGACTTCCGTTTGTTGGTACAATACTGGACAAGTGCAATCAGTCTACAAAGGAGATTGCTTACAAGTCACTCGCGCGACGGATTCTAGAACATTGGTCAAGGGTGTGGGACCCGTAGCAAGTAGGACTAACGAGGCATATCGAACGTATACAGAGAAGGGCATAACGAATGGCCAGAGGTTTGCTTGATCCGTGGGAAAGTGTTACACAAACACTGAAGGAACTGAACTGTAAGACTCTTGAAGACAGACAAACTATCCAGAAAAAGTCTGTTAAAAAAGTTTTAGGAACCTACTTTAAATTACGAGGGGACAAGATTAGAAAAATTACTGCGCGCACGGAGGCATTCAGACAATTATTCTTCCCGCGCCCCATACGTGAATGGAACGGGAAGAAACCCCAATAACTAGTGCAATGGGAGGTACCCTCACCATGCACTTCACCGAGGTTTGAAAAGTATAAATGTAGATGAAGATGTAGACAAGGGGAGGAGTGACTCACCCAATCTGTTGGCAGTCGTTATGGACGTGATGGGAGGTGGCTTTTATCGATATTGAATGCAGAAGGAATCTACGCAAGATCACAGTTCACCACATTTCCAAAGACCTTATTGTGAATTGAAGACGTTCTTGAAGACGAAATACGTCTCCAATCTACAGCAAATTCTCAGTCCACAGTAAGTGGCCAAGGATTCGTCAGGTCTGTGTGCAACATGAAATACCAAAATATGAGGTTCCTTTGGGTCAAAAAGAAAATTGAGCCAAATTCAAAATGTCACTCTAGCCTTCCCTGCTGCAACCAGTAGGTCAGGCCAGTTCTGCTTTACCGGCAACATTATTCTGTTGGCTCTCTTCTTCACGCGGTGAAATGTATGTAGAAGATCAAATTGCTCAAATGTGAAGTCTTTTTTTTTTGTGAAGAAGAAAAGTGAGTTCTTACTACAACAAGTACTTCAGTCTCAGTTTTGCTTTCATTGTGTTTTTTTTTTTTCGTAGTTTTGATTTTTCAGTTTCAAACTTGTGTTAAGTAATAAATGCTTCTCATCTTGTGCGCTTTTAACACTGCGTAAATGATATTGGTCATTCTGCCTTGGAATTGTGTAGAATGCGTAGGAAAACTATGTAACAGCTTCATAAAAGCTTAACACAAAACGCATAAACCCATTTACAAGCAGAAATGTGAAATTACAGGTACTACACAATCAGTTCAGTATTATTACGAACTTCTGTAGCGAAATAAATTGCCCGATGTAACTTGGAAATTAGTGTGATGTGTGGTAACTAAAATTAGATTTGTTCTACTTGGAGAAATAGAGCTTTCTTGTTATCACAGTTTAAAAATTCCTGCTTTAACTTTCAACATGCTGACATCGAATGGAATAATTTTTTAATCACAAGTGACATGTGTTATTGGGTAACGGAGCACATAACCCAATAAGTGAATGTTGGGATGCCAATGAAATGGTAATGGGAGCTGCGTGACTGCCTATATTGAACTAAAAATGAACAGAAATTAAATACTTAAGTTTAACCGTTACAAGCTGAAAACAACCTTTTTTCGTGTAGCATTTCAGAAATTTCGAAATGAATCTGTAGAAACGAAAATTTGGTTACAGACGGCAACAGGAAAACGTGAAGTCATTATCTGTTTGCTTTCATTTTTCAGACGCCAAAAGTATTCTATGAATAGTTATAGAGAGCGTGGAAAAGCATAGAAAAATGTTTTAAATGATATATTTTTTTTAATAAGGAAAAATATTGTGGTACTGGAAAACTTAATCTAACAAGTTACTAAAATAGATGGGGTTGGTATTTATAACAGAAATTTATTGAGAAACCTAGGCTTATAGTAACATAATACTCACGTATTAATGGCTCAACGAAAATCAGCGAACTGACTCACCTGGAACAAGGAAAATAATACATAATTTCATTATGGGAAGCAGTAGCTGACACTAGTCGAAACACGTGAAATCTACACAAAATCACAAAGTACCTCATTACATTCTAACATCAAATTCAGTTAGTTTTAGTATTTTACAACAAAAAAGGTCTAGGAACATATGCTTTCCATCTTGAAATCGGTTTATGAGAGGCTTGTAATAAGTAAGCACATTTGAATCTCAATTACTAAATGAGATGTAGCAAGTTCCTTTTATGCCTATCATCCTTCACAAACGAATTCTTTGTAATTTATTACGTGCTGCCAAAATTCAGTATCAATCTTACCTACTAATGTGTGGTGAAATAAAAATCGCGTGATCGTTATAGGCAAATATGAATTAATTAAGTATTACAAGAGACTAAAAGAATCCTTTCGTAATCTACCGGTTAATACAAAAATAAGAGGTTTCATATACCTGTCTGTGATAAAATAATTTAGTCGAAATGAGCAGCTGACAGAAACCAGCAAGACATTTTCTTTCGATATTAGTGTACTTGTCAGAATGCACGAATGAAGAAATCTGAGGGTTTTTGATTCATGAAGTCGTAAACTAAGTTTTAAAAAGGATCCTTGTTACCGGAGTACTTCTCGCGCAGACATTTGGACAGGGAACAGGAAGGGTGGAAGCCTGCGTAGCCAGCCTCAAGTGAATAGGTGGTATGTCCAATTACTTGCTAACAAAACTGCTCAGTAGTCGATTTCTTCTTATTATCGGTGGACGTTCAAATGCCATCTTCTTGCTTTTTCCCCTCAGGTAGCAACAGCAGTTGGCTTTCAGTTGTGGCAGCAAACATTTTGATTGGGAGGCGATAAACGACAACAGCTCTCTCCTGGAATAAATGGTATGTCACTGTGTCTCATAGTGGGACGGATGCTGTTGTTTGTCAAGTTTCACTGAGAATTTGTTTCGTTTTTTAATGTAGGCATAAAGACAGTTTATTTATTTAATCGTGTCTGAGCTACATCTGTAATTAATTAATACGCTATATATGCTAGATTACAAATACAAGTAAATGATAGTTATTCATTCATATATACATTCATGATCTTCACATATTGTAAGTCGTCATTATTGTCTAAAGCAAGGCTCGTATCTCTCTCCAGTGTTCGGCACACTTCACTGCAGCGTCGTTGGCCAACCACAGGTCTTGGAAAGTGCATGGGGCCGGCAAAGATGGACAGGTCAGCAGGTGTGTCATGGTTTGTTTTCCTCCACATTGGCAGGGCTCTTCTTCGGCGTATCCCCACTTGATCAGGTTATCCTGTGATCTTCCCATTTGACATCTAAGTCTATTTAGGCTCTTCCAGACTCTCCATTCCAATTGTGATCCAGCAGGAAGTTTTTCTTTAATGTTCCAACTTTTCAGACTGCCTTTATCCAATTTCTGTTTCCACATTGATTCTCTAGTTGTAGACTGACTTTCGGTTAGTGGACGTTCAACTTTTATGAAGTCTTTCCTAGATTTAAGTCTTGCCTCCGCTGGCTGATGTGCGTACAGGGGATGTCTTCTATCTTCGCACTGCCTGCTTCGTTCGGCCATCGCCAACGTTTGCCGTCTGATCTGTGGGGGGGCTATTCCAGAACACATATAAAGGAGATCACGGTTTGTAGGCTTCAGGCATCCCGTGATTAATCGACATGAGGCATTCAGTGCTGCGTCTAGCTTCTGAGCATGTGTCGATCTTCTCCAGACGGGGCATGCATATTCAGCTGGAGCAAAGCACAATGCCAGGGATGATGCACGTAGAATTTCAGGGTTTGCTCCCCAGTGTGAGTTGGTAAGTTTACGGATTATGCCGTTCCGTGTGTTGACTTTCGCTCTAGTTTTCTCTACGTGTTTCTTGTAAGACAATGTTCGATCTAACGTGACTCCAAGATAAACTGGGTTTGGGCAGTGTTGAAGTTTAACTGAGTTCCATTCCAATTGTAATTCCCTGTTTGCTTCCTTGTTGTTTAGATGAAATAAACAAGTCTGCGTCTTTGCTGGATTAGGTCGAAGCTGGTTCCCGTTGTAATATTCAGTTAGTTCTTCTAAGGCATCTGTTAGGTTTCTCTCAATCTGTTTGATTAATCTAGATTGGCATGCAATGGCTACATCATCAGCATAGATAAAGCTTCTTGTCGTCGGTCCAACTGGTTGGTCATTTGTATACAGATTAAAAAGTAGGGGGGACAAAACACTACCTTGTGGGAGCCCGTTCTTCTGGTTCCTCCAGTGACTTCTTTGTTCTTGAAATTCCACATAGTATCTTCTGTTGGAGATCAGTGATCTCACAACTTCAGTAAGGTGGTAGTTTCCCGTCATTTTGAAAATTTTTCCCAGGAGGATTTTGTGGTTTATCGTGTCGTAAGCTGCTGATAAGTCGACAAACACCACGCCAGTTTTTTCTCCCTTCTCAAAACCGTCCTCTATGTATTGTGTTAGGCAGAGGACCTGGGCAGTGCAAGATTTACCTGGTCTGAATCCTGCTTGTTGTGGAATGATTTGCCTTTCTAGTTGTGGTGCTATTTTATTCAAGATAAGACGTTCATATAGCTTGAAAGGGCAGCACAGCAGCGATATTGGACGATAGTTCTTAGCATCATCCCTTGGTTTACCTGGCTTTGGGATAGCTACTACCTTGGCCTTCAACCATAGCTTAGGTATCGTCTTGTTTGACCAGCAGAGATTATAGAGTTCTAAAAGCCATTCCTTAGCTATGGGCCCTAGGTTCTGTATAAATTCGTTAATGACGTCGTCGGGACCCGCGGCCTTCCTGGGTTTCAAGGAACTGATAGCAGCTTCCAGTTCTGTTGAAGTGAAGTATGGCTCAGGTGGTATTTCAGTCACTTGTGGCCTCTTATATGAGGTGGCAGTCTTACTGTTCCTGGTTGGTTTACCATTCAAAAGGAGCTGATGTGCGATTTGGTTAGCTGTTACGGAAACCTGATCCTTGGGGGCTGCCGGGTCGCTGGACAATCGCTTTATGAGGTTCCAAGCTCTTCTGCTACTGTGCTTCATGTCAAGACTCTCCAACGTATGTTTCCAGGACTCTTGTCTGTCTTTGCTTATAGTTTCAATTAGCTGATCCCCAAGTTTTATGGTTTCTTCACTGAAAGGGTCCATGCTGTACTGCTCCAGGTATTCCTTATATATTTGTTTCATGTCGTTGGAAACTCCAGGAATGTAGAGTGTTCTGCAGCCTCTAGGTATGCTGAGTCTTGCTGATCTTTTAACAGCTTGGACGAACTTTCCGTAGTTTTCAGTGTTTGATGGTAAATTTACGATTTCCATGTCTAAGGTGTCCGCAAATTTTTTCCAGTTGGCCCTTTTGAAGTTAAAACGTCTTTTAAAGGGTACTTTTTGTGGCAGTATTACTGGTCTAAACTTTAGCATGATTGGTCTGTGTTGGGTCTTTGGGATAGGGTTGAGAACGAATTTGTTGCATGACCCGGACAAGGTTTTGGAAACAAATATGAGGTCTGGGTTATACCCTCTCTTCCATCTTGCACTGTTTAATGACGCAGGCTGTTTCTGATCATGGATGAGATTCAGCTTGTGTTCTTCTGCCCAGCTTTCCAGTAGTTCTCCATCCTCATTTGTGTCTTGATAGCCCCACACTCTATTGTGACAGTTAAAGTCTCCCATTATTAGCTGTGGGTGACAGACATGTTGGCTGAAAGCAAACCTTTCCCCTGGCGGTTTATATATTGATGACACCGTAATGCTTCCGATAGTAACAGAAATGATTTCCGTGTTGTTAACGGTGTAAACTTGAATGTTGGATACTTTGATTCCAGGCCGAATAAACAGAGCACTTCCATATTGGTCGTGAGGGCACTCCTTCACCAAGGTCATCCCAGGAATATTTGGACGGCGTTGTGATGGCCCTCTATGTGTCTCCTGGAGGCACAGGACGTCGCAGGAATGAAGTTTACATGTGTTGTATATAAGTTCTTCTTTTTCAGATGATATGCCCTCGATGTTGAGAGATATGACTGTCAAACATGGCTCTGAAAAGGGCCTTTCCTTCGTTTTAGATTCTGAATACATGTCGTTTTAGACGTAGCTCAGTGTGTGGAAGGATCTGCCGGTATTTACCGTTGCCCAGGGGACGCCCGACTGTACTTGTACAATCTTCTGGGAGGCTCCTTCCTTGTCCCCCAGTGTAACGATATAACTCTTTGAATATGAAGTAACGTTTGAAACTATTGCTCGACCTGAGAAAGGAAGAAACCATTCATGAATAAAAATAATTGAGGACATTTTTTACTTTCTTTGGAAGTAGAGGAGAGTGCTGAACCTGTAAAATAACGTAGGCAGAAATGCATGATGTTTGCTGCTCAGTGTTCCAGTCTAGTGACTAATCTTAGAATTGCATGTATGAATGCGCACTAGAATCCACCATATGCAGTTTCCAGCATTTTTACTGTTATTGTTGTGTGATATGATGTTGCGTTTTGTGCAGCGTTTCTAAGCATTAAGAGTTCTATATATTTAAGTTCTGTATAATAGGGCAATTGGAGGTAACAACGCCGCGCTTGTTTAAACGCTATGCGCAGTTTAATGGCTTCTTTTGGAAATGTTCGGATAGTGGCAGTGTGATGCCGTGTACTGAAAGTTTGCTTTACTCTCAATATTTTCCGTGAGTTAAAGGAGGTACGTAAAAACTTCTAAATCGATTCCCATTTAATGTTTAGATTACTATGTGATCAAAGCGCCTCTTTCGTGTGTTAAAGCATATAAATAAATTTTAAACTATTTAAATATTTTTCAATACATTTGATAAAAACCTGCAGATAATAACGCCATTTGTGTGTTTTTCTTATTTAGGTGACGACATGGGTCATCTCTGTCAAACTTTTCGTGCAAAATGGACTACTGAGGATCTACGGGAGGCCATTGAACCAGTTATATCTGGAATTACTGTCTCGGAAGCTTCAAGGACATTTAACATCCCACAAAGAACTCTTCGGGACTGGTTGACCAATAATGAAGGAAAAATGCCAACTAGGAGACTTGACCACAATCCTGTGTTGGATCTTATCATTGAAAAAGAACTTAAAAAAAGAGTTGTTTGGCTGCGGAATGTTGGTTTTGGTGTCATCACAAAACCTTTATATGCAAAGGAACTGCAATCACCGCAGTCTGGGGCATAAAAACGCCTTTCTCTAGCGATGAAGCAGGAAGATATCTGTTTAAAGGATTTCTAAAGTATAATCTAGAAATTGTTCTTAGGAAGGACAAAAATTTAAATTATGACAGAGGTATGCGATTCAGTATGCAAACAGTGAAGCTCTTTTTTGATATTTTGGCTTCGTTGTACGACATCAAATTTATAATGTGGATGAAACTGGTCTTCGATCGAAAGGGCAGTAAAAGAGTGCATGTAGCAACACATGGAGAACAAGGAGAAACAATTAGAGCTATTGCATATTGTAATGCTGCTGGTATGTGAATTCTGTCCTTTACAGAGACGTCTGTGCAGAAAAGGGATTCAGAGATGACTTGCCAACTCACAGCACCAAAGGGCTACGTCACTACAGAAGTTTTCTGCTTATTTCTGACACATTTCAACCAGTACTGCTCTTCTGGAAACTGGAATCTCCACAAAAGATTAGAAAAGGAAAGGTAAAAGAAAATGTGGGATTGCAAATAATTTCAAGACAGGATTGTACCAACAGCGCCCATGAGGACTCTGCAAATAACTTTCCAAGAAGAGATTGTAATTTAAACGCACCGGACTTCCGCGAGTCTCATTGTGATCTACGAACAGCCCCTGTTTTTACGTGGAAATTAGAAATTGTAAAATAATAAGACAATCTAATTTCATACATGAAGTCCTTGTATACGCCTTGCAATCCCTTCCTGGAAATTTACCTGCCATCCCAAATTCTCCTTTGCTTTTCCTCTTTATGAAAATATTAACAAGTACAATATACTATGTTTCAGTTCATTAGCGATAAAAGTAACGCAGAAACTGAGAAGAAAGAGTTTCTACACAGAGATTCGACCCCACGACTCTCCTATTGCTGCCCTGTACTCTTTCCGCTGCGACCACCGCTACCTTGAAAGTACGCTGACACAAATGGCTCATGTCGCACCCGACCCGAGCGAAAAAAAAACTTCTGTCGTTTTCGCATCTTGTCAAGCGCTGCAAACACTATAAGTTTGGAAAAAAATCGGTGAAGGCGAGTGGACCCCATTCGCTTGACATTCTAGCTGGGATCAGAGGAGAAAACTGTTGCGATAATCTACATGGAACCATTTAGACATTCATGCGAAGCGTCACAAGAAAATAAGATTGAATACTATATTCAGTTTGGTCATACATAGATTTGAATGAACTTCTAAGTATTTCTGTACACGATTTCATTGTCTCAGCACCTGCAGTACCTCGGCTGGTACTGAAATTGCACCATTATACGACACTTACAAAAAAGTGACGCAAAGGTGTAAACAGGTATCCTGAGCCAAAATACAGAAGGAAGTGATACTGAAATGAGACATCGACATTCTAACACGTCCCAAAGTTATTTGATGGCTTTCAGGCAGAGACTGTGGGTAGGCATATCGATTTCTGGAATGATTTTGTCCACAAAGTATTTATCACGGGGCGAATTGACATACTGATACAAACTATCATCGTCACTAAAATGTTTATGTACTGTACCCAGTACACAATGCTGTAAAATATATTCAAATTTTTCCGTATTTAGCGTTTTCGATTGCGCAACATTAGCACCGCACCCTAACCACGAAAAACACTCCGACACCATGACACCAAATCCTTACTTCACATGGAGGAGATAAATTAATGGAGTTTCTACATCACCTCAACTCCATTCATAGCAACATCCTGTTCACCATGGAAATAGAGAAAGATGGTTGTTTGCCTTTCTTGGATGTCCTGGTTCGAAGGAAGAATGATGGTTCTCTAGGGCATTCAGTTTACCGGAAACCCTCATACTGATTTGTACCTGCAAGCATCGAGTTGCCATCACCCATCGCAAACCATGAGTTTGCTTAAAACGCTTGTTCATAGAGCTCATACTGTCTCAGCTCTAGATAGCTTATCTCAAGAACTCGCCCATCTAAAGACAGTATTCAGCGAAAATGGGTATTCCATCCGGCAGATTAACAGGGCACTAACAGTTAAAACTAAGAAGCAGGAAGTGAATAAAGAGGAGAACATGCCGGAACAATCTTTAGCTTTTCTTCCTTTCGTTGGCAACACTTCGTTTAAAATAGCAAGAATCCTCTGAAAATTTCAGGTAAAAATGGTTTTCCGACCACCATTGAAGATTGCGGACCTTGTGGGATCAGTTAAGGACAATCTGTTACTACGAAAGGCCGGAATTTACAAGATACCGTGCCAATGTGGTATGGCTTACATAGGTCAAACCACACGCACCGTGAAAGAACGCTGCACTGAACATCAACGTTACACCCGCCTTTTGCAGCCAAGCAAGTCCGCTATTGTTGAACATTGTATTTCTACTGGACATTCAATGGAGTATGAGAAAACAATGATTTTGTCTACAGCAACGTCTTTCTGGGACTCCATTATTAAAGAATCCGTAGAAATACGACTGGCGGAAAATATGATAAACCGTGACAGCGGCTACCAGCTGGACAGTGCATGGAATCCCATCATCTCCACGATTTGCTCAAATCGAAGACGACAGAGTGCGTCGACGGCCGTGGCAAACAGCAACGCAGAGGGCGACTGAGTTCCGCTATTCCACCAGCGAGGGCGCTGCTGGCGGGCAGTGTTGGTTCAACTATCAAGTTTTCGACGCATGCGCAGAATAGTTACAGTACGCTATATATTGCGGAGCGGAGAACTTTATCGTCAGTCTACGACGGCTCACCTGAAGATGACTGGAAGGTGCCCAGTTGAAATATCGTGCGAAGTATTGAACGACGACCGGCTGCAAGCCCGAAATTTCCTTACTTCACTGTTGGCGCTACCAGTGTCTTCAGGAACCCACGTATTCTGGACTACTGCGTTCTTCACTATGCTGGCTGACGTACGTAAATATTCCTTACAAGGTAACAAATGTGTCGCAAATCAGCCTCTGTAGAAACGGCAGAGTTGGAAACATTTTGTAATATAACCCACGAAAAATGACCTGAAACAGTTTTCATATGTAGAAGAGACTATAACTTCGATAATATTGAGCCAAAGATGTTGCCTGAGTGGCAGAATCGACTGTAAGTAGGAGCACGCGGAGCGCAGTAGCAGCTGCCGTTGCACTCACTCATAGGTAGGATGTAAGTCTTAAAGCTTGTGACTAGCTTTGAGGAATTACTTGTTGGTCTATGGACGCAGCATAATACAGTTTTTATAAAATGAAGTGACTAATTATACTGTTTATGCTCACAGAGAGACAGTAAATGTTAGGTAGTAGTTATTTCTATAAAAGTGCGTATTACGATAGTTATTTGTGAGGCTATAAGTTTAACAAGAACTGAAGTGATACTGATCGTTAACAAATATTTACATTGTCCATGGCAGTTATAGAAGAGCAATGAATTTATACTGTAACTCAAAGGGAAAGCAACTGGAACGAATTTGTAAGATACTGAAATTTTGTATATTTAGTCTTAAGTATGCAGCAACGTGATATGTGGATTTGGCTGAATTTTACAATACTGACTCTTAAATGTAGGAACCAAGTATTTTTCATTAGATTTCATGTAGAGGTTGATTAGGTATATACGATTTGTGATATTTTGTGTGTTTTGTAATCCTGTTACAGAAAAGTTAAATTTTAGAATCTATTTTGTCAAACGATGTCATCTTTTTCTCATGTAACAATCCAAGTTTTTTAAATTACGACAGTGAGTGAGAATTGTAGAACAATTGGGAAGTTAACTGATTTTGAAGTTAATGCAAAATGTTTCAAATCAGATTCTGTAAAGGTGAAATTATAGTTTGAATGCAATTTTCAAACTGAAGCATCTTAGCATACCCTCTTATCAGTAACTCATACACTTCCATGTCGAGTTTATTTAAATCTAATGACTATTTTTCTAAAAGAAATCATTTTTCACTGGTATTTGACGAAAGATGTAACCATTTAATTTTACTCAAGGCGTTTTTTACGCAACAGACCGGGATGCTCTACCTAGCTTTGAATCTCAGTATGGATGAGAACTGAGTATCATCTAAAAAAAAAAAAAAAAACCTCAGGCCACTCCAATTCGTGTGACACAGACTGATCACATGCAATTTATGTTGACAAACAGCGAAATATTTAATAAGTGAAAGAGCCATCGCAAATGGAAAAAAACTAACTACATAACTGCCTTTGCGTCGATTATAGCTCTGATGAATTATACAAATCAACTAGTTCAGTGAACTGCCGGTGTCAGAATACAGCGATTAACATAACAGAGAAAGCCGTTTATGAAAACTGAAACTTAAAGGAATGGTCAGAAATGAATGAAGTTTCCAGATACGACCAATAACTAATATGTAAAGTATACAAAGCAATAAAACATTATTACGCTACCAAAATAAATATCTGATGAACTCACGGACGTTTACATTAAGTGGCTATCTGTTTTATCTAAATTTACAGATTTCACGAAAATTCATTTCTGGGACGATAAATAATATCAGTTAAATTAATACTGATAATGTACTGCAAATGTGTATTTGATTTGATGGCAGAGACATAAGCATTATTGAACTGAAACAAACAAATAAATAAATAATACCAAAACTTGCTGAGCAGCTACAACTTTCTATAAAGAACTTGCTTGTGCGAATCCAAGAAATATTTTATCTTTAATAACTAAATCAACAGTGAAATCATTTATTGATGTGACAAAAACATCAAATTATTAATCAGTAAAGATGACAAAAGTCTACTTATTTGGATGGCAGAGACACATGCGCTACTAAATTGAAACAGAAAACCGTAAATTATGAAGAAGTGTACCGACTAAAAATTTGTCACAAACATAAACATATCCCCCAAAATATTTGGTGACAGAAATTGGCCAGACAGAAAACGTAAAGAAGAAAAATAATAGCACTGGGGAGAAATAATCAGAGAAAACACTTACAAAAATCTGATAGAGAAGACATCACTACCGTACATTGGTGAAACCGGAATACTTCTATTGAATTACGAATTAATGCTGAAATATATTAGAAGGTAGAAAGTATAACACATTTTTGCCCATTTGCACACAACAGTTCACACCAGATTACCTTCTTCTTTGGCAGTAGAAGTCAACTACAAGCAGGATTGAAGAGATTGAGAAAGATTTAATAATAATAATAATAATAATAATAAAAATAATAAGAATAATAAAGAAGTAAGAGTAGGGGAAACAACAGGTAGGGACGGTTTTAGAATTAAAGTGTTACAGATGGGTTGCAAGGTAGGAAGGAAAAGACAGAAAGTTCAAAATGTACTGAGGAAAGGAAAATAAAAACAATACTTTAAAAGAATGAAGGAATCCTGAAGGTAAAGGACAAGAAAACAACAGAAGTTTTGGTATTTGTAAAAGCTGTTAATGGCTCATGGACGAGACAGAAACTGAAATTGAGGTAGCAAACCAAAAGTTGAAATACTGCTCTCTGTCTTCAAATCTTCTGTTACAAAGGAAAACCTAGGTATACTGCCCCAGTTTCATTCTCTCACCACTGTAAATACGAGCTATACAGAAGTAGCGTCAGTGGTGATGAAAAACAGCTGATGCGACTCAAATTGAATAAAGTTAAAGCGCAATTGGTTTTCCTGTCAGATTCTATACTCAATGTGCGGATAAGTTAGCCACTCTGTTAACCATACCGGTAACTTACTGTAGATCTCTCCATCAAAAAATCGTGCCCGGTAGTTGGAAGAAACCACAGGTCATATCCGTCTACAAGAAAGGTAGCAGAAGTGATCCACAAAATTATACCCTTGACATCCATTTGTTGAAGAATCTTACGCCATGAGGTATCTCGAACAGAGTGACTTCCTCCACGTTAACCAGCGGGTTCTGAAAACATCTATTGTGTGAAATACAGCTTGCACTTTTGTACATGACATGCCATAGAACAAAGCAGTCAGGTAGCTGTAGTATTTCTCGATTTCCAAAAAACATTTGACTCAATACAACGCATACGCTTATTATTGAAAGTATGATCGTATGGGATGTCAAGGGAAAGATATGATTGCATTGATGATTTCTTGGTGGGGATGATGCAGCACGTTATCTTGAATGGAGAGTCATCGACACATTTAGAAATAAATGTGTGCCCCAGGTAAACTTGTTGGGATCTTTGCTGTTCATGATGTATTAAAGACAATATTATCTGGGATGACACGATTATTTATAATGATATAATGTCTGGCAAAAGCTGCACAAACAGTCAGTCAAATCTTGATAAAATTTCACGGTGGTGCAAATATTGGTAGTTTGCTTTGACTGTAGAGAAATATAAAACTGTATCGCTCACAAAAAGAAAAAAAAACGTTATTTTAAATGAGTGCAATATCAACGAGTCATTTGAAATCAGTCAAGCCATACAAATAGGACTATGCATTAGCACTGTCACATAGGCTCAATCGTAGGTAGAGCAGGTGGCAAAGTTCGGTTTTCTCGCAGAGTACTAATGAAATCCAATCAATAGGCAAATGAGTTTCCTTACAGTCGATCGACCCATCCTAGAAAATTATCAAATGTATGGGACCTGTATCAAATACAAATAACGGGATACATTGAAAGTATACATAGCAGGGCATCTACATCTATAGCTATATTTATATCTATATCTACATCTCCATTGTTACTCTGCAAATCACACTTAAGTGCCTGGCAGAGGGTTCATCGAACCCCCTTCAGTTTAATTCTCTGTTATTCCTCTCTCCAACAGAGCGCGGAAGAAACAAATACAGATATCTTTCCGTGCAAGCCCTGATTCCCCTGATTTTATCATGACGATCGTTTATCCCTATGTAGGTCGGCGTTAACAGAATATTCTCGCATTCGGAGGAAAAAGTTGGTTGATTGAAATTTCGTGAGAAGATTCCACCGCAACACCTTTGTGTTAATGGTGCCCACCAAAAATCCTGTATCATATCCGTGACATTCTCTCACTTATTTCTCGATAATACAAAACGTACAGCTCTTCTTTGAACTTTCTCGATGTACCCCGTTAATCCTGTCTGCTAATGATCCCATACCGCGCAGCACTATTTCAAAAGTGGACGGACTTGTAGTGTAGGCAGTCTCTTTAGTAGATCTGCTGCACCTTCTAAGTGTTCTATCAATAAAGCGCAATCTCTGGTTCGCCTTCCACACAACATTTTCTATACGTTTTTTCCAATTTAAGTTGTTCGTAGTTGCAATTCCCCGGTATTTAATTGAATTTACGGTGTTTAGATTTGACTGATTTATCGTTTACTCAAAGTTTAACGACTTCTTTTAGCACTCATGTGGATGAGCTTACACTTTTCATTTTTTAGTGTCAAATTTTCGTACCATACAGATATCTTATCTAAATCGTGTTACAGTTGGTTTCGATCTGCTGATGATTTTACTAGGCGATAAAAACAGCATCATCTGCAAACAACCTACTACGGCTTCACATATTGTCTTTTGAATTGTTTGTGTGTCTGTAACACTATGTTAGGGAACGCCAGAAATCACTTCTGTTTAATTCGACGACTTTCCTACAGTTCTACGAACTGTGACCACTCTGACAGGAAAACAATAATTAGATTAAAAGCCGCTTGTAAGGTACAGTATCAAAAGCCGTCTGGAAATCTAGAAATACGGATTCAATCTGAAATCCTTTATCGAAAGCACTGAACACTTCGTTTGCGTAAAGAGCTAGTCGTATTTCACAAGAGCGATGTTTTCTAAATCCGTGTTGACCATGTGTAAATAGACTGTTTCCTTCGGGGTAATTCATAATGTTGTAAACAAGATATTCAGCACTAATGCGCATCGTTTGTTCGATCCAAGTGAAAGGGTAATGGGGGTGATTAATGGCAGGCGATTGATGATAAACGCCAGCTATCCCGAGAATCTATTTACAGAATTTCAAGAAACAGCATTAATTGACAAATACAGCAATATACCTAGATTTTCTAAGTATCGTCCCCGAAGGTCTCGCAAGGACAAGATGAGACTAATTAGAACGGACAGACAGGTCTTTACACAATCTTTCTTTCTTCGTTCCTCACCGGAATGGAACGGAAAGAAGACCTAATAATTGCTATAATGGGACGTACCCTCTGCAATGCTCTTACGTAGAGTATGGATGTAGTTATATATGCTTCTTTCATTACAGTTGTTCTTGCTCTGGCGATCAGGAGCTTAAGATGTTTCGGACTGTATTTCCTCTCTCTCGATTCTGAGATGAGTTGGTCAAAGTTCGTGATAGCCTGCTTCACCAATGCAGCTCGGAAAGCTCATCGCAAGTCAAGTCGACTGTGTCGGACACAAGGGTATATCGATAAAAGTTCCATCGCAGCGCGTCGTTTCGCCGAAGTTTCTAGCGTAAATAACTCACACCTAATTTCCTTCGCAGTATTCTTCAGCTTTCACTCATCTCCTCTATTGCAGCCTGCAGAATGCGGAAATTAAGTGCGACCAGACAATAGCCTGAGCGCAGCAGTCCTTGCATCCGACATAAAACGCTGAAAACTGGGCAGAGGTGGCCTCCAGCGTGCGGCGCGGGGTGCAGACGCCGATAGACTGGGCGCCCAAATTTCCGGCGCACTCAGCACCCTCCGCCACCCACCGCGGCTTCTCATTTCCCCTCAGTCCGCGTTTCTTTCCCCGGCTCTATTAGCCCACACCTAAACCCGTCAAGAGCCACAAGTGGATGCAGCGACGACGAGCTCAAAAACTCGCCATATGCTTGTGTGAATGGATCTACCCTACCTGTACTCTCGCTCCAACGTGCTATCAAGTGGAAGTATGCAGAAAATTTCAGCGCTCAGAAAACTTGCAGCACGAAATTATACTGACGAGCCAAGACGCTACGATCACCAGCATAAAGGCGTGTCGGTTCATCTATGGAATGCAATACAGCATAGATTCTGCGCGACGTGGATTCGGCAAATTCCTGCTAGTTTTCCAGGGGTATTGACCATCACTTGTCTGCGCGAAGGTCACAGCATTCTCATAAATTAGTGGTAAGAGGTTTGTGGGAGTGAAGCTGGCGCCCAATAACGTCCCAGATGTGTTCTCTCTTGTTCAGATTAGGTGAATTTGATAGGAAAGAGATCAATGTAAGTTTAATATCGTGCTCTTCAAACCACTGTAGCACACTCCTAGCCGTCTGGCACAGGCAATTATTAGAAGGAAGGTCAGCGTTGGCCGTAATATTGATGGTTTATTGATAAAATCGATTTTCAATCACATAGTGATCATCTTCAGTGCTGTGGTGTACAAATTAAACTCCTAGGCACTGGTATCAAGCTATTATAAGTAACCAAAGCTAAGAAACGATCACGAGTTCGTGATCCCGTAGCTTTTCTTACGGACTTCACTGCCACATTACTGAGGACATATTCGAAATCTGTTCATAGTTTCTTTTTTTTTTTTTTTTTACTAAGCTGCAGATAATCTTCCATATACGTAGTTATATTAAGTACCCGCTCCTTGGACAACGATTGACCTCTACTACGTTTCACTGGAGAAGGAGTTTGTGTATCCGTGCCCCACAAGGATGATTAATTACACGGTTCGACACCTGTTTCAATATCACTTTCACTTGTTAAGCACGTATCGTCAATACTGCGCTCCTCATGTTCATTGTCCACGCAGTCGCACGTATTCGACAGCACACATTGCACTGACTCAACCTACAAAAATTTTAATATTTCATCTGCCACTTCTTTCTCATTTCGCGAAGTTCCTTGGGTTCCTTTCCAACGAAATGTCAAGTTCAGCAAATGTGGTTATTGCTTTGTTTATTGTTGCCATTGCTCTGCTTTGTATCAACACCACTAGCATTGTAGCACTGTTGAGAGTTACTCATCGAATACGCAGTTCGACTACGCTCCGTAGCCTCATGCTATGCTCACCACTGGATACCTCCACTCCCCACTGTTATTGCCATTAGCAGCCAATATTGTGGTTACACGGTAAACAAGATGTGGGCCGTTGAATGCCGTAAACATCATTGGCTTTTTGCGACCTCGCATCTTGTATGGTATTCAGAGGCACATGAATCTTTGAGCATCGATTTCTTTAAATGCACGAGAAAGATATTTTACTAGAGACGCATTACGCGTTTGATGTATGCTTTCCTTGTCTGTGATTTCCGGAGCAAGGTTTCTACCTGAAACTAATATACTTTTCCTCCTCCATCACACGCGAAAGTTGTATGATCGTACGAATTCCATGTACTTCGTGCAGCAGTAGCCTATGTGAAAACTTGAGGAAGCTCTAACGAAGAGTCAGTTTGGAACTATGTTGCACGCATTGGCGACCCTGTATCCCGCGTCATTTCTCTCTCGGTATAGGTGAATGGAACAATACATATACGCCGATGCATTAATAAACACCGACGTCGATAAAATGTCAGGGCGATTGATGGACTTTACTCGGCGAGAAATTAGAATTCATGATGCTTTGGATAGACACATAATGCTAATGAAAATGTATGGCTCTCTGACGCTCTATAAATACGACTCTGCAGGGTGGGGGTCGCGGCGATGAGCTGGTCTCCGTACTGTGCAGACATATCGGCCCCACGCTTCCAACGTTCTCGCGTTTTGTTCTCACACTTCACAGCACCATTTATTGTTGGAAGTGTAAGAAGCGTGAGGTACAGCATTGCGAATTCACTTCAGCGTTCCTGTACTGGGTAATGTAACTGGTCAACGCACTTTTCTGTACCGTCAAATAAATGTATTGCTCGGTAGACGGATATCCTTCAGAGATCAAAGATTTTGGATTTTTGGTTATGGTACAGCTGAGTGGAGCGGTCTTAATCAGAATCTCTCGACTTGCGCCATAGTAATAGGTCAAGGGTCCACTACAAACAGGTAGCGGCTACATGGGTGACAAGGGTTGTGCGAGCTGATTGGACGGTTTTTTAGGTTAGAATGTCTCAGGAAAGTACAGAAAGGACCACAGTCTCAAAGGGTGCTGCAGAGACACTGGACGAGGATAGGCACAGCAACAATCGGCACTGAAGTTGTAAATAGCGTGCCTGTGTTGCGAAAGAACCAGAAGTGCTGTAAGTAGGCTGTTCAGGTTTTTCTATTGGTAACGCCACGTAGCGCTCTGTATGAAAATCACTAGCTGTGCTGTGTGCAGTCTGTGGGTGGTTTGCATTGTTGGGATTTGCTATTGTAGTGTTGGGCAGTTGGCTGTTAACAGCGCGTAGTGTTGCGCAGTTGGAGGTGAGCCGCCAGCAGTGGTGGATGTGGGGAGAGAGATGGCGGAATTTTGAGAGCGGACGATCTGGACGTTTGTCCCTCAGAGAGAGTAAATTTGTAATACTGGATAACATGAACTGATTATATATATACTCCTGGAAATGGAAAAAAGAACACATTGACACCGGTGTGTCAGACCCACCATACTTGCTCCGGACACTGCGAGAGGGCTGTACAAGCAATGATCACACGCACGGCACAGCGGACACACCAGGAACCGCGGTGTTGGCCGTCGAATGGCGCTAGCTGCGCAGCATTTGTGCACCGCCGCCGTCAGTGTCAGCCAGTTTGCCGTGGCATACGGAGCTCCATCGCAGTCTTTAACACTGGTAGCATGCCGCGACAGCGTGGACGTGAACCGTATGTGCAGTTGACGGACTTTGAGCGAGGGCGTATAGTGGGCATGCGGGAGGCCGGGTGGACGTACCGCCGAATTGCTCAACACGTGGGGCGTGAGGTCTCCACAGTACATCGATGTTGTCGCCAGTGGTCGGCGGAAGGTGCACGTGCCCGGACCGCAGCGACGCCCGGATGCACGCCAAGACCGTAGGATCCTACGCAGTGCCGTTGGGGGCCGCACCGCCACTTCCCAGCAAATTAGGGACACTGTTGGTCCTGGGGTATCGGCGAGGACCATTCGCAACCGTCTCCATGAAGCTGGGCTACGGTCCCGCACACCGTTAGGCCGTCTTCCGCTCACGCCCCAACATCGTGCAGCCCGCCTCCAGTGGTGTCGCGACAGGCGTGAATGGAGGGACGAATGGAGACGTGTCGTCTTCAGCGATGAGAGTCGCTTCTGCCTTGGTGCCAATGATGGTCGTATGCGTGTTTGGCGCCGTGCAGGTGAGCGCCACAATCAGGACTGCATACGACCGAGGCACACAGGGCCAACACCCGGCATCATGGTGTGGGGAGCGATCTCCTACACTGGCCGTACACCACTGGTGATCGTCGAGGGGACACTGAATAGTGCACGGTACATCCAAACCGTCATCGAACCCATCGTTCTACCATTCCTAGACCGGCAAGGGAACTTGCTGTTCCAACAGGACAATGCACGTCCGCATGTATCCCGTGCCACCCAACGTGCTCTAGAAGGTGTAAGTCAACTACCGTGGCCAGCAAGATCTCCGGATCTGTCCCCCATTGAGCATGTTTGGGACTGGATGAAGCGTCGTCTCACGCGGTCTGCACGTCCAGCACGAACGCTGGTCCAACTGAGGCGCCAGGTGGAAATGGCATGGCAAGCCGTTCCACAGGACTACATCCAGCATCTCTACGATCGTCTCCATGGGAGAATAGCAGCCTGCATTGCTGCGAAAGGTGGATATACACTGTACTAGTGCCGACATTGTGCATGCTCTGTTGCCTGTGTCTATGTGCCTGTGGTTCTGTCAGTGTGGTCATGTGATGTATCTGAGCCCAGGAATGTGTCAATAAAGTTTCCCCTTCCTGGGACAATGAATTCACGGTGTTCTTATTTCAATTTCCAGGAGTGTATATGTATAATGACATTTAAACACTATTAAGGTAAATACATTGTTTTTTCTCTATCAAAATCTTTCATTTTCTTACTATGCCTATCAGTAATGAGACCTTCACTCTGCAGCGGAGTGTGCGCTGATATGAAACTTCCTAGCAGATCAAAACTGTGTGCCGGACCGAGACTCGAACTCGGGACCTTTGCCTTTCGCGGGCAAGTGCTCTACCAACTGAGCCACCCAAGCACGACTCACGCCCCGTCCTCACAGCTTTACTTCTGCCAGTACCTCGCCTCCTACCTCCCAAACTTAACAGAAGCTCTCCAGCGAACCTTGCAGAACTGGCACTCCTGAAAGAAAGGATATTGCGGAGACATGGCTTAGCCACAGCCTGGGGGATGTTTCCAGAATGAGACCTTCACTCTGCAGCGGAGTGTGCGCTGATATGAAACTTCCTAGCAGATCAAACCTGTGTGCCGGACCGGAACTCGAACTTGGGACCTTTGCCTTTCGCGGGCAAGTGCTCTACCAACTGAGCTACCCAAGCACAACTCACGCCCCGTCCTAAGCCATGTCTCCGCAATATCCTTTCTTTCAGGAGTGCTAGTTCTGCAAGGTTCGCAGGAGAGCTTCTGTTAAGTTTGGAAGGTAGGAGGCGAGGTACTGGCAGAAGTAAAGCTGTGAGGACGAGGCGTGACCGCCGCGCTGACCACTCAACTATCGGGGCGGACTGGACTATACTTAATATCCGGAAAAAAAGAGCTGGGTCCTTGGTAGATTGAGTTTGTTCTTTCACAGCAGTGTACTGAAGCAGTCACTTTTACTGTTCCAAGCAACAATCAGCGGGGATATTGTGCCACGTGATTGCAGAAGATTGTGACGTGCGGCTTTCTTTTGGGTAGCCCTCTTGAGGAGATTAATGTCAGTGAAAATAAATATCTAATATACTGTAACGTAATTATGAATTCGTAATACTACTGTTATGACTGCTTTCGAAATGAAACCACTGGGGAAGTGTGTGGCTTTGATATAAAACTAATTAAATTTTAGGCTCATTTTTCTTGTTTCTTAAAGCTATAGTTTGTTTAAAGGATTATGAGTTGATGGAAGCCGGCCAGTGTGGCCGAGCGCTTCTGGGCGCTACAGTCTGGAACCGCGCGACCGCTACGGTCGCAGATTCGAATCCTGCCCCGGGCATGGATGTGTGTGATGTCGTTAGGTTAGTTCGGTTTAAGTTCAAAAATGGCTCTGAGCACTATGGGACTCAACTGCTGTGGTCATAAGTCCCCTAGAACTTAGAACTACTTAAACCTAACTAACCTAAGGACAGCACACAACACCCAGCCATCACGAGGCAGAGAAAATCCCTGACCCCGCCGGGAATCGAACCCGGGAACCCGGGCGTGGGAAGCGAGAACGCTACCGCACGACCACGAGATGCGGGCCCCGGTTTAAGTAGTTCTAAGTTCTGGGGGACTGATGACCTCAGATGGTAAGTCCCATAGTGCTCAGAGCCATTTGATCCATTTTGGATGGTTCAAAACTGTGTGTCCTGGAGGTTCCAAAGTGAAACCACCCTCGTAAAACAACTTATTCTTTATTTTTTGCTAATTTCGTCTTTTATTCGTTGTTCGCTACAATAATAAAGTTTAATGTTGTGAAAAATTTTAAAAATACGTTTTTCATTTTGTTGGGACTCAAAGGATTAACCTTCGCTTAGCCATCAATTCTGACATTTTCTCTATATTTTTGTGCATCTCCTGATCACTTCTCATTTTAGAACCGTCTGTAGCTTGTATTGCACCCATTACTTTCCTAATAATCCGTCTTTGAGTACCTCTATTCTATGCACCTTATACAGGGTGTTCGGAAACAACCTGCCAAGCTCGTGAGGGTGTGTTACCGTAGGTTGTGCCGAAAAATAATTGTTAAGAATTCAATTCGATACGTTGCGCCGTTTCCGAGTTAAGTCACTGAAGTCAGTCAGTCAGGTCGTCGTGCGCGCAAATGCAAGCATTTCCCCAAATACAGTTAGTGTCAGTAGTTGTCATAGCGCAGACGATAGTGCACAAGACTGCTTAGCCTTCGACTCGAGTTTTATCCTAACTACCGTCCCAATTCTTGTATCGCTCTGTTGTTCGGTTTTAGGAAGCCAAACTAAGGATATGTTTAGCGACACCGTCTCTCGCGTGCCACTTGAATTGTACACGCAACGACCTGTTTGGCTAACTTTAATACTAATTAACTCGCAAACGTGCGACTTACCGAATCTTTTCCTGAGAATCATTTCTCAGCACAACCTACCTTTGGAGATCTTTACAAGCTTTTGAGACTGTTTCTGGACGCCCTGTAGCTCATCGTTAGGTATTCACAACCACATAAATATTCCTTTTGCACCACTGTGATGTAGTGTTTTATTTTTGTTTTTATAGATATTCATTTATTGATGTAAGTATTCTTTGTCAGATCATGTGACCTTTCCATTTTGTTAACTCTTACATCAATTGCATATTTTTCTAGTCCTTCAGTTTCATAGTTTCTCCATATTATTTAAATTTGCTTATCGCTCTAACCTACCCACTTTTATTTTATGGAATGAATTTTGGTGCATTTTTTATATTTGTCACTAATTTTGTATTTCAGCTGGAAGCTTGACACCAGTTCTATATGTTGTTTTTTTTCACGACGATGTATTTGAATAACTATGGACATGAATGAGATTTTCACTCTGCAGCGGAGTGTGCGCTGATATGAAACTTCCTGGCAGATTAAAACTGTGTGCCCGACCGAGACTCGAACTCGGGACCTTTGCCTTTTGCGGGCAAGTGCTCTACCAACTGAGCTATCGAAGCACGACTCACGCCCGGTACTCACAGCTTTACTTCTGCCAGTACCTCGTCTCCTACCTTCCAAACTTTACAGAAGCTCTCCTGCGAACCATGCAGAACTAGCACTCATGAAAGAAAGGATATTGCAGAGACATGGCTTAGCCACAGCCTGGGGGATGTTTCCAGAATGAGATTTTCACTCTGCAGCGGAGTGTGCGCTGATATGAAACTTCCTGGCAGATTTAAAACTGTGCGCCCGACCGAGACTCGAACTCGGGACCTTTGCCTTTCGCGGGCAAGTGCTCTACCAACTGAGCTACCGAAGCACGACTCACGCCCGGTACTCACAGCTTTACTTCTGCCAGTACCTCGTCTCCTACCTTCCAAACTTTGCAGAAGCTCTCCTGCGAACCATGCAGAACTAGCACTCATGAAAGAAAGGATATTGCAGAGACATGGCTTAGCCACAGCCTCGGGGATGTTTCCAGAATGAGATTTTCACTCTGCAGCGGAGCGTGCGCTGATATGAAACTTCCTGGCAGATTAAAACTGTGTGCCCGACCGAGACTCGAACTCGGGACCTTTGCCTTTCGCGGGCAAGTGCTCTACCAACTGAGCTACCGAAGCACGACTCACGCCCGGTACTCACAGCTTTACTTCTGCCAGTACCTCGTCTCCTACCTTCCAAACTTTACTGGCAGAAGTAAAGCTGTGAGTACCGGGCGTGAGTCGTGCTTCGGTAGCTCAGTTGGTAGAGCACTTGCCCGCGAAAGGCAAAGGTCCCGAGTTCGAGTCTCGGTCGGGCACACAGTTTTAATCTGCCAGGAAGTTTCAACTATGGACATGTTTGTGATAGCCGATTATGTTGACAGATCTGATTAATTGATCTGATGAAATGAAACAACCCTTTCTTACGACCATATATATCATAAGTGTGCGTGCTATATTATGCAGAAGACTGTTAGAAATTAAGTAACAGGCTATGTGGTACTTTTGAGCGAGGTAAAGAACAAATTAAGTGTCGAATGAAATGAAAATTGCTTATAACATGATTGTATGAGGAGTTAGTGAGAGAATGTGGTGAGTCCATTGTAACCATTAATAATTACAAATTCTTGAACAGTGCAGTAGAGATCTGTAATTAACAGTAGAGTGCAGTTTTGCAGTTGTTACTGATTTGGCTGTTCTGAGAAAATACTAAAATTATTTTTTCAAGCACTTGTTTCACGTATTCGAGAATATATTCCCGAAAGGTATAATGAACTTTCAAATATTATAAACTAAGTATGAAGCAGCTTAGGATGATACATGTAATGCAGTCATAATTTCCCCGAGCTTTTCTTGGCTGAATACCTTTGTGTGTCCCTCTGGATTAGGTAGTGTAGTGTGTGCTGCTTATCGAGGTGAATAAAGCCATCTCTCGCAGCAATAAAAGCATCATGTGCTACAACCGTTTGAAAACATGTTTGCTAGGTAGGTTTGCGAGAGAGTAGTGATGGTGGGGGTCGTTACGTCAGATCGGCTGATACCATTTGACCTCTGTCTTACCTCTCTGACCAGGTTCTAAATTCAGTGAGTGTCAGAGGAACATGGTTGAATACACGTTAGCTAAATACACGATATGATTCTTTTGAATAGCGAAGCTCACGGTAATAGTGTAGCTGCTCGTCGCCTTTATCAAGATCGCTCTCCACAACGTCCATCACATACCCTTGCCGCTACAATTACGCAACGGCTTCGAGAAAGGGTACCTTCACTGTTAGCAGGCGTGACTGTGGTGCTTAAGGTGATACCGCACACCCTAATCTGAAGAAGCCGTACTGCATCATGTTGATGGGAAGCCGTCACGAGTACGAGAGCAATTTATTTGGCTATTAATGAGTGAAACTGTAAATCAAGTGATGTAATGGCTCACGCCTAATTAATTACTAGTGCAAGTGGTTGGATTACCAACTTGTTTTGTGCAGTTGTACCAACGGAAACGGTACGTTTACGGACATGGGCTCCAATTCAAAATATTATCTACTCAATTCCCTCTAAAACTCCTATAAGTTTGTAACGAAAATTTCCGAATACCCTGTATAAGGAAAGATTACGCAGACGTTACGCCATCGCATTTGAATGACAGATGTTTGTGAGAAAATCGAGATATGCCACGTGTAAGAAGGAAAACATCAACCGCCGGCCGAAGTGGCCGTGCGGTTAAAGGCGCTGCAGTCTGGAACCGCAAGACCGCTACGGTCGCAGGTTCGAATCCTGCCTCGGGCATGGATGTTTGTGATGTCCTTAGGTTAGTTAGGTTTAACTAGTTCTAAGTTCTAGGGGACTAATGACCTCAGCAGTTGAGTCCCATAGTGCTCAGAGCCATTTTGAAAACATCAACCAGTACGTGTAGAAATACGACAGCCGCAGGATCATGGCCGGTCGAGCTGCGGGTTTTCGTTTCACAGGCTTGCTGGTCGCTTTGTTTGGGATCTCACGACTGTTAAGCTGGGATGGAGTCGATGGGCTCAGGAGCCATGTAGCACCTTGGTGATCCCATGCGACTAGTGCATGAGAGGACTGAAGCATTGTTCCCTCTGTATGGTCCTCAGGATACATCATGATATAGGCTTGTTTGTAACGTCATGAATACCCACAGAGCAAGCGCGACGCCGTCTCAGTGATTACGTATTGTTAGCACGGCAACCACTGTTGCAGCTTCCGTTCACGTGGCAGCAGAGAAAGGTGCGCCAGCACTGGAGCCCCCAACAAGACTTGACACAAGAGTGGTACCACGTTGTCTTTTCACAAGACGCTCTGAGTATAGAGTCATGACGGGCGTATTCGCGTGTAGAGGGTCCTAGGAGAACTAACGTTGTCAGATGTCGTCGTCACTTGCTGGCGAGATGGTACAGGGTGCTATCGGCTACACAACACGATCTATTCTGATGTACATAGTCGGGAAACTGCAGTGCAGCCCTCACATTTACGTCACAGTAAGACCAGTGGCTGTGCATCATCTTCATTATCTCCCTAGTGTTACTTTTCAAAAACACAACGCAAGACAGATACTGCCCGTGATATCCTGACCTACCTCGGTGGAGAGGGTGTCCGAGTGTTCACAGTGCAGCACTTCCTCCAGCTCTCTTATCATCCACTGAAACATCTGCTCACGGGTTGCCTTGAGAATGGCACCCCACCACACGCCAGCCAAGACGATTTATTAATGTTGCAAAGAGTTGGAGCACCAGGTAATGACGTACTCATATCCGTCATCCAAGATCAGTTCGAGTCTAAGCCCAGCCATGCGAGAGCCGTTGCAGCTGCGAGAGGTTGCTGTTCACTACCTTTCGGACCCCGTACCGCCCCGTATCTACAAAATTAATCACGTATTACGGATTTTTACGAGCGTTGTGCGTCAAAACAGCAATCAGTAAAACTATAATAAAATTATTGAGATAGAAGCAGTCTTGATCGCATGCAAGTTGTTTATTTCATATGGCGACCGGTTTCGATCTTTTGTACGATTATCATCTGACTATTTTCGAAAAAGGGTAATACACCTTCTTAGAGGTCAAAGGACTTTTATACAATCAAAACAATAATATAAAAGCGTGGATGATATACAGTGGGTGGAGCAGGCCGTTCTGGAGAGGCGTGAGGAACACTGCTGGATAAGTCTCAGTCGCTAGTAGATTAACAGCGGAAGTTTCCAGCTTAACGTCACTAATATACAGTGGCTGGGAGGCCTGACTACATTTCGCGAAATTCATTTATAAAAATATATAATTACCAAAAGTTCGGTCAGAAAACTACCAGCTACAGCTGTTTTAAACATTATGTGCATTATTAAAAGTGAAGAAAGAAACAAAACAAATAATTATCCAATGACATGGTTTGTTCAAACATCAGTAGCCCTCTAATTGGACTTACAGTAGACGTGACCATGGCAAAGATGATTGCCAGGATGCCAACAGGTAACCAAGGAAACGATATCGGAAATCGCTGTGTGTCACCGTCACTCCCAGATGTTGCGGAATCACCTGAAGTACGTTTTGATACCCACCCATTATGCGTGTGTACACGTACAGTTAGCTACATGTTACATAAGTAAGATGGAATAGATGTAACGGAATCGTATAAAAAGCCAGTCCACTGTTCAGAAGTAAAACATCGAACGTTACAAACTTGCGCAGAGATTACAAAAGTACACCAAACTTCGTGCAAGTGCCATGTAGATATATACATTTAGAACGCAAATGATCACAGAACACACATGAGCCGCGCGGAGTGGCAGCGCAGTTTGAGGTGCAATGCACGGATTGCGCAATCCCTCCCGCCGGAGGTTCGAGTCCTCCCTCGGGCATTGGTGTGTTATTGTTTTTAGCGTAAGTTAGTTTAATTAGTGTGTAAGTCTATGGACCGATGACCTCAGCAGTTTGGTCCCTTAGGAATTCACACACATTTGAACACACAACATACATGACATTTAGTCGAGAAAGAGGATCAAGTCGATAACATAATACATTACAGTTAAAATACTGTGTCTGACTATTAGATACTACATTTACATTTCATAAACTGTATTATCTGAAACGGAATTACCAATAAGGTATGCTTTTTTAAAAGTTGGATTAACCAGAGGCAGTAAGACGCCGAAAATTATGGACAGACCAGACTATGTACAAAGTGCAGGACAAAAACAATAAACCTGAAATATTATTATCAATGATACAATTTTTTTGTCTTGAAAGAACACCGCTTTCAAACGAAAAAGAAAAAAAAAACGAGAAGAGCAATGTACAGCAAGAGTACATCAGCCATAATTTTATATAATTTTATTCTTATGATTGCGTACAAGTCCTGTGACCTCTGAGAAAGTGTTTCACTCTTTTTGACAGAGTATAATGATCGAAGATAATACTGTAGCAGCTCGAAATCGGGGCCTTAACGACATGAACAACTTACATGAGATCAAGGCCGCTTTTATCGGAATAATTTTATAACAACGTATGGTTCCTAAGGCACGGTATAAGCGTAATAAGTAATATTTCGTTATTTACTACTCTTTCTGGTGCTGTTATCTGAATGGTCAGTATTGCAATGTTACGGTATACCGCGAGTGCAGGAAGGTATGATACCACAAAGTCATTCCAAAAAATGGTTCAAATGGCTCCAAGATCTGATCTACTGAAGAAAGAAACAGAACAAATAATTATCCAATGACATGGTTTGTTCAAACATCAGTAGCCCTCTAATTGGACTTATAGTAGACGTGACCATGGCAAAGATGATTGCCAGGATGCCAACAGGTAACCAAGGAAAGTCCCCTAGACTTAGAACTACTTAAACCTAACAAACCTAAGGACATCACACACATCCAGCCCAAGGCAGGATTCGAACCTGCGACCGTAGCAGCAGCGAGGTTCCGACTGAAGCACCTAGAACGTCTCTGCAACAGCGGCCGGCAGTCATCCCAAGTTTCGGTAACTGTTCATTAAAATATTCACATCGTATTAGATCAAAAGTACCCAGACACTCGTTATATAATGCGGAATTTACCGCTAGATGGGAATAGAGGCGGACGTGCCTGGATTAAAGGGGGTGGAGAGCCCTGTGCCGTCAGTAGAGACGCAGCAACAGCAGCATGGGTGGGGGGGAGGAGCGCGCAGTGACTTCGAACGTGGTCGTCTCTGGATGTCACCTGGGTAACAGTCACCAGAGACATTTCAGCCGTTCTAAAATTACCCAAGTCCACTGTGGTTGATGTGAATGACAAGTGAAAACAGGGAGGAAAAACCACTCAGCTAATGCATGATTAGAAATATTTAGAAAAACTGCTAACATCTGGCGCCGTAATAGCAATACGTAGTGCTGAAAACAGTGCGCCGCAGCTCAGAGCGATCACTTCCACGGTAGCAACTCGAAAGGAGATCAGCGTACCGAAGGAAGAGGTTGAAATCGTGTATTCCACTGAACAACCCGTTTTTCTGGTAGTAGAATCCATAGATTATAAAACAATCCTACTGCAACAAGACGTAGTTTTCAAACACGATTTAATGTTCAAAAACAATATGACATACGACGTGAAACAATACGCAAGCTCTTCGCCGAATCAGAACGGGCAGGCACCGTGGCTGATGTAGCGGGTAATGTTGGCTCCAGGCAAACCGTAGCTAATCTTCAAAATGTTGCCACTGCTTCTGAATATTTCAGCAAAATCCGTCAGAAGAATTGCAGCAGAGACTCATTTGAAGCGTTTTAGTACACAGAAAATATTGAGACAGAGTCTACACACGCTCCCGTTCAAAATCCAAAGCCACCAGGCAATACCTGTACGACCTGTGCGACAGAGGGCTGACTTGCGATCCAGATCTCACAATGACTGATAGCGAAGGGTTTGGTGCTGGCTGCATCTGGTTTGTAGATGAAACATACTTCCACCTGAAAGAAGTCGTGAATAAAGAAAATTAGCGAATTTTGGTTTCCGAAAATTCGCATCTGTGCTCGTCTATCGGTCTTAGTTTTCGAGATATTTAATTTTGAAAGCAGAGATTTCTTCACTGGACACCCTGTATGAATAATGTAGTTCCGCCGCTGAACAATCGCTTGCAAGATTTCTGAAACCGAAAAAGAGTGACTACACTAACTGCAGCAACTAGCGCCACCCGACCGCCCGCCATTTCAACTCTTTTGAAATTCGATCGCGCGTTAGCGTGCGTCGACGCAGTTATATCCGAACTTAGTCTTATTTTTCCAGTGCATTCCAGCCTGCCATCTGCTTTTCCTGAAACTAATTTTATGTTTTCATTCCCCTTAGGGAGTACTGGTCGGTTATTTTTAAGTATTTTACGGTCACCAGTAGTGTAATGGTACAATAATGAATCTCTTCGCCTATTTATTCGCAGTACGTCGCATTTGTCAACATTCAGGGTGAACTCCTCGTCCTCGCACCAATATTCGATGTTTTACACGTCTGCGCGTATTTCGCTACAGTCCCCTTAAAGACAATAACGTCGACGGTAAACAGCTTTACGGAACTCCGACTTTACACAATATATTATTTATATTCTCAGTAGCAGTAACCGAATAACTCTCCCTGGAGGTTGTCAACGACGTTAATTTTACACCTGGTGAATTAGTCCCGTTATGTCTGTTGAGATATACACACTACGAATTCCTGAATTTAGTCACAAAGCTGGTCCGATACACAGGGTGGCATTGTATATAATATCTGTAGAAAGTCAAGAAAAAGCAGAGTGGAGAACAAAGCGACAAGTTAAATTTTCTACTAATTAATGTAGTAAATAATAAATAAATATTGTGCAGTTAAGCATTCGTATTTTGGGTGTAATAGCTTAGATAGTGCTGTTGTCTACATGCTGAGGTTTTTGTCTACGTTTTCTTTTCCTTTTCGAAATAGTCTTGCACGAGAAAGTACTGGGTCTAGAATTTTCATGTTCCAGAAAAGTGTAACCCTAATTCATTGTTGAACTAAATTCCTAGAGGGCATAAAAACATAATGGGAGGAAATCAAATATATCACACCATAAATAATAGCGTATAATTGTAATCTGTGTGCTATCGATGCTACTGGTAGTGAACTGTATCGAAAAGCATTATCCTTCCTATTTTCTTATTTTCTGTACATGCGTCTGTGATATAAAGTCGTAAGTGGTAGAGTAACCACTGCTTGTAGTCATACTGGTTCTATACCAAAGAATTCTTTGATATCTTAAGTGATTGTATCTAAGGAAAAAGAAGATAATGTAATACTGATGAAGATAGTGAAATGAACCCTATATTTTTGTTGCATTTTAGTCACGTATGTACGTGCAATTAGCGACTTCATATTCTTCAGAGAGTACAACAAAGCAAAATATTTTCCAGGTTGCAATATTGTCAATTAGGTGCATTTCAGACACGTTTCTGATCAGTTAACTGAAAAACTGAAATTTAAACAATCGCAAAAAATGGTTCAAATGGCTCTGAGAACTATGGGACTTAGTATCTGAGGTCATCAGTCCCCTAGATCTTAGAACTACTTAAACCTAACTAACCTAAGGATATCACACACATCCATGCCCAAGGCAGGATTCGAACCGGTTCCGGGCTGAAGCGCCTAGAACCACTCGGCCACAGCGGCCGGCAGACAATTACCACCTAAGAGACTTTTAAATAAGAAGTAAAAAGACATGCAAGCAACTGCATGTTCTTTTAATAAAGAAAACGACAGTCCATATACTTGGTACACACATGGTGTTGTTTTGCCTTGAGACAACTACATAAATATTTCGAAAACGACGCATCGAATGAAAAAGTGTTCTAGATGCAAAATTAATATTTGTAAGAAGACATTGGCCTGTACTACGACTGGCCACCTCCCAACCACTTCTCCTGAGTGAGCGGAGTGAACTTTTTATTTTAAAATGGGAAATGAGGACCTCCACATTTTTATTACATATTCGGAATCTATACCAAAAATGTGTACGGTTTACTCAGACCATTGTTTCCCATTCATGGTAGATGGCGCTGTAATCGACAGATATCAAGCTGTCTGTTTTTGCAATTAAGAACGGGCCATTTGAATCTATATTTCATTTATGATGTAAATTTAAACCTTTGTGTTATAATCGAGAGATGAGTGTAGCAGATGTGATTGTACAGTACAAATAATATGCCTAGGCATTATTTCTGGGAAATAAGTTACTTATATGGTAGTTTTGTGTTCCGTGGAGCGTTGATTGCGGTGCTTCCCCAAATTATCGGAATGCCTGATTTCGGTGGCTGCCTTCGATCCCCGCCATCAGGGTATGTGATTTTGGTGTGTGTTTCCAACCAACTTCCGTAACTCTAGCGCTGTACGCGGCTATCGGCGGAATACAAACCACAGCCATTGCAATAATGGAAGTCTACAAAGATAAATTTACACGTTAATTTCCAATTTGCAGTATTGTCAATCAGGTTAACTTCAGACATGCTTCTGATCAATTATTTCTGAAACTGAAACGATAGCGACAGGCGCACCTGCTATGGATACTCAACGACCTCAAGCACCCCAGGTGGGAGAGGCAAAGGGACTCATCGATGGTAACAGACAACTACGACATCTGCTTCGTTGTTCCTGGATCAGGGTAAACGAGTTCCTAACCAGGCATTGGACAGATTTGCAACACTCAACTAAATTTCGAACAGAAGTATCAACCGTTAAAAGGTTTACATTTACATCGTGAATGAAATAACGAAATGCAGAATGAAATACGTCTGTTCTTAATTGCGAAAACTGGCACATTTCAACGAATACGCAATAAAAATATGTATGTGTACGGGGAGGATGGGGGGGCTGGGGTTCCGAATTGAAAATACAAAGTTGACCCCGACCACGCAGGAAGGGTGGTTAGGAGGTTATCAGTTTTGGCACAGAAGTATGTCCCCTTTACTAACATTAACTATTTTTCGTACGATGAGTCGTTTTCCAGATATTTAGTTGCCTCAAGTTAAACAAATGAAGTGTGTCTTACCGTTTAAATCGAAGCAAACGTAGCATCCAACAAATATCAAGCAAAGTTCGAAAAATGTGCCATATTTTCCACATTACGGATATTAGGATCATAGAGCATACTCCAAGAATCAAATAATAACATGGCTGGAAAAAAGACGAAGGCGCGCAGACGGAAGATAGCATATCTTGATAGCGGTGCTATACTGCTTCCCTGAAAGCAGTCTACTGCTGTACAGAGCAAGAATCACGGAAGACAGCAACAGAAGAATAAAGTCCAGGGACGAAACGGTAGAAGTAAATGGGTTATTAAATTAAGTTCTCCTTATTTTGCAGCTAGTCTTCTGTGCTGTTTGTCACTTGTTTCGATACTCCTGTACCATGGGACTTATGGAGGAAATAGAAAAGATCCAAAGAAGAGCAGTAGGTTTCATTACAGGTTCATTTAGTAAGCGCGAAAGCGTCATGGAGACGGTCAGTCAACTCAAATGATAGACGCTGCAAGAGAGGCGTTCTGACTCACGTTGTGGTCTACTGTCACAGTTCCGAGAGCGTATATTCCAAGAAGAGTCAACCAATATGTTGCTTACCCCTTCGCACATCTCGCGAAAGGACCACGAAGATACAATCGGATTCGAGCCCTCACGGAAGCAATCGCTCTTCCAGTGAACAATGCGCGACTGGAACAAGAAAATGGGGAAGTGACACCGACGCACGAACTACCCTCCGCTATACAACGTAAGGTGGCTTTGTGAAGTATAAAGGTCTTCTTACCTCACTGCAGCCGCTATTGCCACCTTCACTTTCGACAACTGACACCCTCACATTGTTGAGCATTAAAAGATTTCCAGCGCGGCATCAACTTTTCTCTAATTTACTAACGATCCCACGTTCAATAGAACAAAATTGATCTCAGAAAAATAGTAAATTACCCTGTACGAGTGCTGTTCGGAAAGTAAGGTCCGATCGGTCGCGGAATGGAAACCACAGTGAAAATCAAATTTTTTTTATTCAGCTACACCTTCCAGCTACCTCTACAAATAGCCGCTGCTCCGATTTAGACATTTATCGTGGCGGTGCGCAAACTTTCCAGTACCCTCGTCACAGAAAGCAGCCGCCTGTCCTTTCCGCCAATTCCCTACGCTGGTCTACCTTTCGCTGTTTGTGCCAAAATGTTGTCTTCTTAACCAATGGTTCATGTGAGCAGATATGAACAACGGAGGGAACCAACTAAGGGCTGTATGGTAGGTGATCAAACACTTCCCACAGGAAACACTGCAGGAGCGTCTTCATTGCCCCTGCAGAATGGAGATCAAAATTGTCTTGAAGAAAGAAACGCACGACATTTATGCTATGTGAGCCACATAGCTTCAGGCGAAATCTCTCACCAGATCCACATACTTGGCATGAAAAGTGTTGTTTTAGGCATTTCTACGTTATCACTTTGCGCTCTGAACTGAAAAGAGCGACGTGAAGCGATCCACAGGTACACTAAAGACACTACCCAAAACATATGTGCAAAGTCCCATCGGATTTTCAGAGTGGTTTCCATTTCGCACCTAATCGGACCTTACTTTCCGAATACGCATTGTATAGTAATTAACTAGCAACATTCCCAACAACCCACCCCCTGCACTCTGGTAGTACTAGGTATTTGCAATCAGACAGGCCACTGCGTAGAGTTATGATTAAAATTCAGAGAACAACGTTAGGTAACTTAATATCAACTCCAAATGTAGACGGTTTAAGCAGTCCACGCGAGGAAAATTCTCAAGAGAAATGACTTAATCCACAGACAACGTCATAGTTCAACCGGTTTGCACGAAATACTTATAAATTGTACACACAACCCCTCCCCGTGACTCAGTTTACATATGAGTGAAAAATCGTACCAAAACCCCTACAGTGGTTACTGAGATTAGGCTTCACATACAGGCAGAGAAACTTAGCGGGGGACATGTATAAATTAGACAATTTGTAGTTCGCTGGAATGACCAGTTAAAAAATGGCGAGAAATAGGAACCTCCAATTGCCTCATAACAGACGTAAGAAGTAGAAATTTCTACTCAAAAATCGTAAATTAAACAACTAGCTGATGACATACAATCATCATGCGATTTTGGAAGCGTGTCTGAGAATTCAGTCCACACCTTTGTCGTATATGCAACACCAGCTGTTCAGTCTCCACTGTATGTTGATTTGTCATTATCGTTATGGCTAGTATTAAGTGGATGTCAGTTGAAGCAGATTATGGTTATGGCCAACACAAAAGACCACTGAAGTTCTTTGGGTGTGTTAGCGTTTACTATCGGGTGTGTATTATGTCTGTGTTACATTGCAGCAACTGAAAAATGTGCCACATCTCAGGCTCAAATCCGAAAAAAAACGGACTAGTCGCGTAACCACAAGGCATAAGAGGTCAGTCACCCAGATGAGAACCTGCAGAAAGAAATCAGGTTTAATGTAATGTCTGTCAGAAGAAACCCGAGCAGTGTGCACGTTCAAAAGCAGAAACATTTTGAATCACAAAGGGTGGGCCGGCAGGAGTGGCCGAGCGGTTCTAGGCGCTTCAGTCTGGAACCGCGCGACCGCTACGGTCGCAGGTTCGAATCCTGCCTCGGGCATGGATGTGTGTGATGTCCTTAGGTTACTTAGGTTTAAGTTATAGGGGACTGATGACCTCAGATGTTAAGTCCCATAGTGCTCAGAGCGATTTTTTTGAACAAAGGGTGGTTAGCTCTTATACAGGCAAACTCGAGCCCATCCCGTCTCTACTCCATCGTCCGAACCAAATTTCAGAGGCTGTCCACAATATTCTCTGAATATTTTGGCACATGGGATCCGAGTCTTCCGGTAGCTTGTCACTGAATAATTTATTCGGCTTTTTACCGCAAGTATCTTTGTTTCTGCGAAAATACCCTTAAAACATTGAAGAAGACTATAACCAAACCGCAAATAGGCACACAGAAATACAGAGCAATGTTACAACCCTCATCTGTAAAAGGACTGCTATGTGTTGCCATCGGTCTTCGTGGCGCTTTTTTATTGCTTTCAAAGAACCCGTATGTGAGATACATACCGGCCAATTCTTCACCAGTAGAACTATACATACCGCTCTGTGTCATTGCTAACGTTCAACTAACACTGCCGAAAAAACAAACCCGACAAAGATCTGAGCAGTACTGACGCAAGCTTGAGGTTAAAAGCATTACTGCCGTCAAGATCAAGTGCTGCGGGTGTATGAAACAAGTTTCGGCAATACACCCTTGTCTTGGTCGCTAAATGCTTTTTATTATACTTCTCATTACGAGTTTCGTTTTAACACCATCATCACTTTGGTTTGTGATGCAAAGAACCAACGTTAGAATCGAGGAAACAGACTTTTATAAGTAACAATGTTTAGAGTAATATTGTGGTGCCGCATAAGTTGAATTACCTTATGACTACGTGGTATCTATTCAAAGTTGACACCTTGCTGCAGATACGGATCAGATGATATAAATTTTTTTTTATATGTCAGCGACAGTGGTTCATGAAATAAAATAATAATTTTACCGAGAGTTAAATAATAAAATAAATTTTATGATTAATTCTAAAGTAGTTATTGTTACAAGATTTGCGTAATCTTAGTGTGTGTGGTGACACATTTTGTTTGGGGTATTGACAATAATAAATTACTGTGTCTCGTGTGTTTAGTAACGTTCGTGGTTATGATTACTGAAGTGAAAAGCAGGCATTGAATATAATTTATCACATCACTATATCATCATCATAAATATTATAATTACAGCCTATACATACCACATTTTCAAATAAATTGTAATGGGCGATTATAAAATTTCGCCGCTCGGGATTAGCCGAGCGGTCTAAAGGCACTGCAGTCATGGACTGTGCGGCTGGTCCCGGCGGAGGTTCGAGTCCTCCTTTGGGGATGGGCGTGTGTGTTTGTCCTTAGGATAATTTAGTTTAAGTAGTGTGTAAGCTTAGGGACTGATGACCTTAGCAGTTAAGTCCAATAAGATTTCACACACATTTGAACATTTATAAAATTTCGTTTGAGGGCGTTGCTGCAGAATTTATGCAACGTAGTGCGACTCTTATGTGGATGTAGAAGCAGCGACATGTAGGCAGGAGATCAGTGTAACATTCGAGTCTTTCTGACATGCGTACGGTAAATGCGGAAACGTGAACTATAGCGACGTTGTTTCCAAATGCGTCCAAAGAGAACTAACGTGCTGTTATTCTTTCGTTGGCTGCCGATGGACAAACACCGATAGACATCCCTCGGAGGATGAAGCATGTGTATGTGACAGCATGTCTGTCGAAACCCACCGTAGTTGAAAGGTGCGCGACGAGGTATACTGTTGATCGAGGACGTCTCCACATTGCAGAAGTCACGCCACCCAAGTGGAGACACTCGAGCCCATGCCATGTAGTCCTGACCCCTGCCCATGCAATTATCGCGCCTTCGGTCCCTTAAAAAAGGTCTTGAAGGGCTGGCGATTCCTGTCAGACGACGAAGCGCAGCAGGCGGTTACGGAATTCTTCACGCACCAGGGCACCGTGTGTCTCTGCAACCTGCTGCGTTGGTGGGATGATTATCTTAATGTTGACGGCGATTTTGTCTGATTGGCATACCGATTCTGGACTGCACGCCCGTCGAACAGATACTTTCTGACCGCCCCTTATGCTTTGTAGGAAGCGTCATTGTGCATCAAAAAAGTTTAGTTTGGATCCATGACGCTACACTCAACGCATACCACAACTAACGATGTTACGTATGAAGACGAGAAGGGAACGTCATTTTGAGATTGTGACAATGTGACATCCTAAACAGAGGATCATTAATAAAGAGTAATGACAGTAATAACGGAAATAATGTTGAACAGTATTGACAATGACGATACACAAGGTGGCACGGCCGCAAGTATTTTCCTATATCTAACATTCTTTTGAAATGTATGTACAATAACCTAGTTACTAATTCTTGAAATAAAGATGGTGTAATAAGCCTATACGTAGCTTTTTGCCGAGATGCGATGCCATGCCATCCGGGGTGCTAAATTACAAGAATGGCAATCTACACCAAATGCAGGGAGAAATGCACGCCCATAATTACATAAAGATACTAATTAAATGAATCCCGAAGAGAGCGGTGCTGTATGAGAAAAATATAATGCCAACAAGATCACGAATAGCGTCGCCAATTGTCTAAGGATGGCTCGGTGTCAAAATTATACAATAGCAAGAACCAAACACCTCAAAGATGGGGTGCCAATATGCTACAAAGCGCACCTGAAATACCATCGCATATGACAATATTTCAAAAATATCATTTAATTTGTCAAAAAAAAAAAAGTTCGGACGTTCTGGCAGAGATGCACGGAAAATGGACGAAGTTTAGAATTCTTTTCATAGAAGGATTGTTTCAACTAAAATGGGTGTTTTATCACTTTATTACACACAAATTCGTGTACACAAAAAATTATCTCATGAAAAATTAAAAATGGTGGCTCATGTCCTCATCAAATTATGCGCCTCGCGGCGCGTTCTGGTTTGAACGAGACGTTGTATAGTGGCTGTTTCTGAAACGCATAAAAAAAGAAAATTTTTAATTCAGAATGAATTTGCGGGCCATAACGATGGGGTTTTGAAAAGTATCTCAAAAAAGCTAACTATCTGAAAAACATGTCAGTTTCGTTGCATGTTTTGCCAAGTTCAAACGTTTTTCAAAATATTGAAATTTCGAATAAAATATCTCTGGCTAAGGTTCCCTAAATTTTATCATCTTCCATATCGAAAAAAAGTAATGAATCGGTTAATACGTCCAGGCTCTAGAGCGCATCGCGCTCTGCAAAATGTTGTTTAGTGAAAAACGCGTTTAAAGTCTAGAGCAAGGAAAAAACCTGGTTTCAAAACTTCTGCGATCCCAGGAATGTAGAGGCATCCTTCCTCTTCTCCAGACGTGCTCTAGTTCCGAATTTGGTGCTGTATTTTTTCAATCCTGGCTCTTTTATTAAGCAGCGGCCACACTTTTCCTGTCAATTAATTCCCTAACACATTCATGGTCTTCAGACCTGCAGCTATATATGTTATTTCAACATTTTTTGCCTCACAATGAAGCAGTTTTGGTACTAGTCTCCAAATACACCGTTGAATTTCTAATTTGGCTACTGCCACCGGTGCATTTTTAAACAAATCTTCATTGGACAAAAATTCGTGTACTGGTCGATTCTTTTCTTGAGCTAAATCATCGAGCGCCTATAGCGGCCTATTTTTCGGTCGGCGCACGTTTCCATTCAACATGCTGTAACTTATAAAATACTTTCACATTCAAAAACAATTTTGCAGGCATAATCTACGTACTTCAGGGACCCTAATTATGTAAAAAAATTCATTGTTTCATCTGTCACGACTAAAGCACCCCTTTAGTCATAATGCTCGTAGCTACTCGTAGTGAAAACAGAAGAATTCTTCAACCCTATATGTGCCATGAGAGTTGTCAAACCTATCAAAGAACACACATGGCCCCACACTGAAAAATACAATTACGTTGAATCTAACACTGAGTAAGTTTTCAACATGAAATTTTGCTAACCATTCCACGCAGTTGCGTCGAGAAACAACAACGTATCATGTAGTTGGAAGAAAGAATTCAAGGCGACGCACTTACCGCTAAAAGAGAGTCAATGTGAAAGTTTGGAAGGTAGGAGACGAGATACTGGCAGAAGTAAAGCTGTGAGGACCGGGCGTGAGTCGTGCTTCGGTAGCTCAGATGGTAGAGCACTTGCCCGCGAAAGGCAAAGGTTCCGCGTTCGAGTCTCGGTCACGCACACAGTTTTAATCTGCCAGGAAGTTTCAGTCAATTGTTTGATCAAACTTTGTTCTTGCTGCAGATACGGATCAGATGACACAATTTTTTTTGTATGTCAGTGACAGTGGTTCATGCAATAAAATAATAATTTTACCGAGAGCTAAATAATAAAATAAATTTTATAATTATTTCTAAAGTAGTTTTTGTTACATGATTTGCGTAGTCACATAAGAAAGAAAATCGTAGTGTGTATGGTGACACATTTTGTTTGCGGTATTGATAATAATAAATTACTGTGTCTCGTGTGTTTAGTAACGTTCGTGGTTATGACGGCGAGTTTAATACTGACCAGTATTACACAGATTATAAATGTGACGAAGTTACCTTCTCATTGTAGCGTAGCCACGTTACAAGTATCTCCAACACACATGAAAATCACTGTACATATTAAAATCGTATCTGACATACAAGCGCTAAAAATATAGTGAGGTGTCCCATACAACTATACGTAGTATGGTTGTGTATCTACGAAGAAAAAATTGAAAAGTACGTCGCAAAAAATAAGCTGTAAGTCATCCGTATCGGAATATCCAGAACATTGTTGTTACGATGGAGCTATACGATGGTTAACGAACATTGTAAAGAACCAGTCCCTTCTACAACACAGAGACACACAGTTTATTATTGTAAGCAGCCCAAGCAAACTGTGTCACCATATACTCCATTATGTTCTTACTGATCCCATTATGCGAATCGACAAGAAAGAAGCAGTATTTGTAACAATAGCTATTTCAGCAACAATTTAAAGAAATTTATTTTTTAATTTAAGGTTTTGCAAAATTTTTATTTCATTGCCAGGGCTAGTATCACTGAAACATGTTTTGCTTTATAGCTTATGATTTGTGCCTTTCATAGTATAGTCTCTAGACTATAGATGCTGTGTTAGCGATAAGGTCGTCGCCTTTATTCTCTATTACAGCTAAATCGTATGTTGTCGATTCTTGTGTGGCTTTTAGTCACATGTTGTAGCAAATCCTATAAAAGAATTAATGTCCAAGATAATGCAACAAGTTTGTTACCAAACAAGACACACAGCGCATACCGACATCATTTGCAGTACTGTGCAGATGTTTTCACTGAAATAAAAATACAAAGACGGGGCAAGAAATCAGTCGAAAACATTTAACCTCTAATGACTCACTGGAGACCATTTGTCACTTATACCAAAATACTCTGAAAATGTCTCGAAACAGTCTTCGACATTTTGTAGGTGGGGTTTGGTTCCACACTATATAGAAGTATGATTCCGTCTGTCTTGTAGGGAAAAAAATCCTATAAGGAACACTATGTACATATTCAGCTTCTAAAAATCTTGTAAGTTACAGCTTAGACCTAAAATACCATGTCGTTTTACGTAATTGACTAGTATTTGCCACTGTTGTCTGTGTATCTAGCTTTATGCACAAACGTTAGCGACTTACCAGATACCTACCGTCATAGGGTACATCAAGTACGATATAACTTTCAAAGCTGTGTTTCATTCTGTTAATCATGCGTGCTTCTAATCTTTGTTTGTTATTACAACTAACATAAAGTGAACTGAAAATGAAAGACTGGAAAAACTAAGCGTGCCATAGAACATTAAAATGAGCAGATACTCAACTAAGTAGCCAGCTGCTGTAGTGACAGAATTCACTGACAAGTGCCATAGTCGTTCAAAATTTCTATGACAATATTTCTTCCGCTAATTGTAATTATTCGTAATAGCCCGCGGTTTACCTCTTGAACATGGCGTAACAGCCGAAACTGGCCAAAAATGGAAAATAAGCAATAATAACATCAATGGGGGAAATATTTACACATCAGTCATAGGCAAGTATTTTTGAAATTGCGAAATACGGAAGAGTGAGAGGATAGCGTTTAGACCTCAGTGTGGACGCATGCTTCCACGGCGGCGATCTCCCTGCGCAGGCCCAGTCTGCAGAGATGCTCGCAAAGCCAGCCGCGTCTCGACTTCATGAGTTGGCGAACCGCCAGACGAAAGTTCGTGTGGCGCTGCCCCTGCGGCGTGCGGAGAACGGCAACTCGCCGCGCGCCGGGCGACGCGCCAACAACTGAGCCACACGACGCCTTTACGTGAGCCGCTGCCACGCTGCGAGGACTCGGGCATCTTCGGCAGCAGTCGGCAGCGAGCGCGTGGGGTGGCTACGATAGCGCATGCGCCGCTGGAAGCTCCCTCCAGACAAGCTGTCATAGCGTTTCCCAAGTCAGTCCAGAGCTGCTGGTATTCCAGCGAAGACGTGTGTTGCACGGCGGTCACGCCAAATAGTCATACACAATGCGCAAGCCAAACGAAAATATGCTCATAACAGGGTCTGTTGGAACGCCGTGCACTGCTGGGTCTTGTGAGAAGGCTTGATAAATACAGTACCGCCAAACTGCGATTGGGTCACAAAAGATGAAAAATAATCACGTCTCCATGAGAAAATGTATATTGGATTTATCGCCAGTTTGCTGGTGGAATTTGATTGGAAAATGTAACACAGAAATTAGTAGGTAAGGTTTACTATTCACGCAGTTAAATAATTAACGATGGCTCAAGTAGAAAGGATATACAATGCAGACTGGGAAAGGTACGAAATCGTGTTTTGAAAAATAAAGGGGTATCTATTAACGTCGACTATACGTTAAATTGTTAGCAAGTATTTTCTGAAAGCATTTGTCTGGAGCACAGTCTTGTTCGGAAATGAAACATGAGCAATAAGCTTTTCAGGCAAGGAAAATTAGAGCTTTTAAAATATGGTGGTACAGAAGAACGCTGAAGAGTAGATGGTTAAATAGAAAAACTAATGAGGAAACACCCAATATAATGGTCACGAGAAGGAATTTTTGGCACAACCTAAATTAAAGAAGGGATCGGTTGATACGACCCATCCTGAGCCATAAAGGAATCGTCAGTTCGGTAATAGAGGGAAGAGTGTTTGCGTGCGAGTGTGTGTTCAAAAATGGTTCAAATGGCTCTGAGCACTATGGGACTTAACAGCGATGGTCATCAGTCCCCTAGAACTTAGAACTACTTAAACCTAACTAACCTAAGGACATCACACAACACCCAGTCATCACGAGGCAGAGAAAATCCCCGACCCCGCCGGGAATCGAACCCGGGAACCCGGGCGCGGGAAGCGAGAACGCTACCGCACGACCACCGAGTGTGTGTGCACAAGCGCTTTTATGACAATACCGTTCTGCTGTTTATCCATTTCAACGATACTGGAACAACATGCCTTGTTTAAAATTAAGTACAAACAAAAATTTCATGTCGCCTCAAGGTGACAACTGCCTCAAGTCTACGCAAAAAGTTACAACGCAACTTCAACAGCCATATAGTGGCATAAATACCCTGTGGTAAGTCGAGTCGAGAGCCCTGCACTTACAACGCAACTTCAACAGCCATATAGTGGCATAAATACCCTGTGGTAAGTCGAGTCGAGAGCCCTGCACTTTCCTTTCGTACGGACGCGGACCATAAGTGTACTGTCAGTTTTAGACAGCGACCATGATCGAGCGAGGTGGCGCAGTAGTTAGACACTGGACTCGCATTAGGGAGGACGGCGGTTCAATCCCGCGTCCGGCCATCCTGATTTAGGTTTCCACTCCAGGCAAATGCCGGGATGGTTCCTCTGAAAGGGCACGGCCGACTTCCTTCCCCATCCTTCCCTAATCCGATGAGACCGATGACCTCGCTGTCTGGTCTCCTTCCCCAAACAACCAACCAACCAACCAACAGCGACCATGAGTGGCTAAAAATGGAAACACTAAACACACTACCGTGTGTAATACGGCGAAGGGAACTCGTTGGCATTTAGATCAGCTTCCAGTCGTCCCGTAACGTCCTGTACGCTTTTCAATGGAATCGTATCCCATTCTTCCGGTAAAAAACCACAAAGCCCCAATAATACTGTGGTGGCTAGGGGAGATGTGACAAGTCATCCTTGTGCTCGCAAAACCAGCTCTGACGATGCGAGCTGTGGAAACAGGAGGCCTGGCGTCTTGGAACACAGCATAACCATTGGGGAACGTATACTGCACCAAAGGATGCACCTGATCAGCCAAAATGATCACATAAATCTTGACAGTAAATACGACCTTCCAGATCAGCCATGCAGCCCACGGAATAACAAGTCATTACCGAACTCGCGGTATGTTGCACTCTTCTGTCAGAAACAGGAAACAGTGAGTAACGAAAGACTCATTCGATCAAATGACTTTCTTCTATTGCTCCATATTTCGAGTCCACAGTCTTCTGACTGGTTTGATGCGGTCTACTATAGATCTATACATTCATCTCCTGTGCCAACTTCTTCATGTCAGTTTGACTCTTGCAACCTTCGTCCTCAGTTATTTACTGGACGTATTACAGTCCCTGTCTTCCTCTACAGCTTTTACCGTCTACAGCTCCCTGAAGTACCGTGGAAGTTATTCCGTGATTTCATAACATACGTTCTACCATACTGTTAGTATTTCCCATATATTTCTTTTCTCGCCAATTCTGTGGAGGACCTCCTCATCCTTACCTTATCAGTCCACCTAACTTTCAACGTTCTTCCGTAGCACCACATCTAAAATGCTTCGGCTCTCTTTCGTCCCGGTTTTCCCACTGCCCATGTTTCCTTATCATACAATGCTGTGCTCCAGAAATTCATTTTCAGAAATTTTTTCCTCAAATTAAAGCCTATGTTTGATACCAGTAGACTTCTTGGACAGGAATTCCATTTTTGCCAGTGATAGTCAGCTTTTTATGTCCTCCTTGCTCCATCCGTCATGCTGCCCATGTAGCAGAATTCCTGAACTTAATCCACTTCGTGTTCGTTCTTTGTTTCCATTTTTATTGTTTCCTCTTGTACATATTGTATAATTCCCGACTTTCCCTATAGCTTAATGCTATTTTTATCAGAATTTCGAACTTCATGCACCATTTCATATTATCGAACGGTTTTTCCAGGTCGACAAGCCCTATGAATATGTCTTGCTTTCCCTTTACTCTTGCTTTCTTTATCAATCACATTTTCAGAACTGCCTCTCTGGTGCCTTTACACTTTCTAAAGTCAAACTGATCGCCATCCACCACGACCTCAATTTTTTCCGTTCTTCTGTATATTATTAACAGAAAATTAGAGGTATAAGCTGTTAAGTTGATTGTGCCGTAATTCTCGCATTTATCAGGTCTTTCAGTCCTTGGAATTGTGTGGATGATGTTTTTTCCGAAAGTCAGATGGCATATCGCCAGAAACGTACATTTTACACACCAACATGAATATTCCTTTTGTTACCAATTCCCTCGCTCATTTTAGAAATTCTGATGGGATATTTTCTATCCCTGCCTTATTTAATCTTAAGTCTTCCAAGGCTCTTTTAAATCCTAATACTGAATCTCCTGTTTCTACCTGTTTTTTCTTCTAGTACGTCATCAGGCAAGTTTTCCCCCCACGTAGAAGGCTTCTGTGTATCCGCTCTCTCCTCTGCATTAAACAGTGGAATTCCCATTGCACTCTTAATGTTACCAATCTTGTTTTTAATTTTACCGAAGACACTCTTGACTTTTTATATTCTGAGTCCGTCCTTCCGACAATAATTTCTTTTTCGGTTTCTTCATGTGTTTCATGCAGCCATTTCCTATTAGCTTCCCCGCACTTCCGATTTATTTCATTCCTAAGTGATCTGTATTTCTGAATTTCCCTGAAAATTTCTGTACTTTCTTCTTTCAACGAGCAATTGAAGTATTTCTTCCATTACTCATGGTTTCTTCACCGTTACCTTCTTTGTACTTATGTTTTCTTCCCCGCTTCTGTAACTGCCCTCTTCAGAGTTGTCCATTCCCCTTCAACTGAACGACCAACTAAGATAGTCCTTATCACAGTATGTACAGCCTTAGAGAACTTCAATCGTATCACTTCATTCCTTAGTGCTACCGTTCGCATTTCTTTGCGCACTGGTTCTTCCTTACTAGTCTCTTAAACTTAATTTTACTCTTCATTACTGCTAAATTGAGATCTGAGACTACGTCTGCTCCTCGGTACGCCTTGCAATGCAATACTGTTTTCGGCATCTCTGCCTGACCATGATGTAACTTAAATGAAATCTTCCCGTATCTCCTGGCCTTTTCTAAGTATACATCCTCCTCTTGTAATTTTTGAACGGAGTACTCGCTATTACTAGCTGAAATTTATTGCAGAACTCTTTCTCATTCCTTCTACCAATCCCACTTTCTCCTGTAACCCTTACCTCTATTCCTTTCACTAGAACCGTATTCCAGTCCCCAGCGACTATTAGATTTTCATTTCCCTTTACGTAGTGAATTACCCGCTCAATATCCTCATACAGTTTCTCTATCATGTCATCTTCTGCTGTGATGTCTTCATATATACATGAACTACCGTTTGTGATAGTTAGCTGTCGATTCTTATGAGAACAACCCTATCACTGAATTCTTCGCAGTAACCCACTTTCTGCCCTACTTTCCTGTTCACAGCGAAGTTTATTCCTGTCATGCCATTTTCTGCTGCTGCCGATATTACTCTATACTCGTATGACGAGAAATCCTTGTCCTCCATTCATTTTACGTCACTAACACCCACTGTATCTACATTGAGCCTTAGAATTTCCCTTTTCAGATTTTCCAGCTTCCCTACCACGTCAGACTTCTGACATTCCACCCCCCGGACTCTTAGGACGTGATCTTTTCTTTAGTTGCTCAATCTTCTTCTCATGGTCAACCCTCCCATGGTAATACCGTCCTGGAGATCCGAGCTAGTCCGGAATCTCTAGCCAGTGGAGAGGTCACGATGCCACTTTTTCAATTACAGGCCACACGGCCTATGGATAGACACTAGTGTCTTTAATGTAGTGGTTTCTATTTGCTTCCACATCCTCATCTCGTTGATTTCCGCCTTTAGAGGCAGTTTGTCAGCAAGGAATTGCCCTGAACTTCTGTCCGCTGCTCCCTCCTCTTTGAGAAAGCTGTTGGCTGAATGAGAGTGATTTTTTATGTCGGAAGTCTTCGATCGCCATTGCTGATGATTGTTATTCAAAATTTAAGTGGTGGTGGGATTACAACACAGTACCGAGGCCGTTTTGGTTAATAATTAAAAACGCTACCGTCATATTCCCGGCTACGGCACCACATTTTCTGCGCTGTAACTGTTCCTTTGCACTTCAAAACATGTAAATATTTATCTCGACGTGGTTCATGAATTTTTGGAAATACCAGTCTGTCTATTGCGAACCAGTCATCAAGTAAAAAGAAAGTGAATTTTGCAGTTTCGACTGGTGTTTCGTTTTACTGATTAACAGAGATTGCTGACCTGTAATTAATACAATACGCTGGGAGTACGTAAATTTGTAAAATTTCTAGTAGATTGTATGCCGGACCGAGACTCGAAGTCGATCCCGAGTTTGAGTTTGAGCTTCCCTTCTGCCAGGAAGCTTCATATCACTACGCACAATGTTGCGAAGTGAAAAATTCATTTCGAAAACATTTATAAACTAGAAATCTGCCTACAGCTATGACAAAGTTGAAACTTCCTGGCAGATTAAAACTGTGTGCCTGACCGAGACCTGAACTCGGAACCTTTGCATTTAGCAAGCAAGTGCTCTACCATCTGAGCTACCCAGGCATGACTCACGCCCCGTCCTCACAGCTTCACTTCTGCCAGTATCTCGTCGCCTACCTTCCATACTTCACAGAAGTGAAAATCTCATTCTATGACAAAAAGTTACCACAGAAAAGGATCAAATTTATTATAACAACAAAAAATCACCGATAACGCCAGAAGAAAGATTATTTAAAATATGGAATCTCTTTATTAGAAAGACATGTACGTACTGGGTGATTTCGAGATAATGTAACAAACTTTTGGCGATGGTGGAAAAGGATTAATATATCAATTTGAGGTCAGTGGAAACGGGCGTTTGGCGTCATTGGCCGGGAGGCCCCTTACGGGGCAGGTCCGGCTGCCTTGGTGCAGGTCTTATTACAATCGACGCCACATTGGGCGACCTGCGCGCCGGATGGAGATGAAATGTTGAGAAGACGACCAAACACTCAGTCCCAGAGCGGAGAAAATACCTGATCCAGCCGGGAATCCAACCTGGCCCCCTTAGGACGGCAGCCCGTAACGCTGACCATTCAGCTACCGGGGCGGACAATTTAAGATTAGAGACCGTTTCCGGAAACGACCGAGTCGAAAATTACAACTGAAAATCGTTGTGATATTTCTGAGAGTGGATACATGTACCAGTGCTGCTGTTGGTAAGGTTTTAGGGTAGACAATCCCGACGATCACTTAGGTGTAGAGATTGTTATAATAACTCAACCGATCGAAAGCAGAGGGCGTACTCTGTACTGACATGAGTAGTCATAGATTATAATGCCTGTACCGCAGTGGAGTGCAGCCTATGTTTAAATCTGAAGTGCTAACTTCAATCAGCCCTAACCAAATGGAGTTGCAACCGGTGAAGGAACTTGCAGACATGATTTTCGTGTATGGGCAAGCCAGCGGAAGTTGCAGAGAAGCAGGAAGCTTCTACAGGACCAAATATCCTCATAGAAGACTTCCTGCTCACACTGTGTTTCCAAGATTGTTCCAACGATTAACTGATACAGGGCAACTCGTACATCAATACAATGACCGGGGAGAACGACGAACTACGCGGACCCCCCAACTTAGAAGATGCAGTGCTTGTTTGAATGGATGAACCGCTTGCAATCAGCACTCCATAAGCTGAACGTGCAGTGAATGGTTCGGAGAGTACTGCGTGGCGACTATTACAGCAAATGCAGCTACGCTCCTGCTATCCATAGAATGTGCACGCTTTGACTCCTGCTAACTTCGGCCCTCATGTGTTCAGCCACCCGTGCTTGCAACGCCTTACAGTCGCTCCTCACTTTCCTGCATATGTACGTTTCATGGATGATTCCGTTTCAGCAGTTGTGGAATGCTAAATAGTCACAATTGTCACGTTTGAGCCGATGAGGATCTCCATGCAACAACAGTGAGGAATAATCAACACAGATTGTCAGACAACTGGTAGGCAGATACAGTCAGTGATTACGTACTGAGCCCGATTCTTTTCCGCCCCACTTAAAGCAACGTTGGACACAGTGTTTATCATAGGCATATTACCCAGGATCCGGAACATATCCTACCTGTTATTCTCAACGGATGTGGGTCGAACAAGAAGGAGCCCCGCTACACTTTCGACTAAGGGTTTTAGAACACCTGGCTCAGACATTCGCTGCTGAGTGGACAGGCAGAGGCGGCCCTGTCGCATGGCCAGCACGTTCACCTGATCTCACCACTTGATTTCTTTTCGTGCGGCCATGAGAAAAGTATTGTGTAGGAGACGCTTGTCGAGACTGGCAAGAATTCTCGTTGCCTACGGTTCTGTTCAAACGACAACCGGGATATTAGAGCAGGTACGACAGAACTTTGTGCGACGATGCCATGTCTACTTTGACGCTGGGGGAGTCATTTTCAGCAACTTTTGTACATGTAGGAGCTTGTGAAACTTTGTCAGGTAAACGAATTTCATTATTACGGCACCGTAGACCTAGGATTTTTGGTCTCTCCGACATCAAGTTACGAGCGCCGTTACTAGTCAACCAACAGGGGAAATGAACTGATGTTATTGGGGAATATTCAGTTGAAATTCTGCACATCTTTCTCAAGGTTCGGAAGTTGGGGGCCTTTAGTTTGAGCGTTGCGCGAGCATCAGGCGGAACTTGAGTAGAGTTTCGCTTTTGTTCTTCGAATCGGTCGTTTCCGGACTAGAACCCTTTACCTCAGATTGATACATAAATCTAACTCCATTATCGATCAAGGTTTGTGACATCATCACGGAATCACCCCTATAAATAGTAATAAAATAAAAATAGGCAATTTTAAATTCACACATTTTTACTTCAAAGAAAATTCTGTAATTTTTATCAAAAAAGGCAATTTTTGCGGTTTACATTGACAGAAGAGTCAGTTATACGTGTAGCGTATAGTGTACCGCACAGTGATTAAATATTAATCAGCTTTTCCCTTTGTCAGTTGTATACTATCTCAAACTCGATGTTTTCATGGAGAAGGATGTGTCTGAGACCCTCGACTAACTCGTATTCATTCAATGCAGTCCTCCACTCTAGTCTCTTCGAATTCAGCCACTTTCAATTACTTTAAATGCTTCTAAGTTGAATATTACGCCTTTTCTACATCTGGTTTTCTTACTAACCACTACAGAGACGGCAAGCTATGTGTAGCCATACATATGGAGGAAAGGCAATGCATCCTCCCTCAAGGGCAAACCAGAGAAGGTTGTGGTACCGGACACTGGGTTCTGGCTTGTTGGTTTGTTGATTCGGGGTAAGGAACCAAACAGCGAGGTCATCGGCCCCATCAGGTTAGTGAAGGATGGAGAAGAAAGTTGGCCGTGCCCTTTCAAAGGAATTATGCCGGAATTTGCCTTAAGCGATTTAGGGAAATCACGGAAAACGTAAAACAGGATAGCCGTACGTGGGTTTGAACCGTCGACCTCCCTAACGCGAATCCAGTGTGCTAACCATTACACCACTTCGCTCGCTGCTGGGACCTGGAGCGAAGTCAACGTTCTAATTGATCCCAAAGCCGGCGCACTGGGTTGATTTCTGGACTCACGGCCGGTCGTTCCATTTCAGGAATGTTGTTGAATACAAAACATTACCTCACAGATGACTCTCCACAATGCTCGACGGTCCCTATTCATCAGTTAAAGAAGTCTGCCTGATCACAGTTAGGTGTGATTGTTCCTTCAACTTTGCACTTCACAATCGCATCGCAAACAGTTGACTTGGACATCTTTAGAACGGTTGGAACGTTGCCCAGGTGATATCCAAAGGCTATTCTACGTCCGAAGTCGCCGAGGTCTCCTGACCGACCCGTGTTGGTGTTACTGCTTCTCTACTGACAAAACAGTTATCGCCGTCTCCTTTTATTGTGGCGGGTCCACCCCTCACGTCACTTAGTAATTAGTTTTAAATTACATTAGGGATATCCAGATTTTTTGATCATATAACGTTATTTTGATGTATGCGGATTCCAGGTTGGCTCCCACGAGTCTTGGCATCTACAACAACGCTTAAAACAATATCAAAAGCTGACGCTCTGAAGAAAAAAAGTAGGGAATTAGTTGAGAAAATTACGAATTTCTGGGTCGGCACGATGTCTGACGGTCACAAAGTTTCTTGGTTCGACATTGGAAGATTATTTTATTGAACTTAAATGTGACATAATATTTAAATATAAAAGTTTTTCTGATTGTAAATTATGTGCTGTGTTAAGTAAAACAATATGTGAATCAATGAGCAATTTGTATGGACTCTCAAAGAATCATCGCCTCCAAGGCGTTCAAAATAAGAGAGCCTTCTGTTGCAATGTTTATTGATTAATAACGCGTTTCACGCTATTAGCGCATCATCAAGTTAACTGCAAAACCTGAGAAAATAATTATTACACGGAAGTTTTAACTCGCGAATCTATCTAAACCATTGTTGTTGTTGTTGTGGTCTTCAGTCCTGAGACTGGTTTGATGCAGCTCTCCATGCTACTCTATCCTGTGCAAGCTTCTTCATCTCCCAGTACCTACTGCAACCTACATCCTTCTGAATCTGCTTAGTGTATTCATCTCTTGGTCTCCCTCTACGATTTTTACCCTACACGCTGCCCTCCAACGCTAAATTTGTGATCCCTTGATGCCTCAAAACATGTCCTACCAACCGATCCCTTCTTCTAGTCAAGTTGTGCCACAAACTTCTCTTCTCCCCAATCCTATTCAATACCTCCTCATTAGTTACGTGATCTACCCACCTTATCTTTAGCATTCTTCTGTAGCACCACATTTCGAAAGCTTCTATTCTCTTCTTGTCCAAACTATTTATCGTCCATGTTTCACTTCCATACATGGCTACACTCCATACAAATACTTTCAGAAACGACTTCCTGACACTTAAATCTATACTCGATGTTAACAAATTTCTCTTCTTCAGAAACGATTTCCTTGCCATTGCCAGTCTACATTTTATATCCTCTCTACTTCGACCATCATCAGTTATTTTACTCCCTAAATAGCAAAACTCCTTTACTACTTTAAGTGTCTCATTTCCTAATCTAATCCCCTCAGCATCACCCGAATTAATTTGACTACATTCCATTATCCTCGTTTTGCTTTTGTTGATGTTCATCTTATATCCTCCTTTCAAGACACTGTCCATTCCGTTCAACTGCTCTTCCAAATCCTTTGCTGTCTCTGACAGAATTACAATGTCATCGGCGAACCTCAAAGTTTTTATTTCTTCTCCATGGATTTTAATACCTACTCCGAATTTTTCTTTTGTTTCCTTTACTGCTTGCTCAATATACAGATTGAATAACATCGAGGAGAGGCTACAACCCTGTCTCACTCCTTTCCCAACCACAGCTTCCCTTTCATACCCCTCGACTCTAGCCGGCCGAAGTGGCCGTGCGGTTAAAGGCGCTGCAGTCTGGAACCGCAAGACCGCTACGGTCGCAGGTTCGAATCCTGCCTCGGGCATGGATGTTTGTGATGTCCTTAGGTTAGTTAGGTTTAACTAGTTCTAAGTTCTAGGGGACTAATGACCTCAGCAGTTGAGTCCCATAGTGCTCAGAGCCATTTGATAAGCGCCCGAATCAGAACTTTCATGTAATAATTGTTTAGTGATGTTGTGCTAAGAGTGCGAAACGCGCTATTAATCAGTAAGCATTGCGACAGCGACTGTTTTTTATTTGGAACATTGAGCCGCAGTTGCTGCACCAGGCCAGAGCAGAATGAAGAAATTCGTCCTCCAAGGAGGATACTAAACCACCACCAACAACAACTCGTAAACCGGTGACAAAACCGACGACCCGAAAGACAGCCACTGTTCAACGTGTGATGCAAACAGCGGCACCACTAGTTGATGAGAAACTAAGGAGAGTTCAATATATAATCGAATTCAAATATTTTGAGAGTTGTCCCACGGGGAAAATTTGCTTCAGATGTCGGTACTAATATTTTGAGTCATTTTATATGAAAGCTAGCTTAACGACTGCTGCTTCACTCGCGCGTGCGTTGTAATTACAACAACTTTTTCTATGCGATTCTGGAAAAAGTCGATTTGTCGAGGTGAGTGTTTCATAGCTATCTTTGATTCAGTTCACAAATTCCAACGTCTTCTAAACTTAATTAAGACCCTAGAAGCATGATCATTTTCGAATACACCTCTGACCCAAAAGCGATTCTGTAAGGGTCAAATGTTTACGTTAATCCTATTCCTTTGAGTTCTTGTGGTGATATTTCCATAGAAACTTTCGTCCTTAACGCGTAATCCTTTATGTCTAATTGAAAGCATAAAAACCAATTTTCATAGTTTTAGCTTTAAATTGTTTTAATATGTCGATATATTTTCATTAAAATTTTCATCGTCTATTTCCAAAAACACCGGAACACGTATTATTTCAACCGAGAAGTCAAATATCAGTTTTCATAGATCGAGCTTTATAAGTGCTTTAATAGTTCTTCAACAACGATTTATTTTCGGAAACACTTCCACTCACTATTTCACCCCCCTTAATGATGGAATTCTCAAGAACGCTAAAACACATATGTTTTATTACCGACTGGAAAATATAATACCAATTTTTGTAGTTCTAGCCTCAAAATTGCCTTAATGGCGACGTATTTTCAAAAAAAACCTTTCATACCATATTTCACTCCCTTAGAGCTGGAATTATGAAAAATCCCTTCTTAAACGATGCCTACAGCATAAGATCAACACACTCAAAATTTCAAGTTTCCGCTTGGCTGGGCGGTGATAAGTCAGCCAGTCAGGACATTTCCTTATATATTAAGTAAATTGAAGGTGGAGGGGAAAGGGGGGGAGGTGGGAATAAAGGAAAGGGAACAAATTCATGATGTTAACTGCACCATTCATGGATCGAAATCCGAACTGTACTCACAACTGGGTCCTAAAATATTTACGATTCTTCCTACATCACTTTGTTACTCAATAAGCTGCTGGCGACTTGTGACGATGGTCGTCGGGTAATGGAGTTGATAATGAAGATGGTGCTGATGACAAAGAAGGCATTTTGGTAGTAGGTTACCGTAGTTTTCACCGCAATGAGAATGAAGTACTTGATACTGCATCTCTTGTATAAATCAGTGTTCATGTTAATGTTCATAAACGTTGCGTTAACTGGTAAGTAATTGGTATACAGCATGAGTTTTCGCTTGGCTCGGAGGCACCGGTGGGATGACAGCTTTGTGACTTTTTGGGGACGGTGACGTCACAAGTGGCTTAGATGATACTGCGAGAACGCTGCTGTTACGAGCGGCAGCTAAATGAATTTCCTCCCCGGAGGCCGCAAAGTTATTTATGGCGGAACTTTGCTGACGTTATGGTGAGGAGCAACAAGATGTCACCTCACGCATTTGCTCGCTAGTTTAACAAACAACTGCAATATTTCAGACCGTTTACCACCTGGTGCTGAGCACAACACACAGAACGAGAGCACACCACCAAAACTGTGTCTCATCGTTTTTACGACAAAAACCGCAATAAAGGCAGATTTTATTATCACTATAAGTCAACCATGGATCTTGCCGTTGGTGGGGAGGCTTGCGTGCCTCAGCGATACAGATAGCCGTACCGTAGGTGCAACCACAACGGAGGGGTATCCGTTGAGAGGCCAGACAAACGTGTGGTTCCTGAAGAGGGGAAGCAGCCTTTTCAGTAGTTGCAGGGGCAACAGTCTGGATGATTGAATGATCTGGCCTTGTAACACTAACCAAAACGGCCTTGCTGTGCTGGTACTGCGAACGGTTCAAAGCAAGGGGAAACTACAGCCGTAATTTTTCCCGAGGGCATGCAGCTCTACTGTATGGATAATGATCATGGTGTCCTCTTGGGTAAAATATTCCGGAGGTAAAATAGTCCCCCATTCGGATCTCCGGGCGGGGACTACTCAAGAGGACGTCGTTATCAGGAGAAACAAAACTGGCGTTCTACGGATCGGAGCGTGGAATGTCAGATCCATTAATCGGGCAGGTAGCTTAGAAAATTTAAAAACAGAAATGGATAGGTTAAAGTTAGATATAGTGGGAATTAGTGAAGTTCGGTGGCAGGAGGAACAAGACTTTTGGTCAGGCGAATACAGGGTTATAAATACAAAGTCAAATAGGGGTAATGCAGGAGTAGGTTTAATAATGAATAGGAAAATAGGAGTGCGGGTTAGCTACTTCAAACAGCATAGTGAACGCATTATTGTGGCCAAGATAGACACAAAGCCCATGCCTACTACAGAAGTACAAGTTTATATGCCAACTAGCTCTGCAGATGATGAAGAAATTTATGAAATGTATGACGAGATAAAAGATACTATTCAGATAGTGAAGGGAGACGAAAATTTAACAGTCATGGGTGACTGGAATTCGGTAGTAGGAAAAGGGAGAGAAGGAAACGTAGTAGGCGAATATGGATTGGGGGTAAGAAATGAAAGAGGAAGCCGCCTTGTAGAATTTTGCACAGAGCACAAATTAATCATAGCTAATACTTGGTTTAAGAATCATAAAAGAAGGTTGTATACATGGAAGAAGCCTGGAGATAATGATAGGTTTCAGATGGATTATATAATGGTAAGACAGAGATTTAGGAACCAGGTTTTAAATTTTAAGACATTTCCAGGGGCAGATGTGGAGACTGACCACAATCTATTGGTTATGAACTGTAGATTAAAACTGAAGAAGGTGGGAATTTATGGAGATGGGACCTGGATAAACTGACTAAACCAGAGGTTGTACAGAGTTTCAGGGAGAGCATAAGGGAATAATTGACAGGAATGGGGGAAAGAAATACAGTAGAAGAAGAATGGGTAGCTTTGAGGGATGAAGTAGTGAAGGCAGCAGAGGCTCAAGTAGGTAAAAAGACGGGGGCTAGTAGAAATCCTTGGGTAACAGAAGAAATATTGAATTTAATTGATGAAAGGAGAAAATATAAAAATGCAATAAATGAAGCCGGAAAAAAGGAATACAAACGTCTCAAAAATGAAGTCGACAGGAAGTGCAAGATGGCTAAGCAGGGATGGCTAGAGGACAAATGTAACGATGTAGAGGCTCATCTCACTAGGGATAAGATAGATACTGCATACAGGAAAATTAAAGAGACCTTTGGAGAAAGGAGAACCACTTGCATGAATATCAAGAGCTCAGATGGAAACCCAACACTAAGCAACGAAGGGAAAGCAGAAAGGTGGAAGGAGTATATAGAGGGTCTATACAAGGGCGATGTATTTGAGGACAATATTATGGAAATGGAAGAGGTTGTAGGTGAAGATGAAATGGGAGATATGATACTGCGTGAAGAGTTTGACAGAGCACTGAAAGACCTGAGTCGAAACAAGGCCCCGGGAGTAGTTAACATTCCATTAGAATTACTGACAGCCTTGGGAGAGCCAGTCCTGATAAAACTCTACCTTCTGGTGAGCAAGATGTATGAGACAGGCGATATACCCTCAGACTTCAAGAAGAATATAATAATTCCAATCTCAAAGAAAGCAGGTGTTGACAGATGGGAAAATTACCGAACAATCAGTTTAATAAGTCACAGCTGCAAAATACTAACGCGAATTCTTTACAGACGAATGGGAAAACTGATAGAAGCCAACCTCGGGGAAGATCAATTTGGATTCCTTAGAAATGTTGGAACACGTGAGGGAATACTGACCCTACGACTTATCTTAAATAAAAGGATTAAGGAAAGGCAAACCTACGTTTCTAGCATTTGTAGACTTTTGACAATGTTGACTGGAACACTCTCGTTCAGATTCTGAAGGTGGCAGGGGTAAAATACAGGGAGCGAAAGGCTATTTACAATTTGTACAGAAACCAAATGGCAGTTATATGAGTTGAGGGGCATGAAAGGGAAGCAGTGGTTGGGAAGGGAGTGAGAAAGGGTTGTAGCCTCTCCCCGATGTTATTCAATCTGTATATTAAGCAAGCAGTGAAGGAAACAAAAGAAAAATTCGGAGTAGGTATTAAAATCCACGGAGAAGAAATAAAAACCTCGGCAATGACATTGTCATTCTGTCAGAGACAGAAAAGGACTTGGAAGAGCAGTTGCACAGAATGGATAGCGTCTTGAAAGGATATAAGATGAACATCAACAAAAGCAAAACGAGGATAATGGAATGTAGTCGAATTAAGTCGGGAGATGCTGAGGGTATTAGATTAGGAAGTGAGACACTTAAAGTAGTAAAGGAGTTTTACTATTTGGGGGGCACAATAACTGATGATGGTCGAAGTAGAGAGGATATGAAATGTAGACTGGCAATGGCAAGGAAAGTGTTTCTGAAGAAGAGAAATTTGTTAACATCGAGTATAGATTTAAGTGTCAGGAAGTCATTTCTGAAAGTGTTTGTATGGAGTGTAGCCATGTATGGAAGTGAAACATGGACGATAAATAGTTTGGACAAGAAGAGAATAGAAGCTTTCGAAATGTGGTGCTACAGAAGAATGCTGAAGATTAAATGGGTAAATCACATAACTAATGAGGAGATATTGAATTGGGAGAAGAGGAGGTTTGTGGCACAACTCGACTAGAAGAAGGGATCGATTGGTAGGACATGTTCTGAGGCATCAAGGGATCACCAATTTAGCATTGGAGGGCAGCGTGGAGGGTAAAAATCGTAGAGGGAGACTAAGAGATGAATACACCAAGCAGATTTAGAAGGATGTAGGTTGCAGTAGGTACTGGGAGATGAAGAAGCTTGCACAGGATAGAGTAGCATGGAGAGCTGCATCAAACCAGTCTCAGGACTGAAGACCACAACAACAACAACAACAACAACAAGTCTGATATTAAAATTTTCGTAGGTTTTGTCATTTTATTACGAAAATGTTTCTTTTCAGACATTTTGCACGTAGTATTTGAGCTGAGCGAATTTTCAAAAGTGTCATCAGCTTGCGACGGGGCGGGGTTGGTGGTCTGCGTTTTTGTTAACGCTATCGTTCAGTCCACCTATCTCAATGGGATTGTTGCCGATGTCCCTTCACTCTGAGGTAGCAGATATGTGCTAGGCAGTGTAAAGTAGCGTTGATGAAACCACCACCTAATACCCACCACAGAGACACCGCGTAACTCTAGTTAAAAGTCGGTTCCTGCCGTGAGAACTGCATAGTCTAACATTCAGTCGTTATGAAGATTCATACCCTCTACAAATCTAAATAATCCATAATAGTTATTATCCCATTTTGTTCAAATTTGGTACACAGCCTTTTGTTATTAATGGAATGAGGCTGCCAAAATTTTCGATTTTTATTATAGTTCTGGAGATGAAGAGAATTACCTAAAACTCCTAAAACCTACTCCTATTTTTTAAAACCAAGTTAGGAACAATAACAAATTGACTTTCATTATCATTTGATGCCATTCCAAAGTCATCAGTGCATAAAAATCAATTAATTTGAATTTTCTTTTTAAAACTTTAGTCACTGTACATCACGTAATACAAAAATCGGCCAAAATTATTATTTGATTATATTTTGCCGTGTGAGTATGTGACAATGATTGAGAGAGTGTACGTGGGACATACGTTAAAATTTAATATTTCATTTTTCGTAAAACTCTGTACAAACGAACGGTGGGAAAGTTATGTTGCAACCACGATTCAGATGACATATATCGGTGTGTGCCAGCTTTTGTATAAAAGCAGCCACAATGAAGTTAGAGGCCGAATAAGTTTATTTATCAATTTGAAGAATACTTAGCACTTCGTTTATTTTGATTAAACAAAATACAAGAATTTGAATTTTGGCTGACATAATTACTATCAAATTAGCGATTGGACAAGGCAAGATTTGCTGCGAGAATTATCTGGAAGAAACGTTCTGATTGGTCGTTGAGATCAACAGCCAATCAGAAGTAAGCTGCGCCCACACGAAAAGAGGAGTGGGCGTATAGGATAGTACCTCGAGAGGAGTCGCTTGCTAGTCGGTTTATGGATCGATTCTTAAAAATACTCTGTAAGATGAGGAAATAGTGAGCTAATGTCGGTTAGAACATATCGTGACTTTCAATGAGAGTTTTGTGTTTTTAAATTAAATTGTTTGAGAGACATGAGCGTGTGATTTTTCTGGTCGTAGTAACAACTTCCCTTGGCGTGTTTCGTGCTCTGTATGGAATATTTTTGCGAGTACCTCTTACGAAGAAGGCTACTGAAACGACTGAATGTTTCTCGCGGATAGTTGTGATTCTGTTACTGGTAGAACGTGAAAATTAGTCCAGTCGGACTTACTAAAATTCTGGCTGCTTTCGAGTTAATCTAATTTTAAACGCTTTTCTGTAAGTAGACTGAAGATTCCGAACGCACGATTTTTTAATCATGAACTTTCAAGAACTGACTTCCAACGAGAGATACGCGGCCTCTGTGTGGTAGGTATTAGGTGGTGGTTTCATCAACGCTGCTTTACACTGCCTAGCACGTATCTGCCGCCACAGAGTGAAGGGACGTCGGCAAGACTCCTATCGAGGTAGGTGGACTGAACGACAGTGTTAACAAAAACAGAAACGTAGCCGACCGACCCCGCCCCCCCCCCCCCCCGCATTTGGTGCATTTAGCGTACGGGAAACGTGAAGTTCGAGTGAGTGCGAATTTTAAAAGCAGAAGTGTAGCTAAGCCAATAAAAGAAACACCCACACGTCCATAAATAAATTTTGATAGCAAGACAGAGGAAACATGTGATCTAGGGAAAGATGATTCAGAAAGGACAGCAGTAGCGAAGTGGAAGATTTAGCGGCAAGAAGAATCGGTGGATAAGGCGGGTGACGACGTCGGCAACAGTTGAACATGGCGCGACAGAGTGCAGCAGCAGCCGGGAGTCTGCAGATGATGCAGTGGCTGGTGAAAAAATGGCTCTGAGCACTATGGGACTCAACTGCTGAGGTCATTAGTCCCCTAGAACTTAGAACTAGTTAAACCTAACTAACCTAAGGACATCACAAACATCCATGCCCGAGGCAGGATTCGAACCTGCGACCGTAGCGGTCTTGCGGTTCCAGACTGCAGCGCCTTTAACCGCACAGTGGCTGGTGAATTTAGTTTCGATGCATCACAAGCAAATGATAGTCGCTTGCCAGATTCAATGCATGCTAATTATGGGACAGCCAAGGAACAGAACACGGTGGAAATCGATGTCAAGTTTATACCGTTTCGTGTCCAAAGGGTGAAAACTCCACACCCATTCCTACTGGAGGAAAAAAGTGAAGCAGGTTTTGAGGTTAATGTTAACTTTACACCTGTTACTGTTACAGAGGTAAAGCAGGAACCATTGTCAATGGCTTGTGAGCAGAAAGATAGTGCCACAGAAATGTTACCTAATATTTTGAAACATATGAGGGATATGAATATTAAAATGAATGTAATGGGTTTTGATATAATTCTTTAAGTCCTGAGATAAATGGGTTGCATTATAAAATTGATGGATTGTTTTCTGATGTTAATCAAGGGTTTACTAACATGTCAGTGGAAATGAAATCCAGAATGGCTCTGAGCACTATGGGTATGGTGTCACCGCCAGACACCACAATGGGACTTAACATCTGAGGTCATCAGTCCCCTAGAATTTGGAACTACTTAAACCTAACTAACCTGAGGACGTCACACACATCCAAGCCCGAGGCAGGATTCGAACCTGAAACCGTAGCGGTCGCGTGGTTCCAGACTGAAGCGCCTAGAACCGCTCGACCACACCGACCTGCGGAATCCAGAGTGGAAAACACATTTCTAAATTAGGAAACGATATGTCTTTGTTTAGAAAAGTAAAACAATAATAATGGTGTTGTAATGGTAAAAAATGAATTGATCTCTCAGATTAAGCATGTTGCTGATGACAGCAAACAGTTAGGGAAACAAGTAAATGCAGATTTAACGGAAATGCAGAAACAAGTAAATAATGTGGAAAAACAATGTGAGGATAAGCACAATACAATGGCAAATCAAATCAAGCAAGGAAAGAATGTGTGTGAGAAATCTGGTGTGCAAGTAGCTGCTAAATTTACTAACCTGAAAACTAACATAACTCAATTTAGTACAGCTATAGGTGAACAACTGCGTAACCATGATGGTAGACTAAAAAGTGTAGAACAAAGTGTTACTAACAGTAGTGGCTATGTAACATCTAATGGTGTGGTATGATCCTCAGAAATGGCTTACGTGACACATCGGCAGTTTTTGCGATTTCATCCAAGTATAAATGTACATCCTAAGGAATTTTGGGGTGATTTTGAAGACGTTTTGCCCGAACCATGCAATGATAAGCAAAAAATTGGTTTCATAGCGTCAGATTTGATGGGTGAAGCAAGGGTGTGGGGAAATTGGACAGTGGATAATTATGACAAAATAGAGGGCTGTAAACAGGCATTTTTGAAGGAATATTGGGGCAAACGAAAGCAGATGGAAGTTTTAAACAAATTCTCGTCAGTTGAAAAATGTGATACAAAGAAAGATACTATTAAGAGGTTTGTGCAAAAATGAGTCACAACTTTGTCATATTTAAGCTCTAAAGTGGAGACGGAACAAATGCCTTTGTACTGGCGTAATAAAATAATCTAAGCACCTAGGGATGATATTGGTAAATTTATTCATTATCTTGAGAGGGCAGAAAATCTTCTAAAGTAGGAGGAGAATGCTAGGAGGGATTATAGGTCTCCCGTTAAGCAAAATGAAAACAGGGCCGGGGCACAGGTAAACAGAATAGGAATGCAAAGTTCCAGTAATTACAGAGGCAGATACCAAGGGCGAGGTGGTCCTGTTAGGAACAGACATAATGAAAGAGACCGAAACGTTGAATATAGACAGCAGCAGTCCGCTGACTGGGTGGAGTGGCGTAGGCAGGCAGCCGAAAGAAATTTCAGTGACAATTACCACGTAGGAGAGGGGGAAAACCAATGGCAGCATTTAGTGGTGCTGGCGTTTGCAGGTTGCGGGAGCATAGGCTAAACCCGCTAAAAAAACATTTTGTGACGCAGCTACCAGCTGAACATCTTGGGGTTGGTTGCACAGGAGAGGGACACTGTTAAAATAAGTGGTTTTCAGGGAAGTGTATTAGATTTTTGAGCAAGAAAAGATCATAACAGCGATTGTAGGAACCACGTTAATGAGTAACATTTATTAGAAAATAACGATTCAGAACAGGATGCTAGTGTGAGTGAGCAGTGCAATGCATATGAGGAGCGTACAGTGAACTGTGGAATTAGCACTATAACAGGGGAAATGGTAGATGATGCAGTGGCTGGTGAATTTAGTTTTGAGGCATCACATGGAAATGATAGTGCCTTCACAGATTCAATGCATGCTAATTATGGGACAGACAATGAACAGAACACGGTGTAAACCGATGACAAGTTTACACCGTTTCGTGTTCAGAGACTAAAAAGAGAATTGAAAACTGAAAACTCCACACCTACTCCTATTTCGGAGGAGAAAAGTGAAACAGAATACAAACGTATGCTCACACAGACATACGTCACCTGAATCGTTTATGCAATGTAACTTTCCCACCGTTCGTTTGTACTATTGCTCAGTCATACCACTTAGGAAAGATAAAAATCTCATCAGTGCGTAGTTTATTCTGGCTGTATCGTATTGTCGAATAGTCTAACACTCACACACAAAAGAAACCAGCTTTAAACTCACCGTGAAACTTGATTTTTACTTCTCATTTGTTCACATGAGATTTAATATTTTTTACTTTCTTCTATTTATGTATACAGGTTGGTCAATTGATAGTGACCGGGCCATATATCTCACGAAATAAGCAGCAAACGAAAAAACTACAAAGAAGGAAACTCGTCTAGCTTCAAGGGGGAAACCAGATGGCGCTAGGGTTAGCCCGCTAGATGGCGCTGCCGTAGGTCAAACGGATATCAAATGCTTATTTTTTAAAATAGGAACCCCCATTTTTTTATTACACATTCGTGTAGTACGTAAAGAAATATTAATGTTTTAGTTGGACCACTTTTTCGCTTTATGATAGATGGTGCTGTAATAGTCACATACATATAAGTACGTGGTACCACGTAACATTCCGCCAGTGCGGACGGTATTTGCTTCGTGATACATTACCCGTTTTAAAATGGACCGTTTACCAATTGCGGAAAAGGTCAATATCGTGTTGATGTACGGCTATTGTGATCGAAATGCCCAACGGGCGTGTGCTATGTATGCTGCTCGGTATCCTGGACGACATCATCCAAATGTTCGGACCGTTCGCCGGAGAGTTACGTTACTTAAGGAAACAGTAAGTGTTCAGCCAGATGTGAAACGTCAAAAACGACTTGCAACAAATGATGATGCCTAAGTACGTGTTTTAGCTGCTGTCGCGGCTAATCTACACATCAGTAACAAACAAATTGCGTGAGAATCGCGAACCTCAAAAACGTCGGTGTTGCGAATGGTTCAAATGGCTCTGAGCACTATGGGACTCAACTACTGAGGTCATTAGTCCCCTAGAACATAGAACTAGTTAAACCTAACTAACCTAAGGACATCACAAACATCCATGCCCGAGGCAGGATTCGAACCTGCGACCGTAGCGGTCTTGCGGTTCCAGACTGCAGCGCCTTTAACCGCACGGCCACTTCGGCCGGCGGTGTTGCGAATGCTACATCAACATCGATTGCACTCGTACCATATTTCTATGCACCAGGAATTGCATGGCGACGACTTTGAACGTCGTGTACAGTTCTGTCACTGACCACAAGAGAAATTACGGGACGATGACAGATTTTTTGCACGCGTTCTATTTAGCGACGAAGCGTCATTCACTAGCAGCGGTAACGTAAACCGGCATAATATGCGCTATTGGGCAACGGAAAATCCACGATGACTGCGACAAGTGGAACATCAGCGACCTTGGCGGGTTAATGTATGGTGTGGCATTATGGGAGGAAGGATAATTGGCCCCCATTTTATCAATGACAATCTAAATGGTGCAATGTATGTCGATTTCCTACGTAAAGTTCTATCGATGTTATCACAAGATGTTTCACTGCATGACAGAATGGCGATGTACTTCCAACATGAAGGATGTCCGGCACATAGCTCGCATGCGGTTGAAGCGGTATTGAATAGCATATTTCATGACAGGTGGATTGTTCGTCGAAGCACCATACCATGGCTGTTGAGAGGAATGTAGTTACACGTACTGCCAAATGCGTTGAGGTTGACGGACATCATTTTGAGCATTTATTGCAGTAATGTGGTATTTACAGGTAATCACACTTTAACAGCATGCGTTCTCAGAAATGATAAGTTCACAAAACTACATGTATCCCATTGGAACAACTGAAATAAAATGTTCAAACGTACCTACGTTTTGTATTTTAATTTAAAAACCTACTGTTCGTATTAAATTGTGAACCATATGTTTGTGACTATTACAGCGCCACCTATCAGAAAGCGAAAAAAATGGTCCAACTAAAACATTCATACTTCTTTACGTACTACACGAATAGTAATAAAAAATGGGAGTTCCTATTTAAAGAAACGCATTTGACGTCCGTTTGACCTATGGCAGCGCCATCTAGCGGGCCAACCATAACGCCATCTGGTTTCCCCCTTCAAGCTATTCGTGAGATATTTGGCCCGGTCACGATCAATGGACCAACCTGTATATCTATTCGGTTATCAAATTACGAAATACGGCTAGCAGAATGCGTAAATGACCCATGCGGTCCCTGACTCGAAAGCTTGGTATAATCTGTTTGGCAGTGTAGGTAATCAGTTGCCTTCTTCGCGTCCCACCACGAGCAAGCGCGCTCTCCACCGCATCGAATACTAGCGTTGTGCATGAGCCCGCACTTACTTGTTTACCACTTATAACTGCAGGATGACTATCGAAGGACAAGTGCTGTCAGTCATGTGGTATGTGGAGCCACGAGCATTTGCTGGAGAATATCCAATACTCCACCAATGACAGAGGAGCGCTGTTGCATGGAAGTAGCAATCGGCGTAGGCCAAGGCGGTGCTGTTGCTGCTGAAGTTACGGCTACCGTTCAGGTTTTACTGTTCCTGTTAATACATGTTGACGAAACAAGTATCGTAGTAGGAAGCAAGTACCAGAATAAAAAAGGCCCCCTACGTCATTGCACCCACTACAATGGGAAGTTACAGATTTGTCTCTCAAGCCACATCATAAGAAGAAGAAGTGAAGTTCTGTGTCTTTCCTTTTTAGAAATGAAACTTTGGTCAATCTACTGCTACGGAAATTGGTTCTGCCACCATTAAAGGAAACTGCAGCAAAATTCGTTTTGCGCGCAGGTGGAAGGCTCAGAGATATAACGACTCTAGGCGGCCTATCTGATTTAAATTGATCTTGTTTTTGTAAAGAATTTCTGGGCCTAGATAAATGGAGCAGAGAAAATTACTGCTAAGCCACTGCAGATGCTAAAGATACCCACACCAATTAGCATTCTTGTTAAAAAATTCGCTACCGGTGTACCGGTACACGCCATAGCTTTTGTCTTAGTCAGGTCTAGGTTAGCGTTTCTTCGATTTGCTCTAAAGATTGTGAGGCCAGCAGAGCTGAACAAATAAAGGGATGGGCGCGCTCAGGACGATTATCCCCCCACCTCCCGTCGCGCAGGTTTGAATTTTATGGGGAGAGAAATGACTAACGCAGTGCTTCGATATGAACTAGAAAGTATGGTATTATATCTTGGCCTATGTAGCAAAGCAAGCGTCCTGACACGTCCTATCAGTGGACACATGGAATCTCCATTGCTCCGACTTAATGGCATTGTGCGTGATTTTACGCTCAGTTCATTACCAGCAATACTTGCAAGACAGCCATCCAAGGAAAAGTGCTGTCAGTCATGTGGCACATGGTTGGTTGGTTTGTTAGATGGTTGATTGATTAGGGAAAGGGACCAAACAGCGAGGTCATCAGTCCCACAATCTAAGGTGAAAGAAATAAAGAGAGGACCAACACAAACAGCACAGTCCAGTCAAGGAGAAGAAAAAACGGGCGAATAAAGAGGGACAAGGAACGCCGGCCCAGCAGCAACAGAAAAAAGAACAGGAGGGTGGTAAGGTGAAACGGAGAGAGCAAGAGTGCCCCAGAAATGCTGTGTGTGGTGGGCTACCAGCACTGCCGATACCCAAGCGATACCATCATCACGACTTAATGGGAACAACATCAGAGGAAAAAGGCACATGAAAAGAGGAAACAAAAGTGCACAAAACACACATATGAAAAAAAGCGGGGAGAACCTGAACGGTATAGAGGAAAGGTCAAATCCTTAACCAACTCAAGCAAATCGAGGAACTCCAATTCTAGAGAGAAATTCAAGGACTTAAACCTGAAAGGACAAACCACTTTCGCGAAAAAAACTGAGGACAGACGTAACTATGTGAGGGTTGTCCACTAAAACCCGGAACAAGGAAGGTGGGAGGCCATATTTAGTGTGAAGGGCCAAAAAGCGGGGACAATCCAGCAAAATGTGGATCATTGTGAGGAGAGCGCTGCAACGACAAAGGGGGAGCGTCTCATTGCGGCTACAAAACCGTGACTCAACCTAGTATGAAAAATACAAAGACAGCATATGTGGTAGATTCCCGCCGGAAGAGGCGGAGGAAGGAACGCCACGTGGTGGGTATCTCTTTCGATCGCGCTAAGTAAATTAGATAGGGGATAGCCTCACAAGAGTCGGGCCACGATCGAGAAAAAATGGATTTGAAGTAAATCCGAAAATCCGCCCCCGGAGGGGTCACAGAGAATGGGAGGTACATGGCCTTGCGCCCTGGCAGACGATCAGTAAGTTCATTACCCAGGATTCCTACGTGGCTGGGGACCCAAATAAAATCAATCGAACAATCAGAATCACCAGATTCAGTGAGAAGGTCGTCGATGGCCGAGACCAGGGGGTGGGGGGAAAAGCTTTGAGCGGTAGCCTGAAGGTCACTCATGGAGTCCATACATAAAAAACACTCGGATGAAGAAGGACTTTTTAGCAAATCAGGGGGCCCAATAGATGGCCATCAATTTTGCAGTAAACACCCCACGCACTGCAGGCAAGAGATGGTGTTCTGTGCAACAG